>NC_090384.1:110881582-111481582 GCF_036365525.1 Heterodontus francisci | reverse complement strand
ATAGAAACATAGAAAATAGGAGGAGTAGGCCGTTCGGCCCTTCAAGCCTGCTCCGCCATTCATTATGATAATGGCTGATCATCCCACTCAGTAGCCTGTTCCGGCTTTCGCCCCATACCCTTTGATCCCTTTAGACCCAAGAGCTGTATCTAACTCCTTCTTGAAAACATAAAATGTTTTGGCTAGCAAATTCCGCAGGCTCACCACTCCCTGGGTGAAGAAATTTCTCCTCATCTCAGTCCTGAAAGGTTTACCCCGTATCCTTAGACTATGACCCCTGGTTCTGGACTCCCCCACCATCGGGAACATCCTTCCTGCATCCTGCCTGTCAAGTCCTGTCAGAATTTTATAGGTTTCTATGAGATCCCCCCTCACTCTTCTGAACTCCAGCGAATATAATCCTAATCGACTCAATCTCTCCTCATCCGTCAGTCCCGCCATCCCAGGAATCAGTCTGGTAAACCTTCTCTGCACTTCCTCGATAGCAAGAACATCCTTCCTCAGATGTGGAGACCAAAACTGCACACAATATTCCAGGTGTGGCCTCACCAAAGCCCTGTAAATTTGCACCAAGACACCCTTGCTTCTGTACTCGAATCCTCTCGCTATGAAGGCCAACATACCATTTGCCTTCTTTACCGCCTGTTGTACCTGCATGCTTATCTTCAGCGACTGCTGTACAAGAACACCCAGGTCTCGCTGCATATTCCCCTCTCTCAGTTTATAGCCGTAGATGGTGGACAGGCTTTGGGGAGTCAGGAGGTGAGTTACTCACCTCAGGATTCCAAGCCTCTGACCTGCTCTTGTAGCCACGGTATTTATATGGTTACTCCAGTTCAGTTTCAATGGTCAATGGTAATCCCCAGGATGTTGATAGTGGGGGATTCAGCAATCGTAATGCCTTTGAATGTCAAGGGGAGATGGTTAGATTCTCTCTTGTTGGAGATGGTCATTGCCAGGCATTGATGTGGCGCGAATGTTATTTGCCACTATCAGCCCAAGCCTGGATATTTTCCAGGTCTTGTTGCATTTCTACACGGACTGCTTCAGTATCTGAGGAGTCACGAATGGTGCTGAACATTGTGCAATCATCAGCGAACATCCCCACTTCTGTCCTTATGATTGAAGGAAGGTCATTGATAAAGCAGCTGAAGATGGTTGGGCCTAGGACACGACCCTGAGGAATTCTTGCAGTGATGTCCTGGAGCTGAGATGATTGACCTCCAACAACCACAACCATCTTCCTTTGCGAAAGATGCAAAGAAGAACAAAGAACAAAGAACAGCACAGGAACAGGCCATTCGGCCCTCCAAGCCTGCGCCGATCTTGATGCCTGCCTAAACTAAAACCTTCTGCACTTCCGGGGACCGTATCCCTCTATTCCCATCCTATTCATGTATTTGTCAAGATGCCTCTTAAACGTCATTATCGTACCTGCTTCCACCACCTCCCCCGGCAGCAAGTTCCAGGCACTCACCACCCTCTGTGTAAAGAACTTGCCTCGCACATCCCCTCTAAACTTTGCCCCTCTCACCTTAAACCTATGTCCCCCAGTAACTGACTCTTCCACCCTGGGAAAAAGCTTCTGACTATCCACTCTGTCCATGCCGCTCATAACTTTGTAAACCTCTATCATGTCGCCCCTCCACCTCCTTCGTTCCAGTGAAAACAATCCGAGTTTATCCAACCTCTCCCCATAGCTAATGCCCTCCAAACGATGCAACATCCTGGTAAACCTCTTCTGTACCCTCTCCAAAGCCTCCACGTCCTTCTGGTAGTGTGGTGACCAGAATTGCACGCAATATTCTAAGTGTGGCCTAACTAAAGTTCTGTACAGCTGCAGCTCGACTTGCCAATTTTTATACTCTATGCCCCGACCGATGAAGGCAAGCATGCCGTATGCCTTCTTGACTACCTTATCCACCTGCGTTGCCACTCTCAGTGACCTGTGGACCTGTACGCCCAGATCTCTCTGCCTGTCAATACTCCTAAGGGTTCTGCCATTTACTGTATACTTCCCATCTGCATTAGATCTTCCAAAATGCATTACCTCACATTTCTCCGGATTAAACTCCATCTGCCATTTCTCCGCCCAAGTCTCCAACCGATCTATATCCTGCTGTATCCTCTGACAATCCTCATCACTGTCCGCAACTCCACCAACCTTTGTGTCGTCCGCAAACTTACTAATCAGACCAGCTACATTTTCCTCCAAATCATTTATATATACTACAAACAGCAAAGGACCCAGCACTGATCCCTGTGGAACACCACTAGTCACAGCCCTCCATTCAGAAAAGCACCCATCCACTGATACCCTCTGTCTTCTGTGACCGAGCCAGTTCTGTATCCATCTTGCCAGCTCACCTCTGATCCCTTGTGACTTCACCTTTTGTACCAGTCTGCCATGAGGGACCTTGTCAAAGGCTTTACTGAAGTCCATATAGATAACATCCACTGCCTTTCCTTCATCAATCATCTTTGTCACTTCCTCAAAAAACTCAATCAAATTAGTGAGACACGACCTCCCCTGCACAAAACCATGCTGCCTCTCGCTAATAAGTTTGTTTGTTTCCAAATGGGAGTAAATCCTGTCCCGAAGAATCCGCTCTAATAATTTCCCTACCACTGACGTAAGGTTCACCGGCCTATAATTTCCTGAATTATCCTTGCTATCCTTCTTAAACAAAGGAACAACATTGGCTATTCTCCAGTCCTCTGGGACCTCACCTGTAGCCAATGAGGATGCAAAGATTTCTGTCAAGACCCCTGCAATTTCTTCCCTTGCCTCCCTTAGTATTCTGGGGTAGATCCTATCAGGCCCTGGGGACTTATCTACCTTAATGCTTTGCAAGACACCCAACACCTCCTCCTTTTTGATAATGTGATGACTGAGACTATCTACACTCCCTTCCCTAGGCTCATCATCCACCAAGTCCTTCTCTTTGGTGAATACTGATGCAAAGTATTCATTTAGTACCTCGCCCATTTCCTCTGGCGCCACATGTAGATTCCCTTCTCTGTCCTTGAGCGGGCCAACCCTTTCCCTGGTTACCCTCTTACTCTTTATATATGTGTAAAAAGCCTTGGGATTTTCCTTAATCCTGTTTGCCAATGACTTTTCATGACCCCTTTTAGCCCTCCTGACTCCTTGCTTAAGTTGCTTCCCACTGTCTTTATATTCCTCAAGGGATTCATCTGTTCCTAGCCTTCCAGCCCTGACGAATGCTTCCTTTTTCTTTTTGACTCGGCCCACAATATCCCGAAACTTGCCAAACTTATCCTTCTTCCTCACCGGAACATGCTGGTCCTGGATTCTAATCAACTGACGTTTGAAAGACTCCCACATGTCAGATGTTGATTTACCCTCAAACAGCCGCCCCCAATCTAAATTCTGCAGTTCCTGCCTAATATTGTTATAATTAGCCTTCCCCCAATTTAGCACCTTCACCCGAGGACTGCTCTTATCCTTATCCACAAGTACCTTAAAACTTATGGAATTATGGTCACTGTTCCCGAAATGCTCCCCTACTGAAATTTCGACAACCTGGCCGGGCTCATTCCCCAATACCAGGTCCATTACGGCCAATTCCAACCAGCAGAGAGTTTCCCCCCGATTCCCAATAACTCCAGTTTTGCCGAGGCTCCTTGATGCCATATTCAGTCAAATGCTGCCTTGATGTCAAGGGCAGTCACTCTCACCTCACCTCTGGAGTTCAGCTCTTTTGTCCATATTTGAACCAAGGCTGTAATGAGGTCTGGAGCTGAGTGGCCCTGGTGGAACCCAAACTGAGCGTCACTGAGCAGGTTATTACTAAGCAAGTGCTGCATGATGGCACTGTTGATAACACCTTCCATCACTTTACTAACGATTGAGAGTAGACTGATTGGGTGGTGATTGGCCGGGTTGGACTTGTCCTGCTTATTGTGCACAGGACATACCTGGGCAATTTTCCACATTGCAGGGTAGATGCCTGTGTTGTAGCTGTACGGGAACAGCTTGGCTAGCGGTGTGGCAAGTTCTGGAGCAGAGGTCTTCAATGCTATTGTCGGAATGTTGTCAGGGCCCATAGCCTTTTCAGTATCCAGTGCCTTCATTCGTTTCTTGATATCACGTGGAGTGAATCGAATTGGCTGAAGACTGAACATACGGACGTACGAATTAGGAGCAGGAGTAGGCCACTCAGCCCTTCGAGCCTGCTACGCCATTCAATAAGTTCATGGCTGAACTGATTATTCCACATTTCCACCTACCCCCGGTAACCTTTCACCCCCTTGCTTATCAAAAATCTATCTTACTCTGCTTTAAAAATATTCAAAGACTCTGCCTCCACTGCCTTTTGAGGAAGAGAATTCCAAAGACTCACGACCCTCTGAGTGAAAAAATTTCCCCTCATCTCTGTCTCAAATGGGTGACCCCTTTATTTTTAAACAGTGACTTCTAGTTCTAGATTCTCCCACAAGGGGAATCGTCATTTCCACATCCACCCTGTCCAGACCCCTCAGAATCTTATATGTTTCAATCAAGTGGCCACATCCTCTTCTCAATTCCAGCGGATACAAGCCTAGCCTGTCCAATCTTTCCTCATAAGACAGCCCGCCCATTCCAGGTATTAGTCTAATAAACCTTCTCTGTACCGCTTCCAATACATTTACATCCTTCCTTAAATAAGGAGACCAGTACTGTACACAGTACTCCAGATGTGGTCTCACCAATGCCCTGTATAGCTGAAGCATAACCTCCCTACTTTTGTATTCAATTCCCCTCGCAACAAACGATAACATTCTATTAGCTTTCCTAATTACGTGCTGTGCCTACATAGAACATAGAACATAGAAAATACAGCACAGAACAGGCCCTTCGGCCCACGATGTTGTGCCGATCCTTTGTCCTCTGTCAAGGACAATTTAATCTATACCCCATCATTCTCCTTTATCCATATACCTATCTAAAAGCCGTTTGAAAGTCCCTAAAGTTTCTGACTCAACAACTTCCCCAGGCAAGGCATTCCATGCCCCGACCACTCTCTGGGTAAAGAACCTTCCCCTGACATCCCCCTTATATCTCCCACCCTTCACCTTAAATTTATGACCCCTTGTAACGCTTTGCTCCACCCGGGGAAAAAGTTTCTGACTGTCTACCCTATCTATTCCCCTGATCATCTTATAAACCTCTATCATGTCACCCCTCATCCTTCTCCGTTCTAATGAGAAGAGGCCTAGAATGTTCAGCCTTTCCTCGTAAGACTTATTCTCCATTCCAGGCAACATCCTGGTAAATCTCCTCTGCACCCTCTCCAAGGCTTCCACATCCTTCCTAAAATGAGGCGACCAGAACTGCACACAGTACTCCAAATGAGGCCTTACCAAGGTCCTGTACAGCTGCATCATCACCTCACGGCTCTTAAATTCAATCCCTCTGCTAATGAACGCTAACACCCCATATGCCTTCTTCACAGCCCTATCCACTTGAGTTGCAACTTTCAACGATCTATGCACATAGACCCCAAGGTCTCTCTGCTCCTCCACATGCCCAAGAACCCTACCGTTAACCCAGTATTTTGCATTCGTGTTTGTCCTTCCAAAATGGACGACCTCACACTTTTCAGGGTTAAACTCCATCTGCCACTTTTCAGCCCAGCACTGCAACCTATCCAAGTCCCTTTGCAGACGACAATAGCCCTCCTCGGTATCCACAACTCCACCAACCTTTGTATCATCTGCAAATTTACTGACCCACCCTTCGACTTCCTCATCCAAGTCGTTAATAAAAATCACAAACAGGAGAGGACCCAGAACTGATCCCTGTGGCACGCCACTGGTAACTGGGCTCCAGGCTGAGTATTTACCATCTAAGACCACTCTCTGCCTTCTATCAGTTAGCCAATTCTTAATCCAACTGGCCACATTCCCCACTATCCCATGCCTCCTGACTTTCTCCATAAGTCTACCATGGGGGACCTTATCAAATGCCTTACTAAAATCCATGTACACCACATCCACTGGTTTACCCTCATCCACTTGCTTGGTCACCTGCTCAAAGAATTCAATCAGGCTTGTGAGGCAAGACCTACCCCTCACAAAACCGTGCTGACTGTCCCGAATCAAGCAGTGTCTTTCCAGATGCTCAGAAATCCTATCCCTCAGCACCTTTTCCATCAACTTGCCTACCACCGAAGTAAGACTAACTGGCCTGTAATTCCCAGGGTTGTTCCTATTCCCTTTCTTGAACAGGGGCACAACATTTGCCACCCTCCAATCACCTGGTACCACCCCCGTCAACAGAGAAGATGAAAAGATCATTGCCAGCGGCTCTGCAATTTCATCCCTTGCTTCCCATAACATCCTTGGATATACCCCGTCAGGCCCGGGAGACTTGTCTATCTTCAAGTTATTCAAAAACCCCAACACATCTTCCCTCCTAACGAGCACTTCCTCGAGCTTACCAGTCTGTTTCACACCGTCCTCTTCAGTAATACACCCCTTCTCATTCGTAAATACCGAAGAGAAGTACTCATTCAAAACCTCACTTATCTCTTCCGGCTCAACACACAGTCTCCCGCTATTGTCCTTGACCGGACCTACGGTCCCCCTAGTCATCCTCATATTTCTGACATACGCGTAAAAGGCCTTGGGGTTTTCTTTTATCCTACCCGCCAAGCATTTTTCATGCCCTCTCTTAGCTCTCCTAATCCCTTTCTTCAGATCCTTCCTGGCCATCTTGTATCCCTCCAGAGCTATGCCTGTGCCCTTTTTCCTCAACCTTATATACGCATCCTTCTTCTTCCTAACAAGACTCTCAACCTCTCTTGTCAACCACGGTTCCCTCACATGACCATCCCTTCCCTGTCTGACAGGGACATGCTTATCAATGGCCCCTACTATCTGCTCCTTGAAAAAGTTCCACATTTCGACCGTGCCCTTCCCTGCCAGCATATGCTCCCAACTTATGCTCCTCAGTTCCTGCCTGACAGCATCATATCTACCCTTCCCCCAATTGTAAACCTTGCCCTGTTGCACATACCTATCCCTCTCCATTACCACAGTGAATGCTACAGAATTGTGATCACTATCTCCAAAGTGCTCGCCCACCAACAGCTCTATCACTTGCCCTGGTTCATTACCTAGTACCAAATCCAATATTGCCTCCCCTCTGGTCGGGCAGTCTACATACTGAGTCAGAAAAGCTTCCTGGACATACTGCACAAACACTACCCCATCCAAACTATTCGATCTAAAGAGTTGCCAATCAATATTTGGGAAGTTGAAATCCCCCATAATTACTACCCTGTGACTTCTGCTCCTTTCCAAAATCTGTTTCCCAATCTGCTCTTCCACCTCCCTGCTGCTATTGGGGGGCCGATAGAAAACTCCCATCAAGGTGACTGCTCCTTTCCTGTTCCTGACCTCAACCCACAGTGCCTCAGTCGGCAGATCCTCCTCGAAAATTCTTTCAGCAGTTGTTACACTATTTCTAACTAACAATGCCACCCCCCCACCTCTTTTACCACCATTCCTAATCTTATGAAAACATCTATAACCAGGTACCTCCAAGAACCATTCCTCCCCCTCACCTATCCACGTTTCAGTGATGGCCACAACATCGTAGTCCCAAGTGCCCATCCACGCCTTCAATTCACTCACCTTATTCCTGATGCTTCTTGCGTTGAAGTATACGCACTTTAACCCTTCTCCGTGCCCATCTGTCCTCTGCGACAGTGCTACCTTCCCCAATACCTCACTACACTCTTTGTCTTTCTGAGTGGACCCACTGGTCCCTGGACTACAAGTCCGGTTCCCATCCCCCTCCCAAACTAGTTTAAACCCTCCCGAACAGTACTAGCAAACCTCCCTCCCAGGATATTGGTGCCCCTCTGGTTCAGATGCAGCCCGTCCTGTTTGAACAGGTCCCATCTTCCCCAGAATGCAGTCCAATTATCCAAGAACTGGAAGCCCTCCCTCCTACACCATTCCTGCAGCCACGTGTTCAGCTGTGCTCTCTCCCTATTCCTAGCCTCACTATCACGTGGCGCCGGCAACAAACCAGAGATAACAACTCTGTCCGTCCGAGCTTTCAGCTTCCAGCCTAACTCCCTAAACTCACTTCTAACATCTGTGCCACCCTTCCTTCCTACGTCGTTGGTGCCAATGTGCACCACGACCTCTGGCTGCTCCCCCTCCCCTTTAAGGATCCTGAAGACGCGATCACAAACATCACGGACCCTGGCACCAGGGAGGCAACAAACCATCCGTGCGTCTCGCTTGCTCCCACAGAACCGCCTGTCGGTACTCCTCACCATCGAGTCCCCGATGACTAGTGCTCTCCCGTTCTCCCTCCTTCCCTTCTGAGCCACAGTGCAGGACCCCGTGCCAGAGGCCCGTTCACTGCAGCCTGCCCCCGATAGGCCGCCCCCCCCCAACAGTATCTAAAACTGTACATACTAACCTTTTGCAATTCATGCACTAGGACACCCAGATCCCTCTGCATCTCAGAGCTCTGCAATCTCTCACCATTTAGATAATATGCTTCTTTTTTATTCTTCCTGCCAAAGTGGACAATTTTACACTTTCTTACATCATGCTCTATTTGCAAGGTCTTTTCCCACTCACTTAACCTATCTATATCCCTTTGTAGCCCCTCATGTCCTCTTCACAAGTTACTTTCCTACCTATCTTTGTGTCATCAGCAAATTTAGCAACCATACCTTCAATCCCTTCATCCAAGTCATTTATATAAATTATAAAAAGTTGAGGCCCCAGCACAGATCCCTGTGGCACACCACTCGTTACATCTTGCCAACCAGAAAATGACCCATTTATGCCTACTCTCTGTTTCCTGTGAGCTAGCCAATCTTCTATCCATGCCAATATGTTATCCCCTACACCATGAGCTTTTATTTTCTGCAATAACCTTTGATGTGGCACCTTATCAAATGCCTTCTGGAAATCTAAGTATAATACATCCACCGGTTCCCCTTTATCCACATCACATGTAACTCCCGCAAAGGATTCCAATAAATTGGTTACACATGATTTCCCTTTCACAAAACCATGTTGACTCTGCCTGATTATCTTGAATTTTTCGAAATGCCCTGCTATAACGTCTTTAATAATAGCTTCTAACATTTTCCCTAAGACAGATGTTAAGCTAACTCGCCTGTAGTTTCCTACTTTCTGTCTCCCCCTCCCCCTTTTTGAATAATGGAGTTACTTTTGTTATTATCCAATCGAACGGAACCTTCCCCGAATCTAGGGAATTTTGGAAAATTCAAACTAATGCATCAACTATCTCACTAGCCACTTCTTTTAATACCCTAGGATGAAGTCCATCAGGACCCGAGGACTTGTCAGCCCGCAGCTCCAACAATTTGTTCAGATTGGCAGCTCTGATGCTGGGGACTTCAGGAGGAGGCCAAGATAGATCATCTCAGCACTTCTGGCTGAAGATTGTTGAAAATGCTTCAGCCTTATCTTTTGCACTGATGTGCTGGGCTCCCCCATCATTGAGGATTGGGATATTTGTGCAGACATCTCTTCCTGTTAGTTGTTTAATTGTCCACCACCATTCACAACTGGATGTGGCAGGACTACAGAGCTTAGATCTGATCTATTGGTTATGGGATCGTTTAGCTCTGTCTATCACATCGTGCTTATGCTTTTTGGCATGTAGGTAGTCCTGGGTTGCAGCTTCACCAGGTTGACACTTCATTTTGAGGTATGCCTGGTGCTGCTCCTGGCATACCCTCCTGCATTCCTTATTCAACCAGGGTTGGTCCCCCAGCTTGATGGTAATGGTAGAGTGGGGGATATGCTGGGCCATGAGGTTACATATTGTGATTGAGTACAATTCTGCTGCTGCTGATGGCCCACAGCACATCATGGATGCCCAGTTTTGAGTTGCTAGATCTGTTCGAAATCTATCCCATTTAGCACAGTGGTAGTACCACACAACATGATGGAAGGTATCCTCAATGTGAGGATGGGACTTTGTCTTCACAAGGTGTGGTGGTCACTCCTACCAACGCTGTCACGGACAGATGCATCTGCGGCTGGCAGATTGGTGAAGATGAAAACTATGTTTTGCCTTCACCACCTGCCCCAATCTAGCAGCTATGTCCTTGACCAATAATTGTGCTACCAAGCCACTCTTGGCGATGGACATTGAAGTCCCTCATTCAGAGTACATTCTGCACCCTTGCCACCCTCACTGTTTCCTCCAAGTGCTGTTCAACGTGGAGGAGTACTGACTCATCAGCTGAGGAGGAGTGGTAGGCAGCAATCAGCAGGAGGTTTCTTTGGCCATGTTTGACCAGATGCCATGGGGTCCAGAGTCGAAATTGAGGACTCCCAGGGCAACCCCCTCTTGACTGTATACCACTGTGCCGCCACCTCTGCTAGGTCTGTCCCGCCAGTGGGACAGGACATATTATTATAATACTAGCTTTTTCATTCCAGATTGATTAATTGAATTCAAATTCCACCTTTTGCCATGGTGGGATTTGAACCCATGTCTCCAAAAGAAAAGCTGCTAGGTCTTTGTGTTACTAGTCTAGTGACAACACCATTACACCAGCACCACCCCTCCTCCTGCTTCCTACAGACTCAGGTCAAAGTGTTTCCAACACAATGGTGTGAGGTCTCCCTTGTTCCCTCTCTCTCTGAATACTCAGACAAACTAAGAAATTGTTTAATGTCTGTGAGAAATAGCTTCTGTTGAGAGTATTATCCCCTTTTAATTGAGTACCTCTGTTTTTTAAACCATAAGGATGCACATTGCATTAAAAATATTTTGTGGAAAATAGTTGAAAATCTGAAGTGAGATGTTCTACTCCAGAAAGCTTTTGTTGAAGGATGATGCTGGAACCAATCTTTATTCAGTCTTACATTTATTTTACAAAGCAAAAAGATCACAAACATGTAGCTCCTGACTCAATGGCCAGAATTTAACGTCCCCCTCCAAAGAGTGGGAAGGTGGTGGTGGGGCGTAAAATGGAGCGGGAGGCTCGGGCGGCCCTTCCCAACCTGTTCCCACCTCTGCCACCACTTTATGCAGGGCAGCAGTGGTGAAAAATAGCCCGTCCATCCCAGGCCAATCAAGGTCACTTAAAGGGCTCCACCTGCCCCGATGGGGATTTTATCCATGGCCAGTCTGGCGGCCTGTGGGGGGTGCCCTCATAATCAGGCACCCTGTGCCTGATGGAGGGCCGTGCCCACTGCCCCAACCACCCCCAGCACCCAACATGCCCCCGGTCCCCCCAGTTGCCCACCTTTGCCTTGCCGGGGCCCGACTGATCACCCCCGGCAAGGCATCAAAGAATTACCTTGGTTCTGGCGATCCCCGACATTTTCTTTGTGATGTTTGGGTTGCAGTCCCAGCTGTGGCCACTGCTGCCTGTAGTGCTGCTGGGACAGAGAGCTGCCGGCCCTCTGATTGGCTGACAGCTCCATTAGGCGGGACGTCCTGCCTCAATGAGGTGGAAGTCGTGCCTCAGGCTAATTAAAGGCTTGGGGTCCGCAAAATGTGGATCAGATCCCCAGGACAGCTGGAGGCGGGTTCGCCACCAACTTTTCAATCGGTGGATAGCTTCCATCCGCCAAGGGTAAATTTGGGGCCAAAATATTCTTCAGTTTCCCTAAGTGTCTCCTTATATGTGCTCAAGTAAAGCCTGAAGTATAACCCTTTTTAAGTGTTGTTATCTTTATAAAAGCCCAGTCTGCAGTTAGCACTTAACTGGGATTTACTCTCTAGATAAAGTGGGGTTATGGAAGTAAAGTAGGTTTCTTACAGTTTTAGACAGGGATTAACAGGCTCTACTGCAGAGTAACTGATTAGTTAAGTAGCTAGACAGTCAAATCTGGTTGCTGCAGTTTCAGCTTCAGAGGTCTGGGTGCAGCCTGCAAACGGAGTGCAGACTGCAAGCTGAGTGTGGCGATTCGAGTTTGGTGAGTGGTGAGTCCGGTGAAGGGGGGAGGAGGTGCCCCATTTTTCTATCTTTTTTCAGACTTTTTTTAACCCTCCAGTATTATGCAGTGGAAGGAGCCGTTTGGTGAAGACCTGGTAAGTTATTCTACTTATAATAAATAGTCTGTAAAGTTAAGGTATGGCAGGGCAGCTCTGCTGAGTGGAATGTACAGCCTGCGTTATGTGGGAAGTTATGGATGCACCACATGTTCCAGATGAACACATCTGCAGGAAGTGCCACCAGCTGCAGAAGCTTGAGCTCCAAGTTTCGGAACTCAAGCAGCGGCTGGAGTCACTGTTGTGCATCCATGAGGTGGAGGATAGCACATTTAGGGAGGTGGTCAGACCGCAGGTTAAGAGCATGCAGGCAGATAGGGAATGGGTGACCACCAGGCAGTCTAAGAGTTTCCTGAGATGATCGCACTCGCTAATCAGTTTTCTATTTTGGATACTAGTGAGGGTGATGGTTCCTCAGAGGAGTGCAGTCAGAGCCATGTTTTTGGTACCACAGGTGGCTCAGCTGCACTGGAGGGGAGGAGGAGGATGGTGGAAGAGCAGCAGTGATGGGGGATTTGTTTGTTACGGATAACAGACAGGCATTTCTGAGGAAGTAAACATGACTCCAGGATGGTGTGTTGCCTCCCTGGTGCCAGAGTCAGGGATGTCACGGAACAGCTAAGGGACATTCTTCGGGGGGAGGGTGAACAGCCAGAGGTCGTGGTCCACATCGGTACCAATGACATAGGTAAGAAGGGAGATGAGGTCCTGAATGCAGATTTTAGGGAGCTGGGAAGGAGATTAAAAAGCAGGACCTCAAAACCAGTAGAGTCATACAGCCGTACACCATAGAAACAGGCCCCTCGGCCCACTGCGTCCATGCTGACCATAATGCCTATCTATACTAATACAACCTGCCTGCATTAATTCCATATCCCTCTATGCCTTGCTCATTCAAGTACCTGTCCAGATGCCTCTCAAATGTCGCTACTGTCCCTGCCTCCACCACCTCCTCTGGCAGCTCATTCCAGATACCCACTGAACTTTGTGTGAAAAATCTACCCCTTTAAACCTCCAACCTCTCACCTTAAATCTATGCCCTCTAGTTTTAGTCACCCCTACCTTGGGAAACAGACTCTGGCTATCTACCATATCTATGCCTCTCATAATTTTATATACCTCTATCCAGTCCCCTCTCAGCCTCCTTCGCTCCAGGGAAAACAGACCCAGCCTATCCAATCTCTCTGTATAACCCAAGCCCTCCAAACCAGGCAACATCCTTGTGAATCTTTTCTGCACCCTCTCTAGCTAAATCACATCTGTCCTGTAGTGCGGTGACCAGAACTGCACACAGTACTCCAAATGAAGCCTAACCAACATTATGTACAACTGTAACATGACGTCCCAACTCTTGTACTCAATGCCTTGGCCGATGAAGGCAAACATGCCATACGCCTTCTTCACACCCTGTCTACCTGTGTTGCCACTTTCAGGGAACTATGTACTTGCACCCCAAGGTCTCTCTGCTCAACAACACTCCCCAGGGCCCAGCCAGTCACTGTATATGTCCTGCCCTAGTTTAACTTCCCAAAATGCATCACTTCACACTTGTCTACGTTAAATTCCATTTGTCACTCCCTTGCCCACTTTCCCAGTTGATCTATATCCTGTTGTAACCTTAGACAACCTTCTTCACTGTCCACTATACCACCAATTTTGGTGTCATCTGCAAACTTAATAATCATGCCCCTTATATTCACATCCAAGTCATTAATATATATGACAAACAACAGAGGGCCCAGCACTGATCCCTGCGGCGCACCACTGGTCACCGGCCTCCAATCTGAAAAACAATCCTCCACTACCACCCTCTGCCTCCTATCACCAAGCCAATTTTGTATCCAATTGGCTAGCTCACCCTGGATCCCATGTGTTCGAACCATCTGGACCAGCCTACCATGCGTGAACTTGTCAAAGGCCTTGCTCAAGTCAATGTAGACAACGTCCATCACCCAGCCCTCATCAATCCTCTTGGTCACCTCCTCAAAAAACTCAATCAAATTTGTGAGACATGATTTCCCACGCACAAAACCATGCTGACTATCCCTAATCAGACCTTGCCTTTCCAAATGCATATAAATCCTGTCTCTCAGAATCCCTTCCAATAATTTTCCCACCACTGATGTAAGGCTCATCGGCCTGTAGTTCCTTGGCTTATCCCTGCTGCCCTTCTTAAATAAAGGCACAACATTAGCTATCCTCCAGTCTTCCGGTACCTCACCCGTGGCTAACAATCATACAAAAATCTCTGCCAGGGCCCCAGCAATCTCCTCCCTTGCTTCCCATAGCATCCTAGGATACACCTGGTCAGGCCCTGTGATTTATCCATCTTAATGCGCTTCAAAACCTCCAACACCTCCTCGTTTGTAATGTTGATATGCTCCAGGATATGAACTCACTAGTTTCCATGACCTTCTCCACGGTAAATACGGATGAGAAATATTCATTTAAGACCTTGCCCATTTCCCGTGGCTCCACACATAGATTGCCACACTGATCCTTAAGGGGACCTACTCTCTCCCTAGCTACCCTTTTACTCTTAATATACTTATAGAATCTTTTAGGATTCTCCTTTATCTAAGGATTACTCCCAGTCCCACATGCCAGCGAGCATAGGAATAGCAGAATTGAGTGATTGAACACCGTGGCTGGAGAACTGGTGTAGGAGGGAGGTCGTTAGATTTCTAAGGCAGGTGGGACCAGTTCTGGGGCAGGTGGGACCTATACAAGATGGACGGGTTGCATCTTAGCAGGACTGGGATGAATATTCTCGCAGGGAAATTTGCTAGTGCTGTTGGGGAGGGTTTAAACTAAATTGTCAGGGGGATGGGAACCTGAGAGGGAGCTCAGATTGGAGGGAAGCAAAACTGGTAACATGTCAGGGGTGTGGAAACCAGGAGCAAGTATCAGAGAGGAATACCAAGATGCACAGAATACTGGGGGTGATAGATAGCACAAGAGTAGGGAATAGTACATTATTAGGTGGGGTCAGAGTAAGGGAGAAAGTAATAAAGTCTGAATCAGGGTTAATGTGCATGTATGTGAATGCACGGAGTGTGGTTAATAAGACTGGTGAGGTACAGGCGCAGATTGCCCTGTGGAAATATGATGTTGTGGCTATAGCAGAGACCTGGCTCAAAGAATGGCAGGACTGGGTGTTAAATATTCCTGGATACAAGGTGTTCAGGAAAGATAGGATAGGGGAAAAAAGGGGGTGGGGTGACAGTATTGATTAAGGAGAGCCTTGCAGTGCTGGAGAAAAAGGATGTTCCAGAGGGGTTGAAGACAGAAACAATTTGGCTAGAGTGAAAGAACAAAAAAGGTGCAGTGACATTGCTCAGTGTCATCTATAGGCCACCAGCTAGTGGGAAGGATGTGGAGGAACACATTTGCAAGGAAATTATAGAGAGGTGCAGAAATTATAGGGTAGTTACAATGGGGAACTTTAATTATTCAAACATAGACTGGGATAATAGTAGTGTAAAGGGCAATGAGGGGCAAGAGTTCCTGGGGGGTGTTCAGGAAAGTTTTCTACAACAGTATGTTGCTGGTCCAACGAGAAAGAGTTCCGAAGAAGGGTCACTGACCTGAAACGTTAACTCTGCTTCTCTTTCCACAGATGCTGCCAGGCCTGCTGAGTGGTTCCAGCATTTCTTGTTTTTATTTCAGGTTCCCAGCATCCGTAGTATTTTGCTTTTATTTTAGAAAGAGATCCTGCTAGACTTGGTTCTTGGGAATGAGGTGGGCAAAGTGGATCAAGTATCAGTAGAAGAGAATTTAAGGGATAGTGATCATTGTATCATAAGGTTTTGACTGACTATGGGAAAGGACAAAGAGCAATCCAGGAAGGCTAACTTCAATGGGGTAAGAATGGAGAATAAATTGGAGTCATAAGCTGGCAAGAAAGTTGTTGGATGAACAGTGGGCTACCTTCAAAGAAGATAGAGTTCAGGCAGAGTCAAATGTCCTGCAGGCCCCCACCTGCCAAGAATGAGGCACACATATTTTGCCACATGGACATTAAATTTTAAAATTGTTGCTGGGAAGAAAAGAAGGCCTATTACAAGAGGTTGCCAAGCCCCTGGCTGGAAAGACATTTTTTGCATACTAGCAGACAGTGTTGGAACAAAAGAACCAGTCCCTGCCCCAATACACAGAAGAGACCTGGTCAAACTGGTCAGTCACATGACCACCTGCTAGCCAACTAGGGGAGTTTTAAATTGGCCACAGAGTTTTGAACTGGCAGAAAGCTGTTCGCTCCTGGGCTGAGAAGACCTCTCTTCTGCCTGCACTCATCTCTTTCTTACGGAACAGAAAAACCACTGAAGACATATGAACCCCAAGAGTGAAAAGTCTCCTACATTGAACAAGGTTTAAGAAGAATACTGGGCCCCAATGAAAAGAAAGATTACATACAATCAAGGACTCTACAGTGAGCTCGAAGCACAGTAACAAACCCCCTTCAGAGATTGGCTGAAACTTTTTCACTTCATTTTACTTCTGCTCTTTTCTGTCCCTATTTGCATGTGTGTATCTCGTATGCATGCTAACGTGAGGCACGGCGTGTACCCGTAAGCGTTAACCGAATTACAGTTTGTGTTTAAGTTGTAATAAATTTCACTTTTCTTCTTTAAACCTAAGAAAGCCTGTTTGTACTCATTTCTTGGCCTTATAATTGGAAAGTGGTGAACAAGGATTCACCAAAGGGGGAGCTAAAAACATGGTGTGTTTAAAAAATAAATCGTGTTACAGTAAGACCAGGTGAAGGCTGAAAGGGAACCCTAGACACCTTTTTCACCTGATAGTAACATAAGATATGTTCCCTCGAAGGGGAAAAGTAAGGCAAACAAATCCAGAGCTCCTTGGATGACAAAAGAGGTAGAGATTAAGACAAAGAAAAAGTGTGCTTATGACAGATGCCAGGTAGAAAATACTATTGAGAACCAGGCTGAATATAGTAGGTCCAGAGGGGAAGTGAAAAAGCAAATAAGAGAAGCAAAGAGAGAGCATGAAAAGATACTGGCAGCTAGCATTAAAGGCAATCCCAAAGTTTTCTATAGGCATATAAATAGTAAAAGGGTGGTAAAAGGAGGAGTGGGACCGACTAGAGACCAGAAAGGGGATTGACACATGGAGGCAGAGGGCATAGCTGAGGTATTAAATTAATACTTTGCATCTGTCTTTACCAAGGAAGAAGATGCAACCCAGGCAATGGTGAAAGAGGAGGTAATTCAGACACTAGAGAGGATTAAAATTGATAAAGACGAAGTATTAGATGGGCTGTCTGTACTGAAAGTGGATAAACACCAGGACCAGATGAGATGCATCCATGGATACTGAGGGAAGTGAGGGTGGAAATCGCAGAGGCACTGGCCATAATTTTTTGGTCTTCCTTAGACTTGGGGATAGTGCCAGAGGACTGGAGAATTGCAAACGTTACACCCTTGTTCAAAAAAGGGTGTAAAGATAATCCCAGCAACTACAGGCCAGTCAGTTTAACTGCGGTGGAGGAAAAACTTCTAGAAAAAATAATTCGGGACAAAATCAATAGTCACATGGACAAATGTGCGTTAATTAAGGAAGGCCGGCATGGATTTCTTAAGGGAAAATCTAACTAACTTGCCGAAGCGTTTTGAGGAGGGCAATGCTGTTGATGTGGTATACATAGACTTTCAAAAGGCATTTGATACAAAGCCACACAACAGACCTGTGAGCAAACTTATAGCACATGGAATAAAAGGGATGGTAGTAACATGGATATGAAATTGGCTGAGTGACAGGAAACAAAGAGTAGTGGTTTAAAAACAAGAAATGCTGGAATCACTCAGCAGGTCTGGCAGCATCTGTGGAAAGAGAAGCAGAGTTAACGTTTCGGGTCAGTGACCCTTCATCGGAGCAGTTCCAAAGAAGGGTCACTGACCCGAAAAGTTAACTCTGCTTCTCTTTCCACAGATACTGCCAGACCTGCTGAGTGATTCCAGCATTTCTTGTTTTTATTTCAGATTTTCAGCATCCGCAGTATTTTGCTTTTATTAAAGAGTAGTGGTTAATGGATTTTTTTCGGGCTGGAGGAAGGTTTGTAGTGGAGTTCCCCAGGGATCAGTATTGGGACCCTTGCTTTTCCTGATATATTAATGACCTAGACCTTGGTGTACAGGGCACAATTTCAAAGTTTGCAGATGATACGAAACTTGGAAGCATTGTGAACTGTGAGGAGGATAGAGTAGAGCTTCAAAAGGACATCGACAAATTGGTGGAATGGGCAGACAGGTGGCAGATGAAGTTTAATGCAGAGAAATGTGAAGTGATTCATTTTGGTAGGAAGAACATGGAGAGACAATATAAAATAAAGGGTACAATTCTAAAGGGGTGCAGGAGCAGAGGGACCGGGGTGTATATGTGCATAATTCATTGCAGGTGGCAGGACAGTTTGAGAGTTAAAAAAGCATACAGTATCCTGGGCTATATTAATAGGGGCATAGAGCACAAGAGCAAGGACGTTATGTTGAACTTGTATCAGACACTATTGCAGCCTCAGCTGGAGTATTGTGACCAATTCTGGGCGCCGCATTTGAGGAAAGACGTGAGGGCATTGGAGAGAGTACAGAAAAGATTCATGAGAATAGTTCCATGGATGAGGAATTTCAGTTATGAAAATAGATTGGAGAAGTTAGAACTGTTTTCCTTGGAGAATAGAAGGTTCCGAGGTGAATTGATAGAGGTATTCAAAATTATGAAGGGTCTGGTCAGAGTAGTTAGGGAGAAACTGTTCCCACTTGTGAAAGGATCGAGAATGAGAGGGCACAGATTTAAATTATTTGGTAAGAGAAGCAAAAGTGACAGGAGGAAATACTTTTTCACGCAGAGAGTGGTTAAGGTCTGGAATGCATTACCTGACTACATGGTGGAGGCAGGTTCAATTGAAGCATTCGAAGGAAATTAGACGGTTATCTGAAAAGGAAGAATGTGCAGGGTTACAGGGATAAGACAAGGGAATGGAACTGAAAGAGTTGCTCTTTCAGAGAGCCAGTGCAGACACGATGGGAAGAATCGCCTCCTTCTGCACTGTAACAATTCTGTGATTCTGTGATATAATCAAACACAATTGATATACAATTAACATGGGACACCGGAATGAGACAATATTGGAATATTTCCCTATTATACTTCTATCATTCTACACGAACTGACTGCAATAGAGGGCTCGGTCGTGACTGTAGAAAACAAGCAGTCAATCAACAAAATTACAAGTTGCTGATCGGTTCCATGATTGAAAGCTTATCATTGAGAAGTGCTTTGATACACACAGATCGTTATTCAGATCCGTGCAATTTGCAGATATTTAAAAAATTACCCAAGTAAATATATGCTCGCCTCCTTCCATTTATAGTAACTCTGCATTATGTTCAGCAGCTCCTCCAAAACACAAGTACCACTTTTCAGAGACTAAAGCATAGAATCATGAAACTCCTCCTTAGCTTGGTTTATATAAATGGATCAGTTCAAATCAGACTTTCTTTCTCACTGTGCAGCTGTGGATTGACAGTTTCAAATGGAGACTGTGGACTTGGAATCACAGCCTAAAGCCGAGGAAGCAATGGGGTCCAACCAGCCTCAACCACCCAAAACCACCGTGGTGAACATGAAAAATGTTGCTCAACCCCGGCCTGTACAAGACCATATCCTCTGGTCCCTGTTTAATGCCTTCTACCTGAATGCCTGCTGTCTGGGATTCCTCGCTCTCGTCTTCTCAATCAAAGTAAGTTTTCCTTTTGTTGTAATTTCTCTCTGTAATAACTGGTGAATGATCAAAAACCCAAGCTACAAGGAATGATATCTGTTGGTGGTTTATCGGGATGCTTAATTCAGCTCCCACTCATCCCATGACTGAAAAATGGTAATTTAAGAAGTTGAGTTAGATCACGTACCAACACAATCTGAAGCAAAATTATGACATTGTGTAATGATACTTGCAACTTTACAAACACAGGAAAAACATGTTCTTGTGCTGAGCTTAAAGAGTTAAATCTATAATTATTCTGAATGATTACTTTATCTAAATAGTCACAAAGGGTAACACAAGTATCATGTCGTCCCCAAACAAAGATAACCTGACCAAACGAATCACTGCAACTGAGTCAGAAGTTTAAACAGGAGAAAAGAGCAACTAAATCCCCAGAGTTTTACCCGAGAGTGCTGAGGGAGATTCAGGAACAGATGTATGAAACACTGACTGAAGCCACTCTACACTGGGTAAGGAGCATTACAAACATGCTAATATGAGGCTCATGTTCGAAAAGGGAGACAGTACAGACTCAGGAAATGACAGACCTATCAGTCTTCCATCGAATCCAAGTAAAATAATGGGATTGATTACCAGGAATAAACCTTTGAATTATCTGTACAACAAAATCTAGTTAACAACAGTCAGCACGATGTCAGTGGGACTGTACTGAGGGAGAGCTGCACTGTCGGATGGGCAGGGCTAAGAGTGCTGCACTGTCAGTGGTGCAGTATGAAGGGAATGCTGCACTGTCAGTGGTGCAGTATGAAGGGAATGCTGCACTGTTGGAGGGACAGTACTGAGGGTGTGCTGCATTGTAGGAGGGGCAATACTAAGGAAGTGTTGCACTGTCGGAAGGTTTGTATTGAGGGAGCATTACACTGTCAGAGGGGTAGTACTGAGGGATCGCTGCACGATCAGATGCTCTGTCTTTCAGACAAGAAGTTAATTTGAGGCCCCATCTGCCCTCTCAGCTGGATGTAAAAGATCCCATGGCACTATTTCAAAGAAAAGCCAGGATGGGGGGGAAGATTCTCCCCTTTGTCCTGGACAATTCTTAACCCAAAACCAACATTACTAAAACATATTATCTGGTCATTATCACACCATTGCTTCCGGTATCTTGTTGTGGCAATTTGGCAGCCGTATCTCCTACATTACAAAACTCCTATACTTGGCAACTTTCTCATTGGTTATAAAGCGATTTGGGATGTCCTGTGGATGTGAAAAGTGCTGTTGGAAAGCAAATTTATTTGTTCATTTTTAACTGATCCAGATATAACCTGAGGTTCCTCCATAGCTGCAGCTAATCGTTTCTTAAATGATTCCAGGACTTTTACCTCCATCACTGTTCCCAATGTTGATTGCTCTTTGTGAAGAAAATCCCTCTAATATCTATTCTGAAATTGCCTCCCATTGATATCATAGAAAATCATGTAATCATAGAAATTTACAGCAATGTGGCTAATCCTTAACTGTCCTCTGAAATGGCCTAACAAACCACCCAGTTGTACCAAACTGCTACAGAGAAGTTGAAAAGGAAATAAACCAGACAGACCACATGGCATCAACATAGACACCAGATGAATCAGTGCTCCTCCATTTTGAACACCACTTGGAGGTAGCTGTGAGGGTAGCAAGGGCATAGAATGTAATCTGGGTGGGTAACTTCAATGTCCATCACCAACAGTGGCTCAGTAACACCATTACTAACCGAGCTGGCCGAGTCCTGAAGGACATAGCTGCTCGACTGGGTCTGCGGAACGTGGTGAGGGAACCAACAAGAGGGAAAACATACTTGACCTTGTCCTCAACAATCCACCTGTCGCAAATGCATCTGTCTGTGACAGTATTTGTAGGAGTGACCACCACACAGTCCTTGTGAAGACAAAGTCCCATCTTCAGATTGAGGATACCCACCATCGTGTTGTGTGGCACTACAACTGTGCTGAATGGGATAGATTCTGAAAAGATCTGACAGCACAAAACTGGGCATCTATAAGGCTCTGTGGGCCATCAGCAGCAACAGAATTGTTTTCAACCACAATCTGTAAACTCATGACCCGTCTTATCCCTCACTCTACCATTACCATCAAGCCAAGGGATCAACCCTGATTCAATAAAGAGTGCATTCCAGGAGCAGCATCTGTGTCAACCTGGTGAAGCTATAACCCAGGACTATCTGTGTGCCAAACAGCATTAGCAGCATGCAATCGACATAACTAAGCGATCCCACAACCAATGGATCAGATCTAAGCTCTGCAGTCCTGCTACATCCAGTCGTGAATGGTAGTGGACAATTAAACAACTAACCATAGGAGGAGGCTCCACAAACATCTCTATCCTCAATGATGGGGTGCCCATCACTGATGACAACGCTGAAACATTCGCAACCATCTTCAGCCAGAGGCACTGAGTGGATGATACAAATCGGCCTCCTCCTGATGTCCCCAGCATCAGAGATGCCAATCTTCAGCCAATCTGATTCAGTCCATGTGATATCAAGAAATGGCTGAAGGCACTGGATACTACAAAGGCAAACAACATCTCGGCAACAGTACTGAAGACTTGAGCTCCAGAACTGGATGCGCCCCTAGACAAGCTGTTCCAGTACAGTTACAAAACTTGGCACTTACCCGACAATGTAGAAAATTGCCCAGGTATGCCCAGTCTACAAAAAATTGGACAAATCCAATTAGGCCAGTTACCACCCCATCAGTCTCCTCTCGATCATCAGCAAAGTGGATGGAAAGTGTCATTGGCAGTGCTATCAAGCGGCACTTACACAGCAACAATATGCTCACTGACCCTCAGTTTGGGTTCTACGAGGGCCCTTCCGCTCCTGACCTCATTACAGTCTTGGTCCAAACATGGCCAAAAGAGCTGAACTCCAGAGGTGAGGTAAGAGTGACTGCCCTTGACATCAAGGCAGCATTTGACCAAGTGTAGCATTAAGGAGCCCTGACAGAACTGAAGTCAATGGGAATCAGGGGGAATACTCATCGATGGTTGGATTTATACCTAACACAAAGGAAGATGGTTGTGGCTGTTCGAGGTCAATCATCTCAGTTCTCGGACATCGCTGCAGGGGTTCCTCACTGTAGTGTCCTAGGCTCAACCATCTTCAGCTGCTTCATCAAATGGCCTTCCCTCCATCAGAAGTGGGGATGTTTGCTGATTTTTGTATTCATTTTCTGAGATGTGACATTGCTGGCTAGGCCAGCATTTGTTGCCCATCCTTAATTGCCCTTGAGGAAGTGGTGGTGAGCTGCCTCTTGAACTGCTGAAGTCCATGTGGGGTAGGTACACCCACAGTGCTGCTGGGGAGGGAGTTCCAGGATTTTAATCCAGCGACAGTGAAGGAACGGCGATATAGTTCCAAGTCAGGATGGTGTGTGGCTTGGAGGGGAACTTGCAAATGGTGGTGTTCCTGTGCATCTGCTGCCCTTTTCCTTCTAGGTGGAAGAGGTTGCAGGTTTGAAAGGTGCTGTTGAAGGAGATGCAGTGAGTTGCTGCAGTGTATCTTGTATATGGTACACACTGCTGCCACAGTGTGTCGGTGGTGGAGGGAGTGGATGTTGAAGGTGGTGAATGGGGTGCCAATCAAGCGGGCTGCTTTGTCCTGGATGATGTCAAGCTTCCTTAGTGTTGTTGGAACCCGGCAAGTGTACAGTATTCCATCACATTCCTGACTTGTGCCTTGTAGATGGTGGACAAGCTTTGGGGAGCCAGGAGGTGGGTTACCCGCCGCAGGATTCCCAGCCCCTGACCTGCTCTTGTCGCCACGGTATTTATATAGCTATTCTAGTTCAGTTTCTGGTCAATGCTAGCCCCTAGGATGTTGATAGTGGGAATTCAGCGATGGTAATGCCATTGAACATCAAGGGATGATGGCTAAATTCTCTCTTGTTGGAGATGGTCATTGCCTGGCACTTGTGTGGTGCAAATGTAACTTGTCACTTATCAGCCCAAGCCTGAATATTGTCCAGGTCCTGCTGAATATGGACACAGACTACTTCAGTTTTTGAGTAGTTGCGAATGGTTCTGAACATCGTGCAATCCAGTCATCAGCAAGTGTGTCCACTTCTGACCTCATGACGGAGGGAAGGTCATTGATGAAACTGCTGAAGATGGTTGGGCCTATGATACTACCCTGAGGAACACCTGCAGTGATGTCCTGAGGCTGAGATAATTGGCCTCCAACAACCGCAACCATCTTCCTTTGTGCTAGGTATAACCTCAACCAGTGGAGAATTTTCCCCTTGATTTCCATTGACTTCAATTTGGCTAGGGCTCCTTGATGCCATACTCGGTCAAATGCCACCTTGATATTAAGGGCAATCACTCTCAACTCACCTCTTGAATTCAGTTCATTGGTTAATGTTTGGGCCAAAGCTGTAATGAGGTCTGGAGCCTTATGGCTCTGGAAGAACCCAAACTGAGGATCAGTGAGCAGGTTGCTGCTGTTTAAGTGGTGCTTGAAAGCACTGTTGACAACACCCCTCATCACTATGCTGATGATCAAGAGGAGACTGATGAGATGGTAATTGGCTGGATTGGATTTGTCCTGCTTTTTGTGGACAGGACATACCTGGGCAATTTTCCACATTGTCGGGTAGATGCCAGTGTTGCAGCTGTACTGGAACAGCTTGGCTATGGACACGGCTAGTTCTGGAGCACAAGCCTGTATTCCGCATTCAAATTCGACCTTCCAAAATGAATCACTTCACACTTTTCCAGGTTGAACTCCATCTGTCACTTCTCAGCCCAGCTCTGCATCCTGTCAATGTCCCGTTGCAACCTACAACAGCCTTCCACACTATCCACAACTCCAGCAACCTTCATGTCATCGGCAAACTTGCTAACCCAGCCTTTCACTTCCTCATCCAAGTCATTTATAAAAATCACAAAGAGCAGAGGTCCCAGAACAGATCCCTGCGGAACACCACTGGTCACCGAGCTCCATGCTGAATACTTTCCATCTACTACCACCCTCTGTTTTCAATGGGCCAGCCAATTCTGTATCCAGACAGCCAACTTTCCCTGTATCCCATGCCTCCTTACTTTCTGAATGAGCCTACCATGGGGAACCTTATCAAACGCCTTGCTAAAATCCATATACACCACATCCACAGCTCTTCCTTCATCAACGTGTTTTGTCACATCTTCAAAGAATTCAATAAGGCTTGTGAGGCATGACCTGCCCCTCACAAAGCCATGCTGACTGTCTCTAATCAAACTATGCCTTTCCAAATAATCATAAATTCTGTCTCTCAGAATCCTCTCCAATAATTTGCCCACTACCGACGTAAGACTGACTGGTCTATAATTCCCAGGGTTATCCCTATTCCCTTTCTTGAACAAGGGAATAACATTTGCCACCCTCCAATCATCTGGTACTACTCTAGTGGACAGTGAAGACGCAAAGATCATCGCCAAAGGCGCGGCAATCTCTTCCCTCGCTTCCCGTAATATCCTTGGGTATATCCCGTCTGGCCCCGGGGACTTATCTGTCCTCATGTCTTTCAAAATTTCCAGCACATCCTCCCTCTTAACATCAACCTGTTCGAGCATATCAGCCTGTTTCACGCTGTCCTCACAAACGACCAGGTCCCTCTCTAGTGAATACTGAAGCAAAGTATTCATTTAGGACCTCCCCTACCTCCTCCGACTCCAGGTACAAGTTCCCTCCACTATCCCTGATCGGCCCTACCCTCACTCTGGCCATCCTCTTGTTCCTCACGCCTTGGGATTTTCCTTAATCCTACCCGCCAAGACTTTTTCATGTCCCCTTCTAGCTCTCCTAAATCCATTCTTCAGTTCCTTCCTGGCTACCTTGTAACCCTCTAGAGCCCTGTCTGATCCTTGCTTCCTCAACCTTAAGTAAGCTTCCTTCTTCTTCTTGACTAGCTGTTCCACATCTCTTGTCATCCAAGGTTCCTTCACCCTACCATCCCTTCCTTGCCTCATCGGGACAAACCGATCCAGCAGTCGCAGCAAGTGCTCCCTAAACAACCTCCACATTTCTGTCATGCATTTCCCTGAGAACATCTGTTCCCAATTTATGCTTCCCAGTTCCTGCCTAATAGCATTGTAATTTCCCCTCTCCCAATTAAATATTTTCCCATCCCGTCTGTTCCTGTCCCTCTCCATGACTATAGTAAAGGTCAGGGAGTTGTGATCACTATCACCGAAATGCTCTCCCACCGAGAGATCTGCCACCTGGCCTGGTTCATTGCCAAGCACCAAATCCAACATAGCCTCCCCTCTAGTCGGCCTATCTACATATTGAGTCAGGAAACCTTCCTGGACACACCTGACAAAAACTGCTCCATCCAAACAATTTGCACTAAGGAGGTTCCAATCAATATTAGGGAAGTTGAAGTCACCCATGACAACAACCCTGTTACTTCTGCACCTTTCCAAAATCTGCCTCCCAATCTGTTCCTCCGTGTCTCTGTTGCTATTGGGGGGTCTATAGAAAACTCCCAACAAAGTGACTGCTCCTTTCCTGTTTCTGACTTCCACCCATAATGACTCAGTAGACAAACCCTCCTCGACGACCTCCCTTTCTGCAGCTGTGATACTATCCCTGATTAGCAATGCCACTCCCCCACCTCTTTTACCTCCCTCCCTATTCCTTTTGAAACATCTAAACCCCGGAACATCCAACATCCATTCCTGCCCCTGTGATATCCAAGTCTCCGTAATGGCCACAACATCGTAGCTCCAAGTACTGATCCATGCTCTAAGTTCATCACCCTTATTCCTGACACTTCTTGCATTAAAATAGACACACTTCAACCCATCATACTGGCTGCAACTTTGCCGTGTCAACTGTCTAACCTTCCTCACAGACTCTCTGCACTCTGTATCTGCCTGTTCAACAGCTACCCCATCCACTGATCCCTGATCCGTAGCTCCAGTTCCCATCCCCCTGCCAAACTAGTTTAAACCCTCCCGAAGCGCACTAGCAAACCTCCCGCCCAGGATATTGGTGCCCCTCCAGTTCAGATGCAACCAGTCCTTCTTGTACAGGTCCCACCTTCCCCAGAAGGTATCCCAATGATCCACATATCTGAAGCCCTCCCTCCTGCACCAGCTCTGTAGCCACGTGTTCAGCTGCACACGCTCTCTGTCTGTAGTCTCACCAGCACGTGGCACCGGTATCAATCCTGAGATTACTATCCTGCTCGTCCTGCCTTTTAGCTTCCAACCTAACTCCCTATATTCGCTTTTCAGGTCCTCATCCCTTTTCCTAGCTATGTCATTGGTACCGATGTGTACCACGACTTCTGGCTGCTCCCCCTCCCCCTTAAGAATCCTGTAGACTCGATCCAAGACATCCCTGACCCTGGCACCCGGGAGGCAACATACCATCCGGGAGGCTCGTTCGCGACCACAGAATCTCCTGTCTGTTCCTCTCACCATTGAATCTCCGATCACTATCACTCTCCTATTCTCCCCACTTCCCTTCTGAGCCACTGGGCAAGGCTCAGTGCCAGAAACCTGGACACTGTGGCTTTCCCCTGGTAGGTCGTCCCCCGCCAACCAGATCCAAAACGGTATACTTATTATTGAGGGGAACGGCCACAGGGGATCCCTGCACAGTGTGGCTATTCCCTTTCTCTCCCCTGACAGTCACCCAGCTACCTTTATCCTGTAACTTAGGTGTCACTACTTCCCTATAACTGCTCGCTATCACCCCCTCAACCTCCTGAATGATCCGAAGTTCATCCAGCTCCAGCTCCAGTTTCCTAACGCGGTCTGTGAGGAGCTGGAGTTGGGTGCACTTTTCACAGGTGAAGTCAGCAGGGACACAAGTGGTGACTCTTACCTCCCACATCCTGCAAGAGGAGCATGCAACTGCCCTAGCTTCCCTCCCCTCTGCTCTAAATTGACAACAGAGATGAAGTAAAAATAAAGGAAAACCTTACCTTACCAAACCCTCCACACAAGAGTCCTTTTTTTGGTTAGAGGAGGAGGATGGGTGGGAGACACTACAGGTGTAGTGTTTCGGGTTTAGCCACTGCCCGAATATATAAGTTCACTTACCCAGCAGCCCCCGTGTCCGCCGAAATCAGGAGGTAAGTACTTTATCGTGAAACGTACCTTCCCAGCTGCCCCCTGGCTCGCACTCTCACTGCTACAGCTCTTCAAAAAATATTGCCTTTCCTTCACTGTCGCTGGGTCAAAATCCTGGAACTCACTCCCTAACAGCACTGTGGGTGTACCTATCCCACATGGACTGCAGTGTTCAAGGAGGCAGCTCACCACCATCTTCTCAAGGGCAATTAAAGATGGGCAATAAATGCTGGCCTTGTCAGTGATGTCCACATCCCAGGAAATGAAAACACAAGTTATCTTTAATCTGTTCCCAAGGTGAGTGTGTCACTGGCAAAGCTGCATTAATTGCCCATCTACAGTGTCTTTCACAACCTCAGGACATCCCAAAACATTTTACAGCCAATGAAGCACCTTTTTGATTTGCAGTCACTGTTCTCATGTTGGAAACATGGCAGTCAATTTGCACACAGCAAGTTCCCACAAGAGCAATGTGCTAATGACCAGATTATCTGTTTTTAGTGATATTGGTTGCGAGATAAATTTTGGTCAAAACTCTGAAATGTACAGGGATTTGGCCTATTCTCATTACACTGATGTGAGATCAGTGAATCAAAGTAACCTTACAGTAAGAACAGGCCCAGAAAATTCACACCCTGTTTAATCATCTTTTGTCAAAGTCCTTGAAAAACTGTCTGATCTACGATGCCATTCAGTATTTGTCTTCAGGATTTTAGCCTCTGTTACATCCATCAATGTGACAGCAACAGCAAGAGCTACAGTATCTTTTATATCTTGGCTTTAATGTAGGCTAAATGTTAAAAGCTGCTTCACATTGGTGTACTTAAAAACACGATAATGAGGCTCCTTTTCATGACTCCTGTTCCCATTTCTTTCTTGATGTTTTCAAATCACAGATGACATTTTAAGAATTTTGAAGTATTAACTTTGCTTTGCAAATCACCTCACAGTACGTGATCTCTCCATTTGTTCTTTACAGGCTCGGGATTCAAAAATCGGTAACAATTTGCGAAGAGCAAGAAAGTTTGCTTCTACTGCCAAGGGACTGAATGTTGCTGCAACCCTGCTTTCTATCATCCTCCTGGCAGCTGGTGTAGCCTATTACTTGTATGTGACTGTGGCCCAATTTACTCCCTGACCAGAGGCACTTTTCAAATCCAGGAGGAAGAGCGTTTCAAAATAGAACGCACAGATTCTGCTGTAAAACAGATTATTCATGACTGAATTTACACAGTGAAAATTCACAGTGAACTATTTTGATACAATGGCTTGATATTCTGACTGTAACTCATTCATTCTCAACATTCTGAACATTGTGGACACTCAATGTCCTTAGCACTCAAAAAATTTTATCAACATATTAATCTGGTATTGAGAATAAATCAGAATTTTAGTCCTTAGAAAAAGGTGACACATTTGGGATCTGTAAATCCTGAAATTGTAACATTGCTTATGAATTGGACACTGGGAGATTGAAAATTGGAGACTTGGGAATGGGGATTGGAGAGTGGGAAATGTGGAATGGGGGCTAGGGGCTGGGTACAGCCTCACCAAAAAACACAAGGCAGGTTCCTTCTGTCAATTAAAATAAGCTTCCAGCTCCTGGGGATGATGCCCAGCAAAAACAACACAGCAGGAATGGGAAAGAAATTAATGGACCTCAGGGTTTTTGCGCCAACTTGAAACATGGAATGAAATTTCCATGGAAGCGAAAAAGGCTGTTCAATCTCGGATTAAAAAACCAACGGCAACTGAGCGCTGCTCAGTGATTTACTTGTTGCATCTTGGCACAGGGAACAGGGAATAAGGCACAAAGGGAGCAGACTGCTCGAACTCATACCTTTCTGTTCCAAGGAAGGTTGAATCTGAAAATGCTGCAGTCTCACTGGATGCCTCTTTCTTTGCTGCTGCAATTCATGGATCCCAGGGGCAGGGGGTGGATCCCAGATGCAGGGGTGGATCCCAGGTACAGGGGCATTGCCCAGGGAAAGGGGTGGAGCCCATGGAGAAGCGTAAAGTCCAGTGGCGGGGGGGGGGGGGGGGGTGGTGGAACTGAGGGACAGGGGATGTAGCCAGGGACAGGGGGTGGAGCCCAGTGATAGGCGCATTGCCATGGGACAGGGTAGAGCCCAGGTAGAGAAGGTGGAGCCCAGAAATGGGGTAGAGCCAAGGAATTGGGGAAGAGTTTACCAAGCAACAGCAGACTGGGCCCAGTGAAGATACCGACTTGCGGTCACCCAACAAAAGGAAACCCTACCTGCACCCACATGGAGCCCCACCTGCACCCACTGGGACCCTCACCTGCACCCACTGGGAGCCTCAAACTCACCCATAGGGAGTCTCAGCCTCAGCCACAGGGAGATCCACCCTCACCCACAGGGAGATCCACCCTCATCCACAAGAGCCTCAGCCTCATCCACAGAGTGATCCACCCTCACCCACAGAGAGCTTCAGCCTCACCCACAAGGAGCTTCAGCCTCACCCACAGGGAGACCCAACCTCACCCACAGGGAGCTTCAGCCTCACCCACAGGGAGCTTCAGCCTCACCCATAGGGTGCCCAGCCTAACCCACAGGGAGGTCCACCCTCACCCACAGGAAGGCCCATAGTGACCCACATGTAGGATAATGCACAGGAGATCTCCTAGTGTGTAAAATGTAATTTCCCACATGAAATCTCTTATAAATGGATAGATGTAGTTAGTATGGGGCAGGACTGTGACAGAATATATGAAGTCATTAATGAATTTGAAGAATGGGTATATAATTAGTTTATGAATTTCAATGTAGTAATTGTGAGGTGGTTCATCAGATTGACATTCACACTTAAAGTAAAAAACAAGTATGAATGTCTCAGGACTGAGGAAACAGAAAAAACAAAGGTATCAGACCAAGAAATAGAAAATAAATGGAAAAACATAAAAGAGAGTATACAACATGCTGCAAAGGAAATAGAACAAAGAACGAAATGTTACCAAAATGGAAAAGAAAAAGGGACAAGGGGCTGAATTTTATTCTCCCACCACTGGTAAGATTGGGTTCGGCAATCCCCACCTCGGGCTCCGTGGCGGGTCACTGATGCTGCCATCTTCCAGCATCGACCCCAACCACGGAACCTGATGTCGGCAGCTCAACAAAATTCAGCCCTAGGAGCGGATGGCAGATATGATATTAGCAATGATAATAGAAAGGAGAAAGAAAAGAAACACACCTAAGTATGATCAAAAGAAAATAAAGAATGTATGTAGGAAGGCTAAAGAGAAATGTTATAAACAGATGTGTGATGAATGTATCGGAGCTGGAAAGAAATCACAAAATGAGAGTTATACACCAGACAGTGAAATCTTTGACAGAAAGAAAAGGAAACAACAGATAGTGGGTGCATAAAAGACAAAGACGGTAAAATATTGTTTGAAAGGGATGCAGTAGCAAAAAGATGGACAGAATATATAAGTGAATTGGATGATGATCCAAATCGAGGGAGTCCTCAAAATATAGAGGCAAAGGAACATAGAACATAGAACAGTACAACACAGTACAGGCCCTTCGGCCCACGATGTTGTGCCAAACCTTTAACTTACTCTAAGATCGAACTAACTACCTACCCTTCATTCTACTATCATCCATGTACCTATCCAAGAGTCGCTTAAATGTCCCTAATGTATCTGCTTCTACTACTACCGCTGGCAGCGCATTCCACGCACCCACCACTCTCTGTGCAAAGAACCTACCTCTGACATCTCCCCGAAGTAAAGAATGTTTTGAAATTGATGAGTACAGGAAAAGTTCCAGGCATAGATGAAGTAAAAACAGAATATCCGAGAAGCAGAATTAGAAGTGATAACAGAAATTTGTGATGAAATATATAAAAAGGATACATTCCAAGTGACTTGAGACTTTCGTTATTCGTTAAGATACCTAAGAAACCTAAAGCAATGGAGTGCAAACAGTTTAAAACTAGAAGATTAATGTTAATGTGATCCTGAAAATTATAATGGAAAGTAATAATAATACATTTGAATTGGAAATTGGTGAAACACAGTCTCATTTAGACCTGGAGTAGGAACAAAAGAGGCATTTTTTTAACCTAAGAACAATCTTCAATAAATATCTAGTAGTAAACAATAATATTTAAATATGTTTTATAGATTATGAAAAGCATTTGATCGTGTTTATCACCAAAAGCAAGTTTTGCTGAAATTGACAGTAAAGATGTGAGATTTATGCAGAGCCAATATTGCGATCAAACAGCGAGCATCGGGCGAGACGATTGACAATCAGATACGTTTCAAGTGAAGGGCGGAGTAAGACCAGGCTGTGTACTGTCACCAAAATTATTCAATCTGTGCACAGAACAAATATTCAGAGAATTAGATGTACTTCCAGGTGTAGAAACCAGAGGCAAAATCATAACAAACCTGTGGTACGCTGATGACGCAGCGCTACCTGCAGAATCAAAAGAGGCTGTGCAAAATATCGTAGATCAAGTCAAATCTAGAAGTTTAGAATATGGATTGAGTAAGAACACCAAAAAGACAAAAACAATGGTAGTTAGGAGGAATACATTAGAAGAAACCATGGTGAAGATTGAAGTGGTTGGCGTCACACTGGAACAAGTAGATACTTTGGTCTATTTAGGACAAATGATAATAGAAGATAGTAGATGTGATGCCGAAGTCAGAAGAAGGATAAATAGCCAGAAGTAATTTTCTGAAGATGAAGGATGTGTTAACAAGAAAGCTCAAGCATTTATCAAGGAAAAAACTCATAAAATGCTGCATTCATTTCCTGTATGCCTCAGAAACCTGGATAATAAGTAAAGACCTGTGAAAGAAAACAGAGGCCTTTGAAATGTGGATGCTAAATCGTCTGTTTAAAATTCCTTATATGGACCATAAGACAAATGAAGAGGTGTTTGAAATTGCAAGAGCAAAAAGAACTCTAAAAAGTGACATCCAGAAAAGAAAATGTCCGTAATGTCACCATTTGGTCAGAGTGGAAAAGCTACAGAGATCGTTTCTAGAGGGCAGCAGAAAGAGGAGTCGACCTAGGTTCTATACAATTGAAGCAAGACCTCACGACTCCTGCACTCAAATCCTCTTGTGATAAAGACGAACATACCATTCGCCTTCTTAATTGCTCGCTGCACCTGAATGTTAACTTCCAGTGGCTTATTGATGAGGACACCCAGGTCCCTTTGTATATCTACATTTTCTAATCTCTTACCATTTAAGAAATACTCTGCACATCTATTCCTCCGACCAAAGTGGATAACCTCACATTTTTCCACATCATATTCCATCTGCCACATTCTTGCCCACTCACTAAGTCTTTCCAAATCCCCTTGAAGCCACTTTGCATCTTCCTCACAACTCACTTTCCCACCTAGTTTTGTGTCTTCCGCGACCTTGGAAATATTACATTTGGTCCCCACATCCAAATCATTGATATATATTGTGAACAGCTGGGGCCCAAGCACTGATCCCTGCGGTACCCCACTAGTCACAGCCTGCCAACACCAGAATGACCCATTTATTCCTACTCTCTTCTTTCTGCCTGTTAACCAATCCTTAATCCATGCCAGTATATTACCTCCTATTCCATGTGCTTTAATTTTGCTAACCAACCTCCTGTGGGAGACTTTATCAAAAGCCTTCTGAAAATCCAAGTATCCTACGTCCACTGACTCCCCTTTATCAATTCTGTCAGTAACATCCTCAAAAAACTCCAACAGGTTCGGCAAACATGATTTCCCATTCAGAAGTCCATGTTGGCTCTGCCCAATCAGATCATTATTATCCAAGTGTCCATTTATCACACTCTTTAAAATAGATTCTAACATTTTCCCTACTACTGATATAATGCGAACAGGTCTGTAATTCCCTGTTTTCTCTCTCCCTCCCTTCTTAAATAGTGGGGTGACATTTGTGACCTTCCAATCTGCAGGAACTACTCCAAAATCTATAGAATTTTGAAAGATGATCACCAATGCATCCACGATCTCCATAGCTACCTCTTTCAACATTCTGGGATGTAGAATATCAGGTTCTGGGGACTTATCCACTCTGTCCATGCCGCTCATAACTTTGTAAACCTCTATCATGTCGCCCCTCCACCTCCGTCGTTCCAGTGAAAACAATCCGACTTTATCCAACCTCTCCTCATAGCTAATGCCCTCCAGACCAGGCAACATCCTGGTAAACCTCTTCTGTATCGTCTCCAAAGCCTCCACGTCCTTCTGGTAAGTGTGGCGACCAGAATTGCATGCGATATTCTAAGTGTGGCCTAACTAAAGTTCTGTACAGCTGCAGCATGACTTGCCAATTTTTATACTCTATACCCTATGAAGGCAAGCATGCCGTATGCCTTCTTGACTACCTTATCCACCTGCGTTGCCACTTTCAGTGACCTGTGGACCTGTACGCCCAGATCTCTCTGCCTGTCAATACTCCTAAGGGTTCTGCCATTTACTGTATACTTCCAAAATGCATTACCTCACATTTGTCCGGATTAAACTCCATCTGCCATTTCTCCGTCCAAATCTCCAACCGATCTATATCCTGCTGTATCCTCTGACAATCCTCATCACTATCCGCAACTCCACCAACCTTTGTGTCGTCCGTAAACTTACTAATCAGACCAGCTACATTTTCCTCCAAATCATTTATATATACTACAAAGAGCAAAGGTCCCAGCACTGTTCCCTGCGGAACACCACTAGTCACATCCCTCCATTCAGAAAAGCACCCTTCCACTGCTACCTTCTGTCTTCTATGACCGAGCCAGTTCTGTATCCATCTTGACAGCTCACCTCTGATCCCGTGTGATGTCACCTTTTGTACCAGTCTGCCATGAGGGACCTTGTCAAAGGTTTTACTGAAGTCCATATAGACAACATACACTGCCCTTCCTTCATCAATCATCTTCGTCACTTCCTCAAAAAACTCAATCAAGTTAGTGAGACACGACCTCCCCTTCACAAAACCATGCTGCCTCTCGCTAATAAGTTCATTTGTTTCCAAATGGGAGTAAATCCTGTCCCGAAGAATCCTCTCTAATAATTTCCCTACCACTGACGTAAGGCTCACCGGGCTATAATTTCCTGGATTATCCTTGCTACCCTTCTTAAACAAAGGAACAACATTGGCTATTCTCCAGTCCTCTGGGATCTCACCTGTAGCCAATGAGAATACACAGATTTCTGTCAAGGCCCCAGCAATTTCTCCCCTTACCTCCCTCAGTATTCTGGGGTAGATCCCATCAGGCCCTGGGGACTTATCTACCTTAATGCTTTGCAAGACGTCCAACACCTCCTCCTTTTTGATAACGACATGACCCAGACTATCTACATCTATCTAATCTGGGAGATTTCTTGTATCTTCCTCAGTGAAGACAGACGCAAAGTAATCATTTAGCTTCTCTGCCATTTCTCCATTCCCCATTATAAATTCTCCTGACTCTGCCTGTGATAGACCCAGATTTGTCTTCGCCAAACATTTCCTTTTGACTTACCGATAGAAGCTTTTACAGTCCATTTTTATGTTGTTTGTTTAGGGGAACAGGCAGATGTTTCTGCAGCTGCAGATGTGAATCTAGGATGGTATGTTGCTTCCCTGGTGCCAGAGATGTTACTGAGCGGCTATGAGCACTCTAAGGGAGGAGGGTGAACAGCCAAAGGTCGTGGTCTATATTGGTACCAACGACATAGGTGAAAAGAGGGATGAGGACCTGCAGGCAGATTTTAGGGAGCTAGGAAGGAGATAACAAACCTCAGAGATAGTAATCACTGGATCACTCTCCTGGTGCCACGTGCAAGTGAGTATAGAAATAGGAGGATACAGCAGATAAATGCATGGCGGGAGAGATGGAGCTGGTGTTTTAGATTCCTGGGACATTGGGACCAGTTCTGGGGGAGATGGGACTGTACAGGCCAGATGGGTTGCACCTGATTGGAGCCAGGAACGATATCCTTGTGGAGTGATTAGTTATTGCTATCGTGGAGTGTTTAAACTAATTTGGCATGTGTGTGGGAACCAGGAGGTAATGTTAGATAGGAAAACCAAGGTGCACAGGTAACTGGGAGAGACAGATAGCACTGGAGTAAGAAAATAGTAAGGTAGTAAGTGGGGCCAGGGTAAGAGGGTATGTAATAAGGTCTAACTAGGTTTTGTGTGTGTATGCTAATGCACAGAGCATGGTAGATAAAGTTGGCGCACCGCAGGCACAGGGAATACGATGTTGGGGTAATCACGGAGACCTGGCTCAATAAAGGGCAGAACTGTGTCCTCAATATTAATAGCAAATTGTGCTTAAATAACTTGTTTGTTTTTTTGATGAGGTAACAGAGAAGGTTGATGCGGTGTACATGGTCTTCCAAAAAGCATTTCATTGCAGGCTTGTCATCAAAGTCAAAGTCGATGGAATAAAAGGGATAGTGGCAGCATCGAGTGACGGGAAACAGATAGTAATGGTGAAAGGTTATTTTTTAGCCTGGAAGAAGTTGTGCAGTGGTAGAATCATAGAATCACAGAAATTTACAGCATGGAAGGAGACCATTCAGTCCATTCTGTCGGTGCCGGCCAACATATAGCCATCCAGCCAAATTCCACTTTCCAGTGCTTGGTCTGTAGCCTTGTAGGTTCTGGCACTTCAAGTACATTTCCAAGAAGTCTTTCAATGTTATGAGGGTTTCTGCCTCCACCACCCTTTCAGGCAGTGAGTTCCAGATCCCCATCACCCTCTGGGTGAAAAACCTTCCCCTTGAATCACTTCTAAAGCTCCTACCTCTTACTCTAAATCTATACCCCCTGGCTATAGACGCCTCAGCCAAGGGGAATAGGACCTTCCTAACCATTCTATCTAGACCCTCATAATTTTATACAAGTTAATTCAGTCTCCATTCAGCCTCCTCTGTTCCAAAGAAAACAACCCTAGCCTTTCCAATCTTTCCTCATAACAAAAATTCTCCACTCCAGGCAACATCCTTATAAATCTCCTCTGTACCCTCTTTAGTGCAATCACATCTTTCTCAGAGTGCAATGTTCCCTGGGGATCGGTACCAGGCTAAAGGTATGGGCGAACTCATGGCAAATGAAATTTAATACAAGGAAGTGTGAATTAATACATTTTGGCAGGAAGGAGAGGCAATATGAAATAAAAGGAGCAATTCTAAAGGGGATGCAGGAGCAGAAAGACCTGGGGGTATGTGTGCTTTATAAATAGAGGCATAGGCCAGAATTTTACGCCCCCCCCTAAAGAGCGTAAAATGGAGTGGGAGGCTCGGGATGCCCTTCCCGACCCGCTCCCACCTCCGCCACCATTTTACGTTGGGCGGCGGCGAGAAAGGGCCCGTCCACCCCAGGCCAATCAAGGCCCACCGTCATGGGGATTTTACCCTTGGCCAGTTGGGTGGCCCAGGCCTGAGAAAAGCTGCCTGACAAAAGCAGGCAGCTTTCTGATGGCCTGTGGGTGGGGTGGGGGCTCATGATCAGGCACCCTATGCCCAAAGAAGGGCCGCCCGTGATGCCCCAACCACACCCAACACCACCCCCCCCGTCCCACTAATCGACCAACCTTGCCTTGCTAGGGCCTGACTGATCATCCCCGGCAATGCCCCAAAAACTTACCTTTTCCCGGGCCGTCCTTCCTCTTCTTCTGGAAGCTGGGTTGCAGTCCCAGCAGTGGCCACCGCTCCTGGTGGTGCTGCTGGGACTAAGAGCTGCCAGCCTAATTGGCTGGCAGCTCTATTAGGCAGGACTTTCTGCCTCAATGAGGTGGAAGTCCCACCTCAGACCAATTAAAGTCCTGGGGACCGTAAAATATGGTCTGGATCCCCAGGCCAGGCGGAGTTGGGTTTGCCACCGACTTTTCAGTCGGTGGATGGCTCCCATCCAATGAGAATAAAATTCAGCCCATAGATTACAAAGGTAAGGAAATTATGGTGCAGCTTTATAATACACTGGTTCAGCCTCAATGGAATATTGTGACTAATTCTGGGCACCACACTTTAGGAAAGATGTGAAGGCATTGGAGAGAGGATTGCAGGAAAGATTTACAAGAATGCTTCCAAGGATGAGGTACTTCAATTATATGGCTAGATCGGAAAAGCTGGTACTGTTCTCGTTAGAGAAGACAGGGTTGAGAGGATATGTGATAGAGGTGTTCAAAAACTTGAGGAGATCGGGACAAAGTAGATAGGGAGGAACTGTTCTATTAGTGGAAGGGTTGAGAACCAGAGGATTTAAGGGGATTGGCAAAAGAACCAAAAGTGATCTGAAGAAAAAGAAAATTACACAGTGAGTGTTTAGGATCTGAAATGTGCTGCCTGAGAGAACGGTGGAGGCAGATTCGATTGTGGCTCTCAAAAGGGAATTGGATAATTATCTGATGAAAAGAAAATTGCAGGGCTACAGGGAAAAGGCTGGGGAGTGGGACTAGGTGAGTTGCTATTGCAGAGAGCTGACATGGACGTACTAGACCAAATGGCCTCCTCTGTGCTGTTACCATTCTATGGTTCAATGTAAGCTGTGAGGAAGGTGTAAAAATGCTGCAAAGGGATATAGATAGCTTGGGTGAGTGGGCAGGAACATTGCAGATGGAATATAATGTGGGTAAATGTGAAGTTATCCATTTTAGAAGGAAAAACAGAAAAACATTATCAAGAAAACACTATATGCTGTTCAGACCGAGGCTGGAGAAGTCCTTTCTAGTTCCACTCCACAGGTCACAGCATATATTTTAAAATGTTTACCCAGTTACCAATTCAGTCAATCATACACTCTACTCTTTATCCCAGAATAAAATACACCAACCAGGTTTCTTTAATAAACAACAAAATAATCAGTTTATTATAAAACAAGACTTATCCAGTAAAGAAGCAAAGCATTAACACACAGATTGAAATATGAAATTTCCCTTTTAAAATACCCCACATACAAATTCACGCACACTGAAGAAAATACAGAAATTCTCTTTGCAGAGCTCTGTTACAGAAAAAGACAAAAAAAAGAATACTTTGGCCAAATACTTGCCAATTCTTGAAGAAAAAAGAGATGATATGGAAGGAAGTCAGTTGTTCCTTTTGGTTTGGTGTCTGGATATAAGGTGGCAAAACACTGGGATCTTTTCTGGAGAAGTTATTTTCAGGCAGTGTCAACGATTAATCTGGTAGGCCTTCCAGGAGCATCTCAAGAGAAAGGCTGCTTTAGTTTCTCTATTTCTGACACTTGATTCTCAGGGCTTCTCAAAGAAATGGAAAAGGATGAGTTGGCTGCTTTCTGGTCTCCAACTCCTTTCCAAACACAGTCAACACCCCAACTAAACCACAACAATATTTCAGAAGTGAAACCACAAACAGCCAGTCAGAACCTCCTGACCTTCATAAATCGTGACATTTCATTTCTCTGTAAACATCTTCCCCAGGTCACCAAGGTTTCTATTGTTTATTAAGCTTAAAGCATATGACTTCCAAGAAAAAGGTTGTTTTCAAACAAGTCCTCTCATTATCCCTTGTAAAAAAACATATTCATGGAGTCTTTTCAACAAAAACAAAGTCCAGCATCTAAGAAATTTTCAACCTTCCAAAAAATGAATCCATTTCCACAATTTAAATATGAATCCTCAAAAAATATTTAACAACAAACTGGAACAATTTCATAACATCTCCATCATTGGAGGAATGAAACATCATTTTTAAATGTGTTTCATTACGAAGTATGGAAACACAGAAGATAAACAAAAGATTAAACACATAGCTGCATTTTTCCAGTCCTGGCAACATCCTCATAAATCTCCTCTCTACCCTCTCTAGTGCAATTACATCCTTTCTGTAATGAGGTGACCAGAACAGTACTCAAGTTGTGGCCTAACCAATGAGTTATAAAATTCTAGCATAACCTCCCTGCTCTTGTATTCTATTCTTTTGTTCTTTTGGGCCTCCTAATCTCGAGAGACAATGGATACGCGCCTGGAGGTGGTCAGTGGTTTGTGAAGCAGCGCCTGGAGTAGCTATAAAGGCCAATTCTAGAGTGACAGGCTTTTCCACAGGTGCTGCAGAGAAATTTGTTTGTCGGGGCTGTTACACAGTTGGCTCTCCCCTTACGCCTCTGTCTTTTTTCCTGCCAACTGCTAAGTCTCTTCGACTCGCCACATTTTAGCCCCGTCTTTGTGGCTGCCCGCCAGCTCTGGCGAACGCTGGCAACTGACTCCCACGACTTGTGATCAATGTCACAGGATTTCATGTTGCGTTTGCAGACGTCTTTATAGCGGAGACATGGACGGCCGGTGGGTCTGATACCAGTGGCGAGCTCGCTGTACAATGTGTCTTTGGGGATCCTGCCACCTTCCATGCGGCTCACATGGCCAAGCCATCTCAAGCGCCGCTGACTCAGTAGTGTGTACAAGCTGGGGATGTTGGCCGCCTCGAGGACTTCTGTGTTGGAGATACGGTCCTGCCACCTGATGCCAAGGATTCTCCGGAGGCAGCGAAGATGGAATGAATTGAGACGTCGCTCTTGGCTGACATACGTTGTCCAGGCCTCGCTGCCATAGAGAAAGGTACTGAGGACACAGGCCTGATACACTCGGACTTTTGTGTTTCGTGTCAGTGCGCCATTTTCCCACACTCTCTTGGCCAGTCTGGACATAGCAGTGGAAGCCTTTCCCATGCGCTTGTTGATTTCTGCATCTAGAGACAGGTTACTGGTGATAGTTGAGCCTAGGTAGGTGAACTCTTGAACCACTTCCAGAGCGTGGTCGCCAATATTGATGGATGGAGGATTTCTGACATCCTGCCCCATGATGTTCGTTTTCTTGAGGCTGATGGTTAGGCCAAATTCATTGCAGGCAGCCGCAAACCTGTCGATGAGACTCTGCAGGCACTCTTCAGTGTGAGATGTTAAAGCAGCATCGTCAGCAAAGAGGAGTTCCCTGATGAGGACTTTCCGTACTTTGGACTTCGCTCTTAGACGGGCAAGGTTGAACAACCTGCCCCCTGATCTTGTGTGGAGGAAAATTCCTCCTTCAGAGGATTTGCTCTTATATTCTATGTCTCGACTAATAAAGGAAAGGATTCCATATGCCTTCTTAACCACCTTATTGACCAGTCCTGCTACCTTCAGGGATCTGTGGACACTCACTCCAAGGTCCCTCACTTCCTCTACACCTCTCAGTATTCTACCATTAATTGTATATTCCTTTGCATTGTTTGACTTCCCCAAATGCATCAACTCACATTGCTCTGAGTTGAATTTCATTTGCCACTTTTCTGCCCATCTGACAAGTCCATTGAATCTTCTTGCAGCCTACAGCTATCCTCCTTGCTATCTATCACACGGCCAATTTTTGTGTCGTCTGAAAACTTCTTGGTCATTTCCCTGACATTTACGTCCAAATCTTTAATATATACCACAAAAAGCAGGGAACACAGTACTGAGCCCTGTGGAACGCCACTGGAAACAGCCCTCCAGTCGCAAAAACAGCAGTCCACAATTACCCTTTGTTTCCTGCCACTGAGCCAATTTTTAGTTTAGTTTAGTTTAGAGATACAGCACTGAAACAGGCCCTTCGGCCCACCGAGTCTGTGCTGACCATCAAACACCCATTTATACTAATCCTACACTAATTCCATATTCTTACCACATCCCCACCTGTCCCTATATTTCCCTACCATCTACCTATACTAGGGGCAATTTATAATGGCCAATTAAACTATCAACCTGCAAGTCTTTTGGCTGTGGGAGGAAACCGGAGCACCCGGAGAAAACCCACGCAGACACAGAGAGAACTTACAAACTCCACACAGGCAGTACCCAGAATTGAACCCGGGTCGCTGGAGCTGTGAGGCTGCGGTGCTAACCACTGCGCCACTGTGCCGCCCTTTTTTCTATCCAGCTTGCTACATTTCCCTGGATCCCATGGGCTTTTTTTTAACCAGTCTGCCATGTGCGACAGAGATGAGGAGAATGTTTTCTCTGAGGGTTGTGTGACTTTGGAACTCTCTGCCTCAGAATGTGGTGGAGGCGGGGTCATAGAATATTTTTAAGGCGGGGTAGATCGATTCTTGTTAGACAAGGGAATCAAAGATTATCAGGGGTAGATGGGAGTGTGGAAAATTTGAGTCAGAAACAGATCATCCATGATCTTATTGAATGGCGGAGCAGGCTCGAAGTGCCAAAAGGCCTCCTTCTGCTCCTAATTCATACGGTCTCATGGTAGTATGGATTTAAAAGGAACTTCATTAGAAATTTCTAAACCCCAATATTCTGATTTAATTTCTGCAAGGCCTGATCAGCGACTTGTTGCCTGTAGATTCTTAAATCTGGGTCTTAATACCACTGTCAGTAAAACATTCCTTCTATACTTAATAATCAAAAAGACATATTTTAGATGGAAATACAAGTATAGGTTTCTGTATCAACCTGGAAACACGTTGGGTGCCAACTCAAGTGGATTATAATCCGAGCCCCTTTTTGGGACTATTCCAAATCAGGCATACTCCCCAGATAATCACTCTCATTTAAGGTTGAGAAAGACAGATTTCACAGCAACTCGAATGGGTCTGAAAGACTGATCTAACTCTCTCCAAAGGATAAGAACTAGCTGAGAATATTACCATCCTCCAGGTAGCCTCTTTCACAAGTTTTAGCCAGAGTATAACAACCCGGATATTATAAGGGTCTGGGGGCCTATAAACTACTCCCATCAGTGTTTTCTGACAGTTGCTGTTCCTAATCTCCTCCCAAACTGATTCTACTTCCTGATCTTTTGAGCCAAGGTTCCTTTCTCACTAATGTCCTTATGTCATCCTTTATTATCAGGCTACCCCTCCTCCTTTTCCATTCTGTCTGTCTTTTTGCAATATTGTGTATCCTGTAATATTTATTCCCAATCTTGGGAGCAGGTGATGGAGGAGTGCCGTTAGGAAGGGAGTTCCAGCATTTTGACCCAGCGACAGTGAAGGAACGGCGATATAGTTCCAAGTCAGGATGGTGTGTGACTTGAAGCCGAATGTACAGGTGGTGGTGTTCCCATGCATCTGCTGCCCTTGTCCTTCTAGGTGGTAGAGGTCATGGGTTTGGAAGGTGCTGTCTAAGGAGCCTTGCTGCAGTGCATCTTGTAGATGGCCCTTGGTGTGACTGTCTGCTGCCGCTCTCCTCTTGGAGCTCCAGCTACATCCTGACCCTCCCTCCCTCTGAGCTACGACTACGTGGCATGGGGGTCCACAAAGCTGGCGTGTATGAGACCTATGCCACCTGATTGGTCCCCTCCCGAGTGCTGTCCTTGCAAAGACGAAATTGCCTTGGGACCTTCCCATTGCTACTCCCCTCAGAATAGGCACTGATATCCCTCAAGTGTCCACCCTTGTAGAGAGCAGAGCACCAGATACTGAGCCCACCCCTTTAAACAGGGGGATCAGAAGGTACGTGATTAAATTTAACCCACCACCCTCCCCCACCCCATAAAATTGTGATTATTTCAAAGAAGATGTGTTATAACTATCTGATCCAATTCAAATTACAGTCTCGCAGTATCGGGGCAGCATTGCCAACTTGAAGCTTTCCCGCTGCTGACAAAATCCGTCATGACATTGCATTTCGGGACGGGTGCATCTGTCCCCAATTTTTGCCTCCCCCCGCACTTCTCCACTCCTGCTCCTGCTGGCCGAACAAAGTCCGGCCCAACATGTGAAGAAAGTGTCTCCAGCTGTTTCAGCTTGAGCTCAGGATTTCTGAACTTGGGGGCAGCTGAAGTCACTGTGGAGAATCAGGGAGCAAGAGAGTTTCCTGGATCATACATTCCAGGAAGTAGGAGTTCTGGTTAGTAGTTGGGTGGCCATCCAGAAAATAGTAAGAGGCAGGAAGTACAGGAGACTTTGGGGTGTGTGCCATCTCAAATCTGTACTCAGCTTTGCAAACAGCTAAAAATGTGACAGCAGCTTGAAGGAATGCATTCCAGACCATGGCATCAATGAACAAGAGACTGCACAGGAGGGAACAGCAAAGCGTAGAAATGTAGTCATTATAGCAGATTCCATAGTTAGGGGGACAAGCAGGCATTGTCATTGTGAGTCTCGCATAGTGCATTGCCTCCCTGGTGCCAGGGTAAAGGACATCATGGAGAGGGTGCAGAATATTCTGCAGGGTAAAGGGAGTGAGCCAGAAGTTGTGGTACATGTCGGTACCAACGAGATAGAGAGAGCAGGTACTGAGGTCCCAAAGTCAGACTTTCAGGAGCTAGGTAGGAAGTTAAAAAGTAAGTTCTCTAAGGAAGTAATCCATGAGCTAGCGAGAGTAGAAAGAGGAAGATATGGAGTATATGCCTGAGGCCGACAGCCACTACTTTTTGTACTTTTATGTTTTTGCATTTTACATCTGCTTTGCCTGAAAGGGTGGTGGAGGCAGGTTCAGTGAGTGTTTAGGATCTGGAATGCACTGTCTGAGAGTGTGGTGGAGGCAGGTTCAGTGAGTGTTTAGGATCTGGAATGCAGTGCCTGAGAGTGTGGTGGAGGCAGGTTCAGTGAGTGTTTAGGATTTGGAATGCAGTGCCTGAGAGTGTGGTGGAGGCAGGTTCAGTGAATGTTTAGGATCTGGAATGCACTGCCTGAGAGGGTGTTGGAGGCAGGTTCAGTGAGTGTTTAGGATCTGGAATGCACTGTCTGAGAGTGTGGTGGAGGCAGGTTCAGTGAGTGTTTAGGATTTGGAATGCAGTGCCTGAGAGTGTGGTGGAGGCAGGTTCAGTGAATGTTTAGGATCTGGAATGCACTGCCTGAGAGTGTGGTGGAGGCAGGTTCAGTGAGTGTTTAGGATCTGGAATGCACTGTCTGAGAGTGTGGTGGAGGCAGGTTCAGTGAGTGTTTAGGATCTGCAATGCACTGCCTGAGAGTGTGGTGGAGGCAGGTTCAGTGAGTGTTTAGGATCTGGAATGCACTGTCTGAGAGTGTGGTGGAGGCAGGTTCAGTGAGTGTTTAGGATCTGGAATGCACTGTCTGAGAGTGTGGTGGAGGCAGGTTCAGTGAGTGTTTAGGATCTGGAATGCACTGTCTGAGAGTGTGGTGGAGGCAGGTTCAGTGAGTGTTTAGGATCTGGAATGCACTGCCTGAGAATGTGGTGGAGGCAGGTTCAGTGAGTGTTTAGGATCTGGAATGCACTGTCTGAGAGTCTGGTGGAGGCAGGTTCAGTGAGTGTTTAGGATCTGGAATGCACTGCCTGAGAGTGTGGTGGAGGCAGGTTCAGTGAGTGTTTAGGATTTGGAATGCAGTGCCTGAGAGTGTGGTGGAGGCAGGTTCAGAGAGTGTTTAGGATCTGGAATGCAGTGCCTGAGAGTGTGGTGGAGGCAGGTTCAGTGAGTGTTTAGGATCTGGAATGCACTGTCTGAGAGTGTGGTGGAGGCAGGTTCAGTGAGTGTTTAGGATCTGGAATGCACTGCCTGTGAGTGTGGTGGAGGCAGGTTCAGTGAGTGTTTAGGATCTGGAATGCACTGCCTGAGACTGTGGTGGAGGCAGGTTCAGTGAGTGTTTAGGATCTGGAATGCACTGTCTGAGAGTGTGGTGGAGGCAGGTTCAGTGAGTGTTTAGGATTTGGAATGCAGTGCCTGAGAGTGTGGTGGAGGCAGGTTCAGTGCGTGTTTAGGATCTGGAATGCAGTGCCTGAGAGTGTGGTGGAGGCAGGTTCAGTGAGTGTTTAGGATCTGGAATGCACTGTCTGAGAGTGTGGTGGAGGCAGGTTCAGTGAGTGTTTAGGATCTGGAATGCACTGTCTGAGAGTGTGGTGGAGGCAGGTTCAGTGAGTGTTTAGGATTTGGAATGCAGTGCCTGAGAGTGTGGTGGAGGCAGGTTCAGTGTGTGTTTAGGATCTGGAATGCACTGTCTGAGAGTGTGGTGGAGGCAGGTTCAGTGAGTGTTTAGGATCTGGAATGCACTGTCTGAGAGTGTGGTGGAGGCAGGTTCAGTGAGTGTTTAGGATCTGGAATGCACTGTCTGAGAGTGTGGTGGAGGCAGGTTCAGTGAGTGTTTAGGATTTGGAATGCAGTGCCTGAGAGTGTGGTGGAGGCAGGTTCAGTGTGTGTTTAGGATCTGGAATGCACTGTCTGAGAGTGTGGTGGAGGCAGGCTCAGTGAGTGTTTAGGATCTGGAATGCACTGTCTGAGAGTGTGGTGGAGGCAGGTTCAGTGAGTGTTTAGGATTTGGAATGTAGTGCCTGAGAGTGTGGTGGAGGCAGGTTCAGAGAGTGTTTAGGATCTGGAATGCACTGCCTGAGAGTGTGGTGGAGGCAGGTTCAGTGAGTGTTTAGGATCTGGAATGCACTGTCTGAGAGTGTGGTGGAGGCAGGTTCAGTGAGTGTTTAGGATTTGGAATGCAGTGCCTGAGAGTGTGGTGGAGGCAGGTTCAGTGAATGTTTAGGATCTGGAATGCACTGCCTGAGAGTGTGGTGGAGGTAGGTTCAGTGAGTGTTTAGGATCTGGAATGCACTGTCTGAGAGTGTGGTGGAGGCAGGTTCAGTGAGTGTTTAGGATCTGCAATGCACTGCCTGAGAGTGTGGTGGAGGCAGGTTCAGTGAGTGTTTAGGATCTGGAATGCACTGTCTGAGAGTGTGGTGGAGGCAGGTTCAGTGAGTGTTTAGGATCTGGAATGCACTGTCTGAGAGTGTGGTGGAGGCAGGTTCAGTGAGTGTTTAGGATCTGGAATGCACTGCCTGAGAATGTGGTGGAGGCAGGTTCAGTGAGTGTTTAGGATCTGGAATGCACTGTCTGAGAGTCTGGTGGAGGCAGGTTCAGTGAGTGTTTAGGATCTGGAATGCACTATCTGAGAGTCTGGTGGAGGCAGATTGAATCGAGACATTCAAATGGAATTTAGATAGTTATCTGAAAAGGAAGAATGTACAGTGTCATGGGGAAAAGGCAGGGAAATGGAACTATGTGAATTGCTCACTTGGACATACGAGCATATAAACATATGAATTAGGAGCAGGAGTAGGCCACTCGGCCCCTCATGCCTGCTCCACCATTCAATAAATTGATGGCTGAACTGATTGCTCCACATTTCTACATACCCCCGATAACCTTTCACCCTCCCAGAGCCAGGGCAAACATGATGGGCTGAATGTCCTCCTTCTGTGCTGTAACAATTCTGTGATGTGTACAAGACTCTGACAGCTTTGGATGGGGTAGACAAAGAAAAGTTATTCCCATTAGCTAATGGTACAAGGACGAGAGGACAGAGATTGAAGGTTTTGGGCAAGAGATGCAGGGGCAGATGTAAGTAAGAACTTTTTTATGCAGTGGGTGGTAATGACCTGGAACTCACTGCCCACAAGGGTGGTGGAAGTGGAGACAATCAATGATTTCAAAAGGAAACTGAATGAACACTTGAGGGAAATATATTTACAGGGCTAAGGGGATTGAGCAGGGTCGTGGGATTGTTTGGATTGTTTCAGAGAGAGCCAGCATGGACTCGATGGGCCGAATGGCCTACTTCTATGCTTTAAAGCTCTATGAATCTATGAACTTTTCAAGGGAAATTTGGGCTGGGCGATAAACGCCAGCCCTGCCACTGACACCAACATTCTGTGAATGAATAAAAAAAAATCTTTCCTTCTCTCCTCCACCCTCCCCTTGCCAGTTGATGGGCCCCACAATGAATTTGTTTTTTCAATCTTCACAGTCACGGAAAGGCATTGCCAAAAACCATGTTAATATTGTAAACTGTATGTAGAGTAAAGGGCAGAGCAATTAGCTGACAGTCGTTACATTTCCTTTGGTGCCTCTTTCCTAATCTCTGATCGGATTTCATCATTTGTAGCATGAGAAATCCACATTGTTTTCTTTTTCCAATTTTTTTTACCGTCTCAATGTCGCAGAAACTTGTTGCAGCAGAATCTGGGCACAAATTCAGCCAAAATAAACAGCAGGAAGAGATTAGATAACCTTTTGAAAATAAACTTTTTAACCTCACGAGACTCTGCATCATTGCTCCCTGAGGGTGAATTAAATCAATTGTTTTGCAGTTATATCTGGGTGCTGCGAAGTTCTGCTTTTGAGTTAAATTGATCCATTTCTTTTTGTGACTGAAGTCCTGATCTGATTTCCTTTTCAATTTCTTGGGACTGCCTTTCCCAGCTCCGTCATTCAGAACATCTGGACTTTTTCCCATCTGGCATTTGACATTTAGTCTTCCAAGGCCCTCCCAATTTCACTTCTAGTTGATGGTCTCAGATTATTTTGTTTCTGTTGCCATCAGTGTAACATTGTCTTTTCCCTGTCAAGCACTCTAACTCCCTGTACAGCCAATTAATGAAAAGGTAGCCGCATGGCAGTAAAAACTCACACTGTTCACAGCAAGAGTAGAGAACGGTCAGCACGAAGAAGCCACTGAGCACATTTAAGACAGGCCTGGCCCAGAACTTGCTGGAGTCAGGCATCTTGTCACATATCCAACTTGTTAAATTTCTAACCTCACCCTTCAAGTTGCTGGAAGTGCGAGTTGATAATGGCACAGCAGGGGATTAAGAGAGAAACAAAAGAGACAGAAAGGAAAAACTTAACTTTAAATTTTACATTTTAAATTCTCTCTCGTAACAATTTGCTGCCTGCAGGAATGAGACTGGAGAGTTCTAATTATTCCTTTCAGACGAGAGATGTTGATTAGCATTGCTGGAATATTAACCTCTTCATTCTAACCCTAACCTTCTGTGATAAGTTTAATGGTTAATTCATGTGCAAATGCAGCAATTTCCTGAAACTCACAGGGAGGTTGAGGGTGAGCTGCCATTTTCTCCACACTAACGTGGAGCAGAGCAAACTGTCCAGCAAAATGTGGTAATTCACAATTCATGGGATATCTCTTCCTCTCCACAAGTTGTTGCAAGATTTACACATTAATAATGGTGAGGGTGTTAAATTAATTGGGCCGGGTTTTAAGGAGCCCTCAATGTCGGGATCCATGGCGGAGGTGGGGGGCCTGAAGATGACCCCGGATAAGGCCTGCCATGACACCAGCAGGGCCCAGACAGATCCTCCAGACAGCAGTGAGGCACCGTGGCAGTTCCCCACCGCTGGGTGTCGGGTCCATAGTTTGAATATTTACATCAATTAAAATAATTAATTTAAATAAACTTTCGTCGCCTCCTGATGTCCCGTGTGATCTTTGGCCCAGCAGCCAGCACTCCCCTGTCTGGGGAAACTAGTGGGAAGGGGGGGGAGGAGGTAGGTTTCTCAGTGCTGGGGGTGGGGTGGGAAGAATGGGGTCAAATTAACATCATGAGTGTAGGGGATGGTGGGAAGGGTTGTAGTTTAAAGTTTGTGCAGTTTGTGGGGGGGAGGAGGTCAGATGTTAAAGGCAAGTGTTTTTGGGGGGGGAGGGCAAATAATTAATTTAAATTAAATTAAAGCAAAATACTGCAGATGCTGGAAATCTGAAATAAAAACAAGAAATGCTGGAAATACTCAGCAGGTCCGGCAGCATCTGTGGAAAGAGAAACAGAGTTAACGTTTCTGATCAGTGACCCTTCATCAGAGCTGGCAAAGACTAGAAATGTAAAAGGTTTTAAGCAAGTAAAGCGGGGGTGGGGCAAGAGATAACCAAAGAGAAGGTGTTGATAGGACAAGGTCACAGAGAATAACTGACCAGAAGGTCATGGAACAAAGGCAAATGGTATGTTAATGGTGTGCTGAAAGACAAAGCGTTAGTACAGAGAGGGTGTTAATGGACAGAAAAATGAACAGCCCTGGCCCAAAGCACAAACATGAAAAAAACAGTGGGCAGGCACATGGCAAGAAAAATGAATGATGAAACAAACTAAAATAAAATAAAAAAGGAAAAAGAAAAAAAAACTGAAAATGAAAATGGAGGGCCCATCATGCTCTGAAATGATTGAACTCAATGTTCAGTCCGGCAGGCTGTAGTGTGCCTAATCAGTAAATGAGATGCTGTTCCTCGAGCTTGCGTTGATGTTCACTGGAACATTGCAGCAATCCCAGGACAGAGATGTGAGCATGAGAGCGGGTGGGGGGGTGGGGCGGTGTTATAATTAATTTGATTGTTATTGGGGATAGAGGGACAAAAGAGATGTATTTATTTAATTTCATTAAATCTTTCTTTAAATATGTAAATCTGCCGGTCGGGCGAACAGCCCTTTAAAAATGGCGTCACCGCCTGTGCACAGGCAGCTGATGCCATTGCCAGGGACAGACAGCCCACCTCCGCCACATGATCGGGGGCAGGTGGGGGGTAAGGGGGCAGCCCACCTCAGCTATTTAAATGAATCACGGTGACTCTTTGGTGTGTGCGGGCTACCATGTGTAAAATTCAGCCCATTGTTTTTTTCCCCAGCAGGTTCTGGGCCAATAATTAACAAAATTGCAGTTGACACTGGCAAAAGATGTTTACTTGGATTTGGTGTACTTGGTCACTGCCTTTGTCCCTGCTGACATGGTGTGCTTTGCCAGCTCCCCTGGCAGCAGCAGGAGCACAGTGATCTGGCTCTCCTGGGAGCTGATGGTGCTGCACTTGTAATAATGGCCCAGGTGTGAAGCCTCACCCGCGATGCGCTTGAAAATATCGTTCATAAACAAGTTCATGATGCTCGTGGCCTTGGAGGAGATACCGGTGTTGGGGTGAACTTGCTTCATCACTTTGTAGATGTAGATGGTGTAACTCTCCTTCCTCCGTTTCTTGTCACACTATGCTGCTGCTTTACTCACAGTTTTCTCAGGGCCCTTCTTAGGAGCTGCTTTCTTCTTCTCTTCAACCACCTTCAAAATCAATTTCACACACACAGCAACACTGCCAAAGACTGTACCCCTATCTTGACCCATGATGCGAACAGCAGCTTTCCTAACTTTCATAGGTTCCTTTTCCCTCTAAGTATACACATTTCACTGATGGCGGGATGAGAAGCAGACACGATTTCCACACTTAAAGGCCCATTTAGGAGCCAGTTTATGGTGCCATCAGCACCTTGCTGTTTAGGAGCCAACTGCCTGCCCCATGAGGAGGCCACCAGCTCAATGGCAGCCGGTGTGGGGGAAGGTTTATGCAACAAAGAGGGGGCTGCTGGCAGGGAAGGCAGCCCCCATGGCCCCAATTTCCCCAGAGGGGTTTCCCCTCCAGCACTTGGCCCTTTGATTATTTTACATTTTATCCACACCTACATGCTGTAGGCCCCAGGAGTTATGGTCTCCTCAGCTACTGGCACTTTGGTTGGACGGCCACCATCCTCAATCGGACAGCAGCCCTCGCAGCAGTCACTTGATTGGCTGCCACTGGCAAAATGTGGCCCTGGTTCCTGCCGTCGGTTGAAACGGGGTCGCACCCTTCCCCAACCCCACCTCGACTTTTGGACCCAGCATTGGGGACGTCTGCTGCCTCCACAAAATTCTGGCATCAGACATGGACACACATACTAAAAGACGCAGACAAGACAATAAACACACACACGCACATGCACAGATAATCATACACAAACACGTACACACATTTGGGGGAAATTTTAATTTCCCCCGACAAAGAGCAGGTTTGCAGTTGGGACTAGGTTAAAATATTGAAAATGGGAACCTGACTGCAACTCAACCCCATCCTGACCAAAACCCGGCTCCAGCATGGTCACGTGGTTTCAATATGGGAGAGTTTGGGTGCAGTTGAGTAACCTGATCTCAAGAGGCATGTCCATCATTCGAATATGTTAATGAGAGTCTGACATTAGAATATGTTAAGGAGGAGGCTTCCCTCACATCTTGACAGTAATTTGAATTTATCGCCTCCAGCACATGGTCCCCAAGACTGGGAAACGCGGCAGTGAAATATGGACAGTTAATGAGGAGGTGTCCCAAGATTAAGAAAACTCATTGCTCACAGATGCTTCCCTCTGGGAAAGGTGTGATGAGTGATCTTGTGGGAATGGATGCATTGGTGACAGAACGCGGGAGAGTCTGGACAAACCGCTAACTTTGGACAAGCTGACAAAAGCCGTCAGGTCCTTCGAGACGAGTAAAACTCCCGGAAGCAACAGCTTACCGTTGAGTTGTATTCGATTCTGTAGGACTGGGTCGGCCCAGTCCTGCTGGCAGTATACAAGAGTATGCTTCTGGCCAGCAGCATGTCAGAATCCATGAAGAAAGGTACCATCACCCTCATCTATAAGTGGAAGGAGGAGAGGGCAGAAATCAGAAATTGGCAGCTCATCTCACTGCTTAATGTAGACTACAAGATTCTGTCCAAAGTCATTGCCAATTGGGTCAAGTCTGCTCTGGAGTTGGTGATTCACCCTGACCAGACCTGTACTGTACCCGGGAGGAAGATCTCTGATAGTCTCGCACTACTCAGGGATACGATCGCCTATGTACGGGACAGGAGGTTGGACACCTGCCTCATCAGCCTGGACCAGGAGAAGGTTTTTGACAGGATATCACACACCTACATGATGGATGTGCTCTCCAAAATGGGGTTTGGGGACGGAATCCGCAATTGGATCAAACTGCTCTACACAAACACAGTAGCGCAGTCTCAATCAATGGGTGGGAATCAGAAAGTTTCCCGATCTAATCTGGAGTCAGACAGGGCTGTCCTCTCTCCCCTGTCTTGTTTGTTTATGTATTGAACCCTTTGCTGAGTCTATTAGGAAGGATGTGAGCATAAGAGGGGTGACAATCCCAGGCAGTGGAGGCACTCAGGTTAAAACCTCCCTGGACATGGATGACGTCGCCGTCTTCTGCTCGGATCCGCTGTCCGTGTGTAGACTGATGAGCATCTGCAACCAGTTCGAGCTGAGAGCCAAAATAAATCATGGCAAAAGCGAGGCCATGTTCTTTGGGAATTGGGCCGGCCGATCCTTTGCTCCTTCACTGTCAGGTCAGACTACCTGGAGGTGTTGGGGATGTGGTTCGGAGGGGCCGGGGTGTGTGCCAAAAACTGGAAGGAGTGTATAGCCACGGTAAAACATAAACTGAGCATATGGGAGCAGCGATCTCTCTCCATTGTGGGTAAGAACCTGGTCATCAGGTGCGAGGTGCTCACGTTGTTGCTGTACGTGGCGCAGGTCTGGCCCATACCCCACTCCTGCGCCGTGGCGGTCACCTGAGCCATTTTCCACTTTATCTGGTGATCCAAAATGGACCGGGTCCGGAGGGACACGATGTTCAAACCTCTGGATAAAGGGGGAGAAAAAAGTACCCAACGAGGCCCTCATCCTGATGGCCACCTTCGCGTGCGGCTGCATCAAGCTGTGTGTAGAGCCCCAGTATGCAAACTCCAAGTGTCACAATGTGATGACATTCTATCTGTCCCCGGTGTTGCGAAGGATGGGTCTGGTCACATTGCCGTGGAGCATTCCATTCAGTTGGACCGTGCCGTATCACCTATCCTTCGTGGAAAAGTTTGTGCAGAAAAGCACCCTTGACCACCAATCCATCAGGCAGTGGTCTGCATGGAATGTCCTCAAGGCCCTACGGGAAAAGGAGATGGTGGATCCTGTTGGATGGTTCCCCGAGCAGACTGCCAAAGTCATTTGGCGGAATGCCTCATCACCAGAACTTTCAAACAAGCACCAAGATGTAGCTTGGCTGGTGGTGAGAAGGGCCCTCCCCGTCAGATCCTTCCTGCACGCCTGGAGTCTTGCCCTCTCAGCACAATGCCCTCAAGGTGGCTGTGGTGGGGAAGAGACGGTTGCCCACCTCCTTCTGGAATGTGTCTTTACAAGGTGTGGAAAGAGACGCAGTGGTTTTTGTCGAGGTTCATCCCAAGCAGCTCTAACACAGGAGTCTGTGCTCTACGGGCTGTTCCCAGGGACGCACACCGAGACAAACATCAACTGCTGCTGCTGGAAGACCATCAACTCGGTGAAAGACGCACTTTGGTCTGCCTGAAACCTGCTGGTCTTCCAGCGCAAAAAGTTGTCCACGACTGAGTGTTGCAGACTGGCTCATTCCAAGGTTGAAGACTATGTGCTGAGGGACACACTAAAGCTTGGGGCAGCCGCAGCAAAGGCTCAATGGGGAAAGACCACAGTGTAAGGTCCTCCCGCCATAGTGAACGGAGGGGCTGGAACCCGTGTAAAACCTCTCGGGCTGTTTACACCAAAATCTGGTTTTATTGTGTAATGCAAATTTACACTGCATGTAAAATGGAATGGAAGGGTTGTGAGGCAACTCACCTTCTGAATCAAAGGAAACTGATTTCTTTCGCACTTTCTGGAATATCAACTTGGAATTGTTTTGCAGTGTATTTTTTTACAGATTCTTATGAAATAAAATATATTTTTGGCAAAAAAAAAAGTGTTCAGACAAAGAACATCAGGATGGGGTGTGTTGGAGTTGGGAATGGGGTGGAGGCATGTCCGCTTTAGATTTGACCTCACACGAGGAAGACAGTTGACATCTGCAGCAGTAATAGTTGAGGCAGCCGACAGCAAATTAGTGGAAGTAAATGCTGACAAATCCCCTGGATATAATGGCCTACATCCCAGTGTTCGAAAACTGGTTGCTGCAGAGGTAGTGGATGCACAGTGGTTGTGATCTTCCAAAATTCCATAGATTTTGAAATGGTCCCAGCGGATTGGAAGGTAGCAAATATTAACACCACTATTAAAGAAAGGAAGGAGAGAGAAAAGAGGGAAATACCGGCCAGTTAGCCTTACAAATGCAGTCAGGAAAATGCTAGAATCCATTATAGAATCATAGAATGGTTACAACACAGAAGGAGGCCATTCAGCCCATTGTCTGTGCTGGCTCTCGAGAAGAGGAGCTCACCAAGTCCCACATTCCTGTCTTTTCCCCATAGCCCTGCAATATTTTTCTCTTTCGAAAATTATCCAATTCCCTTTTGAAAGCCATAATTGAATCTGCCTCCACCAAACTCTCAGAAAGTGCATTCCAGATCCTAAACACAAACTGAGCCCGCCTCCACCACACTCTCAGACAGTGCATTCCAGATCCTAAACACACACTGAACCTGCTTCCACCACACTCTCAGACAGTGCATTCCAGATCCTAAACACACACTGAACCTGCTTCCACCACACTCTCAGACAGTGCATTCCAGATCCTAAACACTCACTGAACCTGCCTCCACCACACTCTCAGACAGTGCATTCCAGATCCTAAACACTCAGTGAACCTGCTTCCATCACACTCTCAGACAGTGCATTCCAGATCCTAAACACTCACTGAACCTGCCTCCACCACATTCTCAGACAGTGCATTCCAGATCCTAAACACTCACTGAACTTGCCTCCACCACACTCTCAGACAGTGCATTCCAGATCCTAAACATTCAATGAACTTGCCTCCACCACACTCTCAGACAGTGCATTCCAGATCCTAAACACACACTGAACCTGCCTCCACCACACTCTCAGATAGTGCATTCCAGATCCTAAACACTCACTGAACTTGCCTCCACCACACTCTCAGACAGTGCATTCCAGATCCTAAACACACACTGAACCTGCCTCCACCACACTCTCAGATAGTGCATTCCAGATCCTAAACACTCACTGAACCTGCCTCCACCACACTCTCAGACAGCGCATTCCAGATCCTAAACACTCACTGAACCTGCCTCCACCACACTCTCAGACAGTGCATTCCAGATCCTAAACACTCACTGAATTTGCCTCCACCACACTCTCAGACAGTGCATTCCAGATCCTAAACACACACTGAACCTGCCTCCACCACACTCTCAGATAGTGCATTCCAGATCCTAAACACTCACTGAACTTGCCTCCACCATACTCTCAGACATTGCATTCCAGATCCTAAACACACACTGAACCTGCCTCCACCACACTCTCAGATAGTGCATTCCAGATCCTAAACACTCACTGAACTTGCCTCCACCACACTCTCAGATAGTGCATTCCAGATCCTAAACACTCACTGAACCTGCCTCCACCACACTCTCAGACAGTGCATTCCAGATCCTAAACACTCACTGAACCTGCCTCCACCACACTCTCAGACAGTGCATTCCAGATCCTAAACACTCACTGAATTTGCCTCCACCACACTCTCAGACAGTGCATTCCAGATCCTAAACACACACTGAACCTGCCTCCACCACACTCTCAGATAGTGCATTCCAGATCCTAAACACTCACTGAACTTGCCTCCACCATACTCTCAGACATTGCATTCCAGATCCTAAACACACACTGAACCTGCCTCCACCACACTCTCAGATAGTGCATTCCAGATCCTAAACACTCACTGAACTTGCCTCCACCACACTCTCAGATAGTGCATTCCAGATCCTAAACACTCACTGAACCTGCCTCCACCACACTCTCAGACAGTGCATTCCAGATCCTAAACACTCACTGAACCTGCCTCCACCACACTCTCAGACAGTGCATTCCAGATCCTAAACACACACTGAACCTGCCTCCACCACACTCTCAGACAGTGCATTCCAGATCCTAAACTTTTCGTTGTGCAGCTTTTCCAGGAGCACAGGCATTGCGAGCGAGGAGTGAACAGCTGGGAAGTCAATTTCATCGGGAGTTTCGGTGGAGCAGGGACTGCTGGGTAAGTAGAAACCTATATATTTGGGCTGTGTAAATTCTCTTACCTTTTCGTTGTGCAGCTTTTCCAGGAGCACAGGCATTGCGAGCGAGGAGTGAACAGCTGGGAAGTCAATTTCATCGGGTGTTGCGGTGGAGCAGGGACTGCTGGGGAAGAAGAAACCTATATATTTGGGCTGTGTAAATTCTCTTACCTTTTCGTTGTGCAGCTTTTCCAGGAGCACAGGCATTGCGAGCGAGGAGTGAACAGCTGGGAAGTCAATTTCATCGGGAGTTTCGGTGGAGCAGGGACTGCTGGGTAAGTAGAAACCTATATATTTGGGCTGTTTCTGAACCCGAGACACTACTCTTGTAGTGTCTCCCACCCGCCCTCCTCCTCTTACCAAAAAAAGGACTCGGTTGTGTGTAGGTAAGGTAAGGCTTTTTCTATTTCTCTTCTTGTTCTATCGTGTGATTGGTTAAAAACTTGGGAATTTAGAATAGTGGGAATGGAGGTTAAGGCAGTTGAATGTTCCTCCTGCAGAATGTGGGAGGTAAGGGTCGCCAAGGGTGTCCCTGCTGACTGCATCTGCGGGAAGTGCACCCAGCTCCAGCTCCTCGAGGACCGCGTTAGGGAACTGGAGCTGGAGCTGGAGGAACTTCGGATCATTCGGGAGGCGGAGGGGATTATTGAGAGCAGTTATCGGGAGGCAGTCACACCTCAGGTAAAAGAAGAAGGTAGATGGGTTACCGTCAGGGGAAGGAGAGGGAACCAGCAGGCAGTGCAGGGATCCCCTGTGGCCGTTTTCCCTCAACAACAGGTATACCGTTTTGGATACTGTTGGGGGAGACGACTTACCAGGGGTAGGCAATGGGATACAGGTCTCTGGCGCAGAGTCTGTCCCTGTTGCTCAGAAGGGAAGGGGTAAGAGGAGCAGAGCATTAGTCATTGGGGACTCCATAGTTAGGGGAACAGATAGGAGGTTCTGTGGGAACGAGAGAGACTCACGGTTGGTGTGTTGCCTCCCAGGTGCCAGGGTTCGTGATGTTTCGGATCGTGTTTTTGGGATCCTCAAGGGGGAGGGGGAGCAGCCCCAAGTCGTGGTACACATAGGCACCAACGACATAGGTAGGAAGACAGATGGGGATTTAAGGCAGAAATTCAGGGAGCTAGGGTGGAAGCTTAGAGCGAGAACAAACAGAGTTGTTATCTCTGGGTTGTTGCCCGTGCCACGTGCTAGCGAAGTGAGGAATAGGGAGAGAGAGGAGTTGAACACGTGGCTGCAGGGATGGTGTAGGAGGGAGGGTTTTGGTTTCCTGGATAATTGGGGCTCTTTCTGGGGTAGGTGGGACCTCTACAAACAGGATGGTCTTCACCTGAACCAGAGGGGTACCAATATCCTGGGGGGGAGATTTGCTAGTGCTCTTCGGGGGGGTTTAAAATAATTCAGCAGGGTGAATGGAACCTAAATTGTAGTTCCAGTGTGCAGGATGTTGAGAGTAGTGAGGTCAGGGATAAGGTTATAAGGACACAAGAGGGCACTGACAAGCAAGAGATTGGTTTAAAATGTGTCTACTTCAACGCCAGGAGCATCCGGAATAAGGTGGGTGAGCTTGCAGCATAGGTTGGTACCTGGGATCTCGATGTTGTGGCCATTTCAGAGACATGGGTAGAGCAGGGACAGGAATGGATGTTGCGGGTTCCGGGATTTAGATGTTTCACTAAGAACAGAGAAGATGGTAAAAGAGGGGGGGGGTGTGGCATTGTTAATCAAGGAAAGTATTACAGCGGCAGAAAGGACGTTTGAGGACTCGTCTACTGAGGTAGTCTGGGCCGAGGTCAGAAACAGGAGAGGAGAGGTCACCCTGTTGGGAGTTTTCTATAGACCTCCGAATAGTTCCAGAGATGTAGAGGAAAGGATAGCGAAGATGATTCTCGACAGGAGCGAGAGTAACAGGGTAGTTGTTATGGGGGACTTTAACTTTCCAAATATTGACTGGAAATACTATAGTTCGAGTACTTTAGATGGGTCTGTTTTTGTCCAGTGTGTGCAGGAGGGTTTTCTGACACAGTATGTAGACAGGCCAACCAGGGGCGATGCCACATTGGATTTGGTACTGGGTAATGAACCCGGCCAGGTGTTAGATTTAGAAGTTGGTGAGCACTTTGGTGATAGTGATCACAATTCGGTTAGGTTTACCTTCGCGATGGGCAGGGACAGGCATATACAGCAGGGCAAGAATTATAGCTGGGGGAAAGGAAATTATGATGCGATTAGGCAAGATTTAGGATGCGTAGGATGGGGAAGGAAACTGCAGGGGATGGGCACAATCGAAATGTGGAGCTTATTCAAGGAGCAGCTACTGCGTGTCCTTGATAAGTATGTACCTGTCAGGCAGGGAGGAAGTTGTCGAGCGAGGGAGCCGTGGTTTACTAAAGAAGTTGAAGAGCTTGTCAAGAGGAAGAAGAAGGCTTATGTTAGGATGAGACGTGAAGGCTCAGTTATGGCGCTTGAGAGTTACAAGCTAGCCAGGAAGGATCTAAAGGGAGAGATAAGAAGAGCAAGGAGAGGACACGAGAAGTCATTGGCGGATAGAATCAAAGAAAACCCTAAGGCTTTCTATAGGTATATCAGGAATAAAAGAATGACTAGAGATAGGTTAGGGCCAATCAAGGATAGTAGTGGGAAGTTGTGTGTGGAATCCGAGGAGATAGGGGAAGCGTTAAATGAATACATTTCGTCAGTATTTACAGTAGAGAAAGAAAATGTTGTCGAGGAGAATACTGAGATACAGACTACTAGGCTAGATGGGATTGAGGTTCACATGGAGGAGGTCTTAGCAATTTTGGAAAGTGTGAAAATAGATAAGTCCCCTGGGCCAGATGGGATTTATCCTAGGATTCTCTGGGAAGCCAGGGAGGAGATTGCAGAGCCTTTGTCCTTGATTTTTATGTCGTCATTGTCGACAGGAATAGTGCCGGAAGACTGGAGGATAGCAAATGTTGTCCCCTTGTTCAAGAAGGGGAGTAGAGACAGCCCTGGTAATTATAGACCTGTGAGCCTTACTTCGGTTGTGGGTAAAATGTTGGAAAAGGTTATAAGAGATAGGATTTATAATCATCTTGAAAAGAATAAGTTCATTAGCGATAGTCAGCACGGTTTTGTGAAGGGTAGGTCATGCCTCATAAACCTCATTGAGTTTTTTGAGAAGGTGACCAAACAGGTGGATGAGGGTAAAGCCGTGGATGTGGTCTATATGGATTTCAGTAAGGCGTTTGATAAAGTTCCCCACGGTAGGCTATTGCAGAAAATACAGAAGTATGGGATTGAAGGTGAATTCGTGCTTTGGATCAGAGATTCGCTAGCTGAAAGAAGACAGAGGGTGGTGGTTGATGGTAAATGTTCATCCTGGAGTATAGTTTCGAGTGGTGTACCGCAAGGATCTGTTTTGGGGCCACTGCTGTTTGTCATTTTTATAAATGACCTGGATGAGGGTGTAGAAGGGTGGGTTAGTAAATTTGCGGATGACACGAAGGTCGGTGGAGTTGTGGATAGTGCCGAAGGATGTTGTCGGTTACAGAGGGACATAGATAGGCTGCAGAGCTGGGCTGAGAGATGGCAAATGGAGTTTAATGCGGAAAAGTGTGAGGTGATTCACTTCGGAAGGAGTAACAGGATTGCAGAATACTGGGCTAATGGGAAGATTCTTGGTAGTGTAGATGAGCAGAGAGATCTTGGTGTCCAGGTACATAAATCCCTGAAAGTTGCCACCCAGGTTAATAGAGCTGTTAAGAAGGCATATGGTGTGTTAGCTTTTATTAGTAGGGGGATCGAGTTTAGGAGCCACGAGGTGATGCTGCAGCTGTACAGAACTCTGGTGCGGCCGCACCTGGAGCATTGCGTGCAGTTCTGGTCACCCCATTATAGGAAGGATGTGGAAGCTTTGGAAAAGGTGCAGAGGAGATTTACTAGGATGTTGCCTGATATGGAGGGAAGGTCTTACGAGGAAAGGCTGAGGGACTTGAGGTTGTTTTCGTTAGAGAGAAGGAGGAGAAGAGGTGACTTAATAGAGACATATAAGATAATCAGAGGGTTGGACAGGGTGCATAGTGAGAGTCTTTTTCCTCGGATGGTGATGGTAAACACGAGGGGACATAGCTTTAAGTTGAGGGGTGATAGATATAGGACAGATGTCAGAGGTAGTTTCTTTACACAGAGAGTAGTAGGGGTGTGGAACGCCCTGCCTGCAACAGTAGTAGACTCGCCAACTTTAAGGGCATTTAAGTGGTCATTGGATAGACATATGGATGAAAATGGAATAGTGTAGGTCAGATGGTCGGCACAACATCGAGGGCTGAAGGGCCTGTACTGCGCTGTAATCTTCTATGTTCTATGTTTAAACACTCACTGAACTTGCCTGCACCACACTCTCAGACAGTGCATTCCAGATCCTAAACACTCACTGAACCTGCCTCCACCACACTCTCAGACATTGCATTCCAGATCCTGAACACTCACTGAACCTGCCTCCACCACACTCTCAGAAAGTGCATTCCAGATCCTAAACGCTCACTGAACCTGCCTCCACCACACTCTCAGACAGTGCATTCCAGATCCTGAACACTCACTGAACCTGCCTCCACCACACTCTCAGAAAGTGCATTCCAGATCCTAAACGCTCACTGAACCTGCCTCCACCACACTCTCAGACAGTGCATTCCAGATCCTAAACACACACTGAACCTGCCTCCACCACACTCTCAGACTGTGCATTCCAGATCCTAAACACTCACTGAACCTGCCTCCACCACACTCTCAGACATTGCATTCCAGATCCCAAACACTCACTGAACCTGCCTCCACCACACTCTCAGAGAGTGCATTCCAGATCCTGAACACTCACTGAACCTGCCGCCACCACACTCTCAGACAATGCATTCCAGATCCTAAGCACTCACTGAACTTGCCTCCACCACACTCTCAGGCAGTGCATTCCAGATCCTAAACACACACTGAACCTGCCTCCACCACACTCTCAGACAGTGCATTGCAGATCCTAAACGCTCACTGAACATACCTCCACCACACTCTCAGACAGTGCATTCCAGATCATAAACACTCACTGAACCTCCCTCCACCACACTCTCAGATAGTGCATTCCAGATCCTAAACACTCACTGAACCTGCCTCCAAAACACTCTCAGACAGTATATTCCGGATCCTAAACACTCACTGAACCTGCCTCCACTACACTCTCAGACAGTGCATTCCAGATCCTAAACACTCACTGAACCTGCCTCCACCACACTCTCAGACAGTGCATTCCAGATCCTAAACACTCACTGAACCTGCCTCCACCACACTCTCAGACAGTGCATTCCAGATCCTAAACACACACTGAACCTGCCTCCACCACACTCTCAGACAGTGCATTCCAGATCCTAAACACTCACTGAACCTGCCTCCACCGCACTCTCAGACAGTGTATTCCAGATCCTAAACACTCACTGAACCTGCCTCCACCACACTCTCAGACAGTATATTCGTAGATCCTAAACACTCACTGAACCTGCGTCCACCACACTCTCAGACAGTGCATTCCAGATACTAAACACTCACTGAACCTGCCTCCACCGCACTCTCAGACAGTGCATTCCAGATCCCAAATACTCACTGAACCTGCCTCCACCACACTCTCAGAGAGTGCATTCCAGATCCTGAACACTCACTGAACCTGCCGCCACCACACTCTCAGACAATGCATTCCAGATCCTAAACACTCACTGAACTTGCCTCCACCACACTCTCAGGCAGTGCATTCCAGATCCTAAACACTCACTGAACCTGCCTCCACCACACTCTCAGACAGTGCATTGCAGATCCTAAACGCTCACTGAACATACCTCCACCACACTCTCAGACAGTGCATTCCAGATCCTAAACACTCACTGAACCTGCCTCCACCACACTCTCAGATAGTGCATTCCAGATCCTAAACACTCACTGAACCTGCCTCCACCGCACTCTCAGACAGTGCATTCCAGATCATAAACACTCACTGAACCTGCCTCCACCACACTCTCAGATAGTATATTCCAGATCCTAAACACTCACTGAACCTGCCTCCACCACACTCTCAGACAGTGCATTCCAGATCCTAAACACTCACTGAACCTGCCTCCACCACACTCTCAGACAGTGCATTCCAGATCCTAAACACTCACTGAACCTGCCTCCACCACACTCTCAGACAGTGCATTCCAGATTCTAAACGCTCACTGAACCTGCCTCCACCACACTCTCAGACAGTGCATTCCAGATCCTAAACACTCACTGAACCTGCCTCCACCACACTCTCAGACAGTGTATTCCAGATCCTAAACACTCATTGAACCTGCCTCCACCACAGTCTCAGACAGTGCATTCCAGATCCAAACACTCACTGAACCTGCCTCCACCACACTCTCAGACAGTGCATTCCAGATCCTAAACACTCACTGAACCTGCCTCCACCACACTCTCAGACAGTGCATTCCAGATCCTCAACACTCACTGAACCTGCCTCCACCACACTCTCAGACAGTATATTCCAGATCCTAAACACTCACTGAACCTGCCTCCACCACACTCTCAGACAGTGCATTCCAGATCCTAAACACTCACTGAACCTGCCTCCACCACACTCTCAGACACTATATTCCAGTTCCTAAACACTCACTGAACCTGCCTCCACCACACTCTCAGACAGTGCACTCCAGATCCTAAACACTCACTGAACCTGCCTCCACCACACTCTCAGAAAGTATATTCGTAGATCCTAAACACTCACTGAACCTGCGTCCACCACACTCTCAGACAGTGCATTCCAGATCCTAAACACTCACTGAACCTGCCTCCACCGCACTCTCAGACAGTGCATTCCAGATCCTAAACACTCACTGAACCTACCTCCACCACACTCTCAGACAGTGCATTCCAGATCCTAAACACTCACTGAACCTGCCTCCACCACACTCTCAGACAGTGCATTCCAGATCCTAAACACTCACTGAACCTGCCTCCACCGCACTCTCAGACAGTGCATTCCAGATCCTAAACACTCACTGAACCTGCCTCCACCACACTCCCAGACAATATATTCCAGATCCTAACCACTCACTGAACCTGCCTCCACCACACTCTCAGACAGTGCATTCCAGGTCCTAAAAACTCACTGAACCTGCCTCCACCACACTCTCAGACAGTGCATTCCAGATCCTAAACACTCACTGAACCTGCCTCCACCACACTCTCAGACAGTGCATTCCAGATCCTAAACACACACTGAACCTGCCTCCACCACACTCTCAGACAGTGCATTCCAGATCCTAAACACTCACTGAACCTGCCTCCACCGCACTCTCAGACAGTGTATTCCAGATCCTAAACACTCACTGAACCTGCCTCCACCACACTCTCAGACAGTGCATTCCAGATCCTAAACACACACTGAACCTGCCTCCACCACACTCTCAGACAGTGCATTCCAGATACTAAACACTCACTGAACCTGCCTCCACCACACTCTCAGACATTGCATTCCAGATCCCAAACACTCACTGAACCTGCCTCCACCACACTCTCAGAAAGTGCATTCCAGATCCTGAACACTCACTGAACCTGCCGCCACCACACTCTCAGACAATGCATTCCAGATCCTAAACACTCACTGAACTTGCCTCCACCACACTCTCAGGCAGTGCATTCCAGATCCTAAACACTCACTGAACCTGCCTCCACCACACTCTCAGACAGTGCATTGCAGATCCTAAACGCTCACTGAACATACCTCCACCACACTCTCAGACAGTGCATTCCAGATCCTAAACACTCACTGAACCTGCCTCCACCACACTCTCAGATAGTGCATTCCAGATCCTAAACACTCACTGAACCTGCCTCCACCGCACTCTCAGACAGTGCATTCCAGATCATAAACACTCACTGAACCTGCCTCCACCACACTCTCAGATAGTGCATTCCAGATCCTAAACACTCACTGAACCTGCCTCCACCACACTCTCAGATAGTATATTCCAGATCCTGAACACTCACTGAACCTGCCTCCACCACACTCTCAGACAGTATATTCCAGATCCTAAACACACACTGAACCTGCCTCCACCACACTCTCAGACAGTGCATTCCAGATCCTAAACACTCACTGAACCTGCCTCCACCGCACTCTCAGACAGTGTATTCCAGATCCTAAACACTCATTGAACCTGCCTCCACCACAGTCTCAGACAGTGCATTCCAGATCCAAACACTCACTGAACCTGCCTCCACCACACTCTCAGACAGTGCATTCCAGATCCTAAACACTCACTGAACCTGCCTCCACCACACTCTCAGACAGTGCATTCCAGATCCTCAGCACTCACTGAACCTGCCTCCACCACACTCTCAGACAGTATATTCCAGATCCTAAACACTCACTGAACCTGCCTCCACCACACTCTCAGACAGTGCATTCCAGATCCTAAACACTCACTGAACCTGCCTCCACCACACTCTCAGACACTATATTCCAGTTCCTAAACACTCACTGAACCTGCCTCCACCACACTCTCAGACAGTGCATTCCAGATCCTAAACACTCACTGAACCTGCCTCCACCACACTCTCAGACAGTATATTCGTAGATCCTAAACACTCACTGAACCTGCGTCCACCACACTCTCAGACAGTGCATTCCAGATCCTAAACACTCTCTGAACCTGCCTCCACCGCACTCTCAGACAGTGCATTCCAGATCCTAAACACTCACTGAACCTACCTCCACCACACTCTCAGACAGTGCATTCCAGATCCTAAACACTCACTGAACCTGCCTCCACCACACTCTCAGACAGTGCATTCCAGATCCTAAACACTCACTGAACCTGCCTCCACCGCACTCTCAGACAGTGCATTCCAGATCCTAAACACTCACTGAACCTGCCTCCACCACACTCCCAGACAATATATTCCAGATCCTAACCACTCACTGAACCTGCCTCCACCACACTCTCAGACAGTGCATTCCAGGTCCTAAACACTCACTGAACCTGCCTCCACCACACTCTCAGACAGTATATACCAGATGCTGATTCTGGGTACTGCTTGTGTGGAGTTTGCAAGTTCTCCCTGTGTCTGCGTGAGTTTTCTCCGGGTGCACCGGTTTCCTCCCACAAGCCAAAAAGACTTGCAGGTTGATAGGTAAATTGGCCATTACAAATTGTCACTAGTATAGGTAGGTGGTAGGGAAATATAGGGACAGGTGGGGATGTTTGGTAGGAATATGGGATTCGTGTAGGATTAGTATAAATGGGTGGTTGATGTTCGGCACAGACTCGGTGGGCCGAAGGGCCTGGTTCAGTGCTGTATCTCTAATCTAATCTAATCTAAACACTCAATGAACCTGCCTCCAACACACTCTCAGACAGTGCATTCCAGATCCTAAACACTCACTGAACCTGCCTCCACCACACTCTCAGACAGTGCATTCCAGATCCTAAACACTCACTGAACCTGCCTCCACCACACTTTCAGACAGTGCATTCCAGATCCTAAACACTCACTGAACCTGCCTCCACCACACTCTCAGACAGTGCATTCCAGATCCTAAACACTCACTGAACCTGCCTCCACCACACTCTCAGACAGTGCATTCCAGATCCTAAACACTCACTGAACCTGCCTCCACCACACTCTCAGACAGTATCTTCCAGATCCTATACACTCACTGAACCTGCCTCCACCACACTCTCAGACAGTGCATTCCAGATCCTAAACACTCACTGAACCTGTCTCCACCACACTCTCAGACAGTGCATTCTAGATCCTAAACACTCACTGAACCTGCCTCCACCACACTCTCAGACAGTGCATTCCAGATCCGAAACACTCACTGAACCTGCCTCCACCACACTCTCAGACAGTGTATTCCAGATCCTAAACACTCACTGAACCTGCCTCCACCACACTCTCAGACAGTGCATTCCAGATCCTAAACACGCACTGAACCTGCCTCCACCACTCTCTCAGACAGTGTATTCCAGATCCTAAACACTCACTGAACCTGCCTCCACCACACTCTCAGACAGTGCATTCCAGATCCTAAACACTCACTGAACCTGCCTCCACCACACTCTCAGGCAGTGCATTCCAGATCCTAAACATTCACTGACCCTGCCTCCACCGCACTCTCAGACAGTGCATTCCAGATCCTAAACACTCACTGAACCTGCCTCCACCACACTCTCAGACAGTGCATTCCAGATCCTAAACACTCACTGAACGTGCCTCCACCACACTCTCAGACAGTGCATACCAGATCCTAAACACTCACTGAACCTGCCTCCACCACACTCTCAGACAGTGCATTCCAGATCCTAAACACTCACTGAACCTGCCTCCACCGCACTCTCAGACAGTGCATTCCAGATCCTAAACACTCACTGAACCTGCCTCCACCACACTCTCAGACAGTATATTCCAAATCCTAAACACTCACTGAACCTGCCTCCACCACACTCTCAGACAGTGCATTCCAGATCCTAAACACTCACTGAACCTGCCTCCACCACACTCTCAGACAGAGCATTCCAGATCCTAAACACTCACTGAACCTGCCTCCACCTCACTCTCAGACAGTTCATTCCAGATCCTAAACACTCACTGAACCTGCCTCCACCACACTCTCAGACAGAGCATTCCAGATCCTAAACACTCACTGAACCTGCCTCCACCCCACTCTCAGACAGTTCATTCCAGATCCTAAACACTCACTGAACCTGCCTCCACCACACTCTCAGACAGTATATTCCAGATCCTAAACACTCACTGAACCTGCCTCCACCACACTCTCAGACAGTGCATTCCAGGTCCGAAACACTCACTGAACCTGCCTCCACCACACTCTCAGACAGTATGTTCCAGATCCTGATTCCGGGTACTGCTTGTGTGAAGTTTGCAAGTTCTCCCTGTGTCTGCGTGGGTTTTCTCCAGTTGCTCAGGTTTCCTCCCACAAGCCAAAAAGACTTGCAGGTTGATAGGTAAATTGGCCTTTACAAATTGTCACTAGGATAGGTAGGTGGTAGGGAAATATATGGACAGGTGGGGATGTTTGGTAGGAATATGGGATTAGTGTAGGATTAGTATAAATGGGTGGTTGATGTTCGGCCCAGACTCGGTGGGCTGAAGGGCCTGTTTCAGTGCTGTATCTGTAATCTAATCTAATCTAAACACTCACTGAACCTGCCTCCAACACAGTCTCAGACAGTGCATTCCAGATCATAAACACTCACTGAACCTGCCTCCACCACACTCTCAGACAGTGCATTCCAGATCCTAAACACTCACTGAACCTGCCTCCACCACACTCTCAGACAGTACATTCCAGATCCTAAACACTCACTGAACCTGCCTCCAACACACTCTCAGACAGTGCATTCCAGATCCTAAACACTCACTGAACCTGCCTCCACCACACTCTCAGACAGTGCATTCCAGATCCTAAACACTCACTGAACCTGCGTCCACAACACTCTCAGATAGTGCATTCCAGATCCTAAACACTCACTGAACCTGCCTACAACACACTCTCAGACAGAGCATTCCAGATCCTAAACACTCACTGAACCTGCCTCCACCCCACCCTCAGACAGTTCATTCCAGATCCTAAACACTCACTGAACCTGCCTCCACCACACTCTCAGACAGTATATTCCAGATCCTAAACACTCACTGAACCTGCCTCCACCACACTCTCAGACAGTGCATTCCAGGTCCGAAACACTCACTGAACCTGCCTCCACCACACTCTCAGACAGTATATTCCAGATCCTGATTCCGGGTACTGCTTGTGTGAAGTTTGCATGTTCTCCCTGTGTCTGCGTGGGTTTTCTCCACTTGCTCCGGTTTCCTCCCACAAGCCAAAAAGACTTGCAGGTTGATAGGTAAATTGGCCTTTACAAATTGTCACTAGTATAGGTAGGTGGTAGGGAAATATATGGACAGGTGGGGATGTTTGGTAGGAATATGGGATTAGTGTAGGATTAGTATAAATGGGTGGTTGATGTTCGGCCCAGACTCGGTGGGCTGAAGGGCCTGTTTCAGTGCTGTATCTGTAATCTAATCTAATCTAAACACTCACTGAACCTGCCTCCAACACAGTCTCAGACAGTGCATTCCAGATCATAAACACTCACTGAACCTGCCTCCACCACACTCTCAGACAGTGCATTCCAGATCCTAAACACTCACTGAACCTGCCTCCACCACACTCTCAGACAGTACATTCCAGATCCTAAACACTCACTGAACCTGCCTCCAACACACTCTCAGACAGTGCATTCCAGATCCTAAACACTCACTGAACCTGCCTCCACCACACTCTCAGACAGTGCATTCCAGATCCTAAACACTCACTGAACCTGCCTCCACCACACTCTCAGACAGTGCATTCCAGATCCTAAACACTCACTGAACCTGCCTCCACCACACTCTCAGACAGTGCATTCCAGATCCTAAACACTCACTGAACCTGCCTCCACCACACGCTCAGACAGTGCATTCCAGATCCTAAACACTCACTGAACCTGCCTACAACACACTCTCAGACAGTGCATTCCAGATCCTAAACACTCACTGAACCTGCCTCCAACACACTCTCAGACAGTGCATTCCAGATCCTAAACACTCACTGAACCTGCCTCCACCACACTCTCAGACAGTATATTCCAGATCCTAATCACTCATTGAACCTGCCTCCACCTCACTCTCAGACAGTGCATTCCAGATCCTAAACACTCACTGAAACTGCCTCCACCACACTCTCAGACAGTACATTCCAGATCCTAAACACTCACTGAACCTGCCTCCACCACACTCTCAGACAGTGCATTCCAGAACCTAAACACTCACTGAACCTGCCTCCACCACACTCTCAGACAGTGCATTCCAGATCCTAAACACTCACTGAACCTGCCTCCACCACACTCTCAGACAGTGCATTCCAGATCCTAAACACTCACTGAACCTGCCTCCACCACACTTTCAGACAGTGCATGCCAGATCCTAAACACTCACTGAACCTGCCTCCACCACACTCTCAGACAGTGCATTCCAGATCCTAAACACTCACTGAACCTGCCTCCACCGCACTCTCAGACAGTGCATTCCAGATCCTAAACACTCACTGAACCTGCCTCCACCACACTCTCAGACAGTATATTCCAAATCCTAAACACTCACTGAACCTGCCTCCACCACACTCTCAGACAGTGCATTCCAGATCCTAAACACTCACTGAACCTGCCTCCACCACACTCTCAGACAGAGCATTCCAGATCCTAAACACTCACTGAACCTGCCTCCACCTCACTCTCAGACAGTTCATTCCAGATCCTAAACACTCACTGAACCTGCCTCCACCACACTCTCAGACAGAGCATTCCAGATCCTAAACACTCACTGAACCTGCCTCCACCCCACTCTCAGACAGTTCATTCCAGATCCTAAACACTCACTGAACCTGCCTCCACCACACTCTCAGACAGTATATTCCAGATCCTAAACACTCACTGAACCTGCCTCCACCACACTCTCAGACAGTGCATTCCAGGTCCGAAACACTCACTGAACCTGCCTCCACCACACTCTCAGACAGTATGTTCCAGATCCTGATTCCGGGTACTGCTTGTGTGAAGTTTGCAAGTTCTCCCTGTGTCTGCGTGGGTTTTCTCCAGTTGCTCAGGTTTCCTCCCACAAGCCAAAAAGACTTGCAGGTTGATAGGTAAATTGGCCTTTACAAATTGTCACTAGGATAGGTAGGTGGTAGGGAAATATATGGACAGGTGGGGATGTTTGGTAGGAATATGGGATTAGTGTAGGATTAGTATAAATGGGTGGTTGATGTTCGGCCCAGACTCGGTGGGCTGAAGGGCCTGTTTCAGTGCTGTATCTGTAATCTAATCTAATCTAAACACTCACTGAACCTGCCTCCAACACAGTCTCAGACAGTGCATTCCAGATCATAAACACTCACTGAACCTGCCTCCACCACACTCTCAGACAGTGCATTCCAGATCCTAAACACTCACTGAACCTGCCTCCACCACACTCTCAGACAGTACATTCCAGATCCTAAACACTCACTGAACCTGCCTCCAACACACTCTCAGACAGTGCATTCCAGATCCTAAACACTCACTGAACCTGCCTCCACCACACTCTCAGACAGTGCATTCCAGATCCTAAACACTCACTGAACCTGCGTCCACAACACTCTCAGATAGTGCACTCCAGATCCTAAACACTCACTGAACCTGCCTACAACACACTCTCAGACAGAGCATTCCAGATCCTAAACACTCACTGAACCTGCCTCCACCCCACCCTCAGACAGTTCATTCCAGATCCTAAACACTCACTGAACCTGCCTCCACCACACTCTCAGACAGTATATTCCAGATCCTAAACACTCACTGAACCTGCCTCCACCACACTCTCAGACAGTGCATTCCAGGTCCGAAACACTCACTGAACCTGCCTCCACCACACTCTCAGACAGTATATTCCAGATCCTGATTCCGGGTACTGCTTGTGTGAAGTTTGCATGTTCTCCCTGTGTCTGCGTGGGTTTTCTCCACTTGCTCCGGTTTCCTCCCACAAGCCAAAAAGACTTGCAGGTTGATAGGTAAATTGGCCTTTACAAATTGTCACTAGTATAGGTAGGTGGTAGGGAAATATATGGACAGGTGGGGATGTTTGGTAGGAATATGGGATTAGTGTAGGATTAGTATAAATGGGTGGTTGATGTTCGGCCCAGACTCGGTGGGCTGAAGGGCCTGTTTCAGTGCTGTATCTGTAATCTAATCTAATCTAAACACTCACTGAACCTGCCTCCAACACAGTCTCAGACAGTGCATTCCAGATCATAAACACTCACTGAACCTGCCTCCACCACACTCTCAGACAGTGCATTCCAGATCCTAAACACTCACTGAACCTGCCTCCACCACACTCTCAGACAGTACATTCCAGATCCTAAACACTCACTGAACCTGCCTCCAACACACTCTCAGACAGTGCATTCCAGATCCTAAACACTCACTGAACCTGCCTCCACCACACTCTCAGACAGTGCATTCCAGATCCTAAACACTCACTGAACCTGCCTCCACCACACTCTCAGACAGTGCATTCCAGATCCTAAACACTCACTGAACCTGCCTCCACCACACTCTCAGACAGTGCATTCCAGATCCTAAACACTCACTGAACCTGCCTCCACCACACGCTCAGACAGTGCATTCCAGATCCTAAACACTCACTGAACCTGCCTACAACACACTCTCAGACAGTGCATTCCAGATCCTAAACACTCACTGAACCTGCCTCCAACACACTCTCAGACAGTGCATTCCAGATCCTAAACACTCACTGAACCTGCCTCCACCACACTCTCAGACAGTATATTCCAGATCCTAATCACTCATTGAACCTGCCTCCACCTCACTCTCAGACAGTGCATTCCAGATCCTAAACACTCACTGAAACTGCCTCCACCACACTCTCAGACAGTACATTCCAGATCCTAAACACTCACTGAACCTGCCTCCACCACACTCTCAGACAGTGCATTCCAGAACCTAAACACTCACTGAACCTGCCTCCACCACACTCTCAGACAGTGCATTCCAGATCCTAAACACTCACTGAACCTGCCTCCACCACACTCTCAGACAGTGCATTCCAGATCCTAAACACTCACTGAACCTGCCTCCACCACACTTTCAGACAGTGCATGCCAGATCCTAATCACTCACTGAACCTGCCTCCACCACACTCTCAGACAGTGCATTCCAGATCCTAAACACTCACTGAACCTGCCTCCACCACACTCTCAGACAGGATCTTCCAGATCCTATACACTCACTGAACCTGCCTCCACCACACTCTCAGACAGTGCATTCCAGATCCAAAACACTCACTGAACCTGCCTCCACCACACTCTCAGACAGTGCAATCTAGATCCTAAACACTCACTGAACCTACCTCCAACACACTCTCAGACAGTGCATTCCAGATCCTAAACACTCACTGAACCTGCGTCCACCACACTCTCAGACAGTGCATTCCAGATCCGAAACACTCACTGAACCTGCCTCCACCACACTCTCAGACAGTGTATTCCAGATCCTAAACACTCACTGAACCTGCCTCCACCACACTCTCAGATAGTGCATTCCAGATCCTAAACATTCACTGAACCTGCCTCCACCGCACTCTCAGACAGTGCATTCCAGATCCTAAACACTCACTGAACCTGCCTCCACCACACTCTCAGACAGTGCATTCCAGATCCTAAACACTCACTGAACATGCCTCCACCACACTCTCAGACAGTGCATTCCAGATCCTAAACACTCACTGAACCTGCCTCCACCACACTCTCAGACAGTATATTCCAGATCCTAAACACTCACTGAACCTGCCTCCACCACACTCTCAGACAGGGCATTCCAGATCCTAAACACTCACTGAACCTGCCTCCACCACACTCTCAGACAGTGCATTCCAGATCCTAAACACTCACTGAACCTACCTCCACCACACTCTCAGACAGTGCATTCCAGATCCTAAACACTCACTGAACGTGCCTCCACCACACTCTCAGACAGTGCATTCCAGATCCTAAACACTCACTGAACCTGCCTCCACCACACTCTCAGACAGTGCATTCCAGATCCTAAACACTCACTGAACCTGCCTCCACCACACTCTCAGACAGTGCATTCCAGATCCTAAACACTCACTGAACCTGCCTCCACCACACTCTCAGACAGTATATTCCAAATCCTAAACACTCACTGAACCTGCCTCCACCACACTCTCAGACAGTACATTCCAGATCCTAAAAACTCACTGAACCTGCCTCCACCACACTCTCAGACAGTGCATTCCAGATCCTAAACACTCACTGAACCTGCCTCCACCGCACTCTCAGACAGTTCATTCCAGATCCTAAACACTCACTGAACCTGCCTCCACCACACTCTCAGACAGTATATTCCAGATCCTAAACACTCACTGAACCTGCCTCCACCACACTCTCAGACAGTGCATTCCAGGTCCGAAACACTCTTTGAACCTGCCTCCACCACACTCACAGACAGTATATTCCAGATCCTGATTCCGGGTACTGCTTGTGTGAAGTTTGCAAGTTCTCCCTGTGTCTGCGTGGGTTTTCTCCAGTTGCTCCGGTTTCCTCCCACAAGCCAAAAAGACTTGCAGGTTGATAGGTAAATTGGCCATTACAAATTGTCACTAGTATAGGTAGGTGTTCGGGAAATATAGGGACAGGTGGGGATGTTTGGTAGGAATATGGGATTAGTGTAGGATTAGTATAAATGGGTGGTTGATGTTCGGCACAGACTCGGTGGGCCGAAGGGCCTGTTTCAGTGCTGTTTCTCTAATCTAATCTAATCTAAACACTCACTGAACGTGCCTCCAACACACTCTCAGACAGTGCATTCCAGATCCTAAACACTCACTGAACCTGCCTCCACCACACTCTCAGACAGTATATTCCAGATCCTAAACACTCACTGAACCTGCCTCCACCACACTCTCAGACAGTGCATTCCAGGTCCGAAACACTCTTTGAACCTGCCTCCACCACACTCACAGACAGTATATTCCAGATCCTGATTCCGGGTACTGCTTGTGTGAAGTTTGCAAGTTCTCCCTGTGTCTGCGTGGGTTTTCTCCAGTTGCTCCGGTTTCCTCCCACAAGCCAAAAAGACTTGCAGGTTGATAGGTAAATTGTCCATTACAAATTGTCACTAGTATAGGTAGGTGTTCGGGAAATATAGGGACAGGTGGGGATGTTTGGTAGGAATATGGGATTAGTGTAGGATTAGTATAAATGGGTGGTTGATGTTCGGCACAGACTCGGTGGGCCGAAGGGCCTGTTTCAGTGCTGTTTCTCTAATCTAATCTAATCTAAACACTCACTGAACGTGCCTCCAACACACTCTCAGACAGTGCATTCCAGATCCTAAACACTCACTGAACCTGCCTCCACCACACTCTCAGACAGTGCATTCCAGATCCTAAACACTCACTGAACCTGCCTCCACCACACTCTCAGACAGTATATTCCAGATCCTAAACACTCACTGAACCTGCCTCCACCACACTCTCAGACAGGCATTCCAGATCCTAAACACTCACTGAACCTGCCTCCACCACACTCTCAGACAGTGCATTCCAGATCCTAAACACTCACTGAACCTACCTCCACCACACTCTCAGACAGTGCCTTCCAGATCCTAAACACTCACTGTACGTGCCTCCACCACACTCTCAGACAGTGCATTCCAGATCCTAAACACTCACTGAACCTGCCTCCACCACACTCTCAGACAGTGCATTCCAGATCCTAAACACTCACTGAACCTGCCTCCACCGCACTCTCAGACAGTGCATTCCAGATCCTAAACACTCACTGAACCTGCCTCCACCACACTCTCAGACAGTATATTCCAAATCCTAAACACTCACTGAACCTGCCTCCACCACACTCTCAGACAGTGCATTCCAGATCCTAAACACTCACTGAACCTGCCTCCACCACACTCTCAGACAGTGCATTCCAGATCCTAAACACTCACTGAACCTGCCTCCACCGCACTCTCAGACAGTTCATTCCAGATCCTAAACACTCACTGAACCTGCCTCCACCACACTCTCAGACAGTATATTCCAGATCCTAAACGCTCACTGAACCTGCCTCCACCACACTCTCAGACAGTGCATTCCAGGTCCGAAACACTCTTTGAACCTGCCTCCACCACACTCACAGACAGTATATTCCAGATCCTGATTCCGGGTACTGCTTGTGTGAAGTTTGCAAGTTCTCCCTGTGTCTGCGTGGGTTTTCTCCAGTTGCTCCGGTTTCCTCCCACAAGCCAAAAAGACTTGCAGGTTGATAGGTAAATTGGCCATTACAAATTGTCACTAGTATAGGTAGGTGGTAGGGAAATATATGGACAGGTGGGGATGTTTGGTAGGAATATGGGATTAGTGTAGGATTAGTATAAATGGGTGATTGATGTTCGGCACAGACTCGGTGGGCCGAAGGGCCTGTTTCAGTGCTGTTTCTCTAATCTAATCTAATCTAAACACTCACTGAACCTGCCTCCAACACACTCTCAGACAGTGCATTCCAGATCCTAAACACTCACTGAACCTGCCTCCACCACACTCTCAGACAGTGCATTCCAGATCCTAAACACTCACTGAACCTGCCTCCACCACACTCTCAGACAGTATATTCCAGATCCTAAACACTCACTGAACCTGCCTCCACCACACTCTCAGACAGGGCATTCCAGATCCTAAACACTCACTGAACCTGCCTCCACCACACTCTCAGACAGTGCATTCCAGATCCTAAACACTCACTGAACCTACCTCCACCACACTCTCAGACAGAGCCTTCCAGATCCTAAACACTCACTGAACGTGCCTCCACCACACTCTCAGACAGTGCATTCCAGATCCTAAACACTCACTGAACCTGCCTCCACCACACTCTCAGACAGTGCATTCCAGATCCTAAACACTCACTGAACCTGCCTCCACCGCACTCTCAGACAGTGCATTCCAGATCCTAAACACTCACTGAACCTGCCTCCACCACACTCTCAGACAGTATATTCCAAATCCTAAACACTCACTGAACCTGCCTCCACCACACTCTCAGACAGTGCATTCCAGATCCTAAACACTCACTGAACCTGCCTCCACCACACTCTCAGACAGTGCATTCCAGATCCTAAACACTCACTGAACCTGCCTCCACCGCACTCTCAGACAGTTCATTCCAGATCCTAAACACTCACTGAACCTGCCTCCACCACACTCTCAGACAGTATATTCCAGATCCTAAACGCTCACTGAACCTGCCTCCACCACACTCTCAGACAGTGCATTCCAGGTCCGAAACACTCTTTGAACCTGCCTCCACCACACTCACAGACAGTATATTCCAGATCCTGATTCCGGGTACTGCTTGTGTGAAGTTTGCAAGTTCTCCCTGTGTCTGCGTGGGTTTTCTCCAGTTGCTCCGGTTTCCTCCCACAAGCCAAAAAGACTTGCAGGTTGATAGGTAGGTTGGCCATTACAAATTGTCACTAGTATAGGTAGGTGGTAGGGAAATATAGGGACAGGTGGGGATGTTTGGTTGGAATATGGGATTAGTGTAGGATTAGTATAAATGGGTGGTTGATGTTCGGCACAGACTCGGTGGGCCGAAGGGCCTGTTTCAGTGCTGTTTCTCTAATCTAATCTAATCTAAACACTCACTGAACCTGCCTCCAACACACTCTCAGACAGTGCATTCCAGATCCTAAACACTCACTGAACCTGCCTCCACCACACTCTCAGACAGTGCATTCCAGATCCTAAACACTCACTGAACCTGCCTCCACCACACTCTCAGACAGTACTTTCCAGATCCTAAACACTCACTGAACCTGCCTCCAACACACTCTCAGACAGTGCATTCCAGATCCTAAACACTCACTGAAGCTGCGTCCACAACACTCTCAGACAGTATATTCCAGATCCTGAACACTCACTGAACCTGCCTCCACCACACTCTCAGACAGTGCATTCCAGTTCCGAAACACTCTTTGAACCTGCCTCCACCACACTCACAGACAGTATATTCCAGATCCTGATTCCGGGTACTGCTTGTGTGAAGTTTGCAAGTTCTCCCTGTGTCTGCGTGGGTTTTCTCCAGTTGCTCCGGTTTCCTCCCACAAGCCAAAAAGACTTGCAGGTTGATAGGTAAATTGGCCATTACAAATTGTCACTAGTATAGGTAGGTGGTAGGGAAATATAGGGACAGGTGGGGATGTTTGGTAGGAATATGGGATTAGAGTAGGATTAGTATAAATGGGTGGTTGATGTTCGGCACAGACTCGGTGGGCCGAAGGGCCTGTTTCAGTGCTGTTTCTCTAATCTAATCTAATCTAAACACTCACTGAACCTGCCTCCAACACACTCTCAGACAGTGCATTCCAGATCCTAAACACTCACTGAACCTGCCTCCACCACACTCTCAGACAGTGCATTCCAGATCCTAAACACTCACTGAACCTGCCTCCAACACACTCTCAGACAGTACATTCCAGATCCTAAACACTCACTGAACCTGCCTCCAACACACTCTCAGACAGTGCATTCCAGATCTTCAACACTCAATGAACCTGCGTCAACAACACTCTCAGATAGTGCATTCCAGATCCTAAACACTCACTGAACCTGCCTCCAACACACTCTCAGACAGTGCATTCCAGATCCTAAACACTCACTGAACCTGCCTCCAACACACTCTCAGACAGTGCATTCCAGATCCTAAACACTCACTGAACCTGCCTCCACCACACTCTCAGACAGTGCATTCCAGATCCTAAACACTCACGGAACCTGCGTCCACAACACTCTCAGATAGTGCATTCCAGATCCTATACACTCACTGAACCTGCCTCCACCACACTCTCAGACAGTATATTCCAGATCCTAATCACTCACTGAACCTGCCTCCACCTCACTCTCAGACAGTGCATTCCAGATCCTAAACACTCACTGAAACTGCCTCCACCACACTCTCAGACAGTGCATTCCAGATCCTAAACACTCACTGAACATGCCTCCACCACACTCTCAGACAGTATATTCCAGATCCTAAACACTCACTGAACCTGCCTCCACCACACTCTCAGACAGGGCATTCCAGATCCTAAACACTCACTGAACCTGCCTCCACCACACTCTCAGACAGTGCATTCCAGATCCTAAACACTCACTGAACCTACCTCCACCACACTCTCAGACAGTGCATTCCAGATCCTAAACACTCACTGAACCTGCCTCCACCACACTCTCAGACAGTGCATTCCAGATCCTAAACACTCACTGAACTTGCGTCCACAACACTCTCAGATAGTGCATTCCAGATCCTAAACACTCACTGAACCTGCCTCCACCACACTCTCAGACAGTGCATTCCAGATCCTAAACACTCACTGAACCTGCCTCCACCACACTCTCAGACAGTATATTCCAGATCCTAATCACTCACTGAACCTGCCTCCACCTCACTCTCAGACAGTGCATTCCAGATCCTAAACACTCACTGAACCTGCCTCCACCACACTCTCAGACAGTACATTCCAGATCCTAAACACTCACTGAACCTGCCTCCACCACACTCTCAGACAGTGCATTCCAGATCCTAAACACTCACTGAACCTGCCTCCACCACACTCTCAGACAGTGCATTCCAGATCCTAAACACTCACTGAACCTGCCTCCACCGCACTCTCAGACAGTTCATTCCAGATCCTAAACACTCACTGAACCTGCCTCCACCACACTCTCAGACAGTATATTCCAGATCCTAAACGCTCACTGAACCTGCCTCCACCACACTCTCAGACAGTGCATTCCAGGTCCGAAACACTCTTTGAACCTGCCTCCACCACACTCACAGACAGTATATTCCAGATCCTGATTCCGGGTACTGCTTGTGTGAAGTTTGCAAGTTCTCCCTGTGTCTGCGTGGGTTTTCTCCAGTTGCTCCGGTTTCCTCCCACAAGCCAAATAGACTTGCAGGTTGATAGGTAAATTGGCCATTACAAATTGTCACTAGTATAGGTAGGTGGTAGGGAAATATAGGGACAGGTGGGGATGTTTGGTAGGAATATGGGATTAGTGTAGGATTAGTATAAATGGGTGGTTGATGTTCGGCACAGACTCGGTGGGCCGAAGGGCCTGTTTCAGTGCTGTTTCTCTAATCTAATCTAATCTAAACACTCACTGAACCTGCCTCCAACACACTCTCAGACAGTGCATTCCAGATCCTAAACACTCACTGAACCTGCCTCCACCACACTCTCAGACAGTGCATTCCAGATCCTAAACACTCACTGAACCTGCCTCCACCACACTCTCAGACAGTACTTTCCAGATCCTAAACACTCACTGAACCTGCCTCCAACACACTCTCAGACAGTGCATTCCAGATCCTAAACACTCACTGAAGCTACGTCCACAACACTCTCAGACATTATATTCCAGATCCTAAACACTCACTGAACCTGCCTCCACCACACTCTCAGACAGTGCATTCCAGGTCCGAAACACTCTTTGAACCTGCCTCCACCACACTCACAGACAGTATATTCCAGATCCTGATTCCGGGTACTGCTTGTGTGAAGTTTGCAAGTTCTCCCTGTGTCTGCGTGGGTTTTCTCCAGTTGCTCCGGTTTCCTCCCACAAGCCAAAAAGACTTGCAGGTTGATAGGTAAATTGGCCATTACAAATTGTCACTAGTATAGGTAGGTGGTAGGGAAATATAGGGACAGGTGGGGATGTTTGGTAGGAATATGGGATTAGTGTAGGATTAGTATAAATGGGTGGTTGATGTTCGGCACAGACTCGGTGGGCCGAAGGGCCTGTTTCAGTGCTGTTTCTCTAATCTAATCTAATCTAAACACTCACTGAACCTGCCTCCAACACACTCTCAGACAGTGCATTCCAGATCCTAAACACTCACTGAACCTGCCTCCACCACACTCTCAGACAGGGCATTCCAGATCCTAAACACTCACTGAACCTGCCTCCAACACACTCTCAGACAGTACATTCCAGATCCTAAACACTCACTGAACCTGCCTCCAACACACTCTCAGACAGTGCATTCCAGATCCTAAACACTCAATGAACCTGCGTCAACAACACTCTCATTCCAGATCCTAAACACTCACTGAACCTGCCTCCAACACACTCTCAGACAGTGCATTCCAGATCCTAAACACTCACTGAACCTGCCTCCAACACACTCTCAGACAGTGCATTCCAGATCCTAAACACTCACTGAACCTGCCTCCACCACACTCTCAGACAGTGCATTCCAGATCCTAAACACTCACGGAACCTGCATCCACAACACTCTCAGATAGTGCATTCCAGATCCTAAACACTCACTGAACATGCCTCCACCACACTCTCAGACAGTATATTCCAGATCCTAATCACTCACTGAACCTGCCTCCACCTCACTCTCAGACAGTGCATTCCAGATCCTAAACACTCACTGAAACTGCCTCCACCACACTCTCAGACAGTGCATTCCAGATCCTAAACACTCACTGAACTTGCGTCCACAAAACTCTCAGATAGTGCATTCCAGATCCTAAACACTCACTGAACCTGCCTCCACCACACTCTCAGACAGTGCATTCCAGATCCTAAACACTCACTGAACCTGCCTCCACCACACTCTCAGACAGTATATACCAGATCCTAATCACTCACTGAACCTGCCTCCACCTCACTCTCAGACAGTGCATTCCAGATCCTAAACACTCACTGAACCTGCCTCCTCCACACTCTCAGACAGTATATTCCAGATCCTAATCACTCACTGAACCTGCCTCCACCACACTCTCAGACAGTACATTCCAGATCCTAAACACTCACTGAACCTGCCTCCACCACACTCTCAGACAGTGCATTCCAGATCCTAAACACTCACTGAACATGCCTCCACCACACTCTCAGACAGTATATTCCAGATCCTAAACACTTACTTAACTTGCCTCCACCACACTCTCAGACAGGGCATTCCAGATCCTAAACACTCACTGAACCTGCCTCCACCACACTCTCAGACAGTGCATTCCAGATCCTAAACACTCACTGAACCTACCTCCACCACACTCTCAGACAGTATATTCCAGATCCTGATTCCGGGTACTGCTTGTGTGAAGTTTGCACGTTCTCCCTGTGTCTGCGTGGGTTTTCTCCAGTTGCTCCGGTTTCCTCCCACAAGCCAAAAAGACTTGCAGGTTGATAGGTAAATTGGCCATTACAAATTGTCACTAGTATAGGTAGGTGGTAGGGAAATATAGGGACAGGTGGGGATGATTGGTAGGAATATGGGATTAGTGTAGGATTAGTATAAATGGGTGGTTGATGTTCGGCACAGACTCGGTGGGCCGAAGGGCCTGTTTCAGTGCTGTTTCTCTAATCTAATCTAATCTAAACACTCACTGAACCTGCCTCCAACACACTCTCAGACAGTGCATTCCAGATCCTAAACACTCACTGAACCTGCCTCCACCACACTCTCAGACAGTGCATTCCAGATCCTAAACACTCACTGAACCTGCCTCCAACACACTCTCAGACAGTACATTCCAGATCCTAAACACTCACTGAACCTGCCTCCAACACACTCTCAGACAGTGCATTCCAGATCCTAAACACTCAATGAACCTGCGTCAACAACACTCTCAGATAGTGCATTCCAGATCCTAAACACTCACTGAACCTGCCTCCAACACACTCTCAGACAGTGCATTCCAGATCCTAAACACTCACTGAACCTGCCTCCAACACACTCTCAGACAGTGCATTCCAGATCCTAAACACTCACTGAACCTGCCTCCACCACACTCTCAGACAGTGCATTCCAGATCCTAAACACTCACGGAACCTGCGTCCACAACACTCTCAGATAGTGCATTCCAGATCCTAAACACTCACTGAACCTGCCTCCACCACACTCTCAGACAGTATATTCCAAATCCTAAACACTCACTGAACCTGCCTCCACCTCACTCTCAGACAGTGCATTCCAGATCCTAAACACTCACTGAAACTGCCTCCACCACACTCTCAGACAGTGCATTCCAGATCCTAAACACTCACTGAACTTGCGTCCACAACACTCTCAGATAGTGCATTCCAGATCCTAAACACTCACTGAACCTGCCTCCACCACACTCTCAGACAGTGCATTCCAGATCCTAAACACTCACTGAACCTGCCTCCACCACACTCTCAGACAGTATATACCAGATCCTAATCACTCACTGAACCTGCCTCCACCTCACTCTCAGACAGTGCATTCCAGATCCTAAACACTCACTGAACCTGCCTCCACCACACTCTCAGACAGTATATTCCAGAACCTAATCACTCACTGAACCTGCCTCCACCACACTCTCAGACAGTACATTCCAGATCCTAAACACTCACTGAACCTGCCTCCACCACACTCTCAGACAGTGCATTCCAGATCCTAAACACTCACTGAACATGCCTCCACCACACTCTCAGACAGTATATTCCAGATCCTAAACACTTACTGAACCTGCCTCCACCACACTCTCAGACGGGGCATTCCAGATCCTAAACACTCACTGAACCTGCCTCCACCACACTCTCAGACAGTGCATTCCAGATCCTAAACACTCACTGAACCTACCTCCACCACACTCTCAGACAGTGCATTCCAGATCCTAAACACTCACTGAACCTGCCTCCATCACACTCTCAGACAGTGCATTCCAGATCCGAAACGCTCACTGAACTTGCGTCCACAACACTCTCAGATAGTGCATTCCAGATCCTAAACACTCACTGAACCTGCCTCCACCACACTCTCAGACAGTGCATTCCAGATCCTAAACACTCACTGAACCTGCCTCCACCACACTCTCAGACAGTATATTCCAGATCCTAATCACTCACTGAACCTGCCTCCACCTCACTCTCAGACAGTGCATTCCAGATCCTAAACACTCACTGAAACTGCCTCCACCACACTCTCAGACAGTACATTCCAGATCCTAAACACTCACTGAACCTGCCTCCACCACACTCTCAGACAGTGCATTCCAGATCCTAAACAATCACTGAACCTGCCTCCACCACACTCTCAGACAGTGCATTCCAGATCCTAAACACTCACTGAACCTGCCACCACACTCTCAGACAGTGCATTCCAGATCCTAAACACTCACTGAACCTGCCTCCACCACACTTTCAGACAGTGCATTCCAGATCCTAATCACTCACTGAACCTGCCTCCACCACACCCTCAGACAGTGCATTCCAGATCCTAAACACTCACTGAACCAGCCTCCACCACACTCTCAGACAGTATCTTCCAGATCCAATACACTCACTGAACCTGCCTCCACCACACTCTCAGACAGTGCATTCCAGATCCTAAACACTCACTGAACCTGCCTCCAGCACACTCTCAGACAGTGCATTCTAGATCCTAAACACTCACTGTAGCTGCCTCCACCACACTCTCAGACAGTGCATTCCAGATCCTAAACACTCACTGAACCTGCCTCCACCACACTCTCAGACAGTGTATTCCAGATCCTAAACACTCACTGAACCTGCCTCCACCACACTCTCAGATAGTGCATTCCAGATCCTAAACATTCACTGAACCTGCCTCCACCGCACTCTCAGACAGTGCATTCCAGATCCTAAACACTCACTGAACCTGCCTCCACCACACTCTCAGACAGTGCATTCCAGATCCTAAACACTCACTGAACCTGCCTCCACCACACTCTCAGACAGTGCATTCCAGATCCTAAACACTCACTGAACCTGCCTCCACCACACTCTCAGACAGTATATTCCAGATCCTAAACACTCACTGAACCTGCCTCCACCACACTCTCAGACAGGGCATTCCAGATCCTAAACACTCACTGAACCTGCCTCCACCACACTCTCAGACAGTGCATTCCAGATCCTAAACACTCACTGAACCTACCTCCACCACACTCTCAGACAGTGCATTCCAGATCCTAAACACTCACTGAACGTGCTTCCACCACACTCTCAGACAGTGCATTCCAGATCCTAAACACTCACTGAACCTGCCTCCACCACACTCTCAGACAGTTCATTCCAGATCCTAAACGCTCACTGAACCTGCCTCCACCACACTCTCAGACAGTATATTCCAGATCCTAAACGCTCACTGAACCTGCCTCCACCACACTCTCAGACAGTGCATTCCAGGTCCGAAACACTCACTGAACCTGCCTCCACCACACTCTCAGACAGTATATTCCAGATCCTGATTCCGGGTACTGCTTGTGTGAAGTTTGCAAGTTCTCCCTGTGTCTGCGTGGGTTTTCTCCAGTTGCTCCGGTTTCCTCCCACAAGCCAAAAAGACTTGCAGGTTGATAGGTAAATTGGCCATTACAAATTGTCACTAGTATAGGTAGGTGGTAGGGAAATATAGGGACAGGTGGGGATGTTTCGTAGGAATATGGGATTAGTGTAGGATTAGTATAAATGGGTGGTTGATGTTCGGCACAGACGCGGTGGGCCGAAGGGCCTGTTTCAGTGCTGTATCTCTAATCTAATCTAATCTAAACACTCACTGAACCTGCCTCCAACACACTCTCAGACAGTGCATTCCAGATCCTAAACATTCACTGAACCTGCCTTCACCACACTCTCAGACAGTGCATTCCAGATCCTAAACACTCACTGAGCCTGCCTCCACCACACTCTCAGACAGTGCATTCCAGATCCTAAACACTCACTGAACCTGCCTCCAACACACTCTCAGACATTGCATTCTAGATCCTAAACACTCACTGAAGCTGCCTCCACCACACTCTCAGACAGTGCACTCCAGATCCTAAACACTCACTGACCCTGCGTCCACCACACTCTCAGACAGTGCATTCCAGATCCTAAACACTCACTGAACCTGCCTCCACCACACTCTCAGACAGTGTATTCCAGATCCTAAACACTCACTGAACCTGCCTCCAACACACTCTCAGATAGTGCGTTCCAGATCCTAAACATTCACTGAACCTGCCTCCACCGCACTCTCAGACAGTGCATTCCAGATCCTAAACACTCACTGAACCTGCCTCCACCACACTCTCAGACAGTGCATTCCAGATCCTAAACACTCACTGAACCTGCCTCCACCACACTCTCAGACAGTGCATTCCAGATCCTAAACACTCACTGAACCTGCCTCCACCACACTCTCAGACAGTATATTCCAGATCCTAAACACTCACTGAACCTGCCTCCACCACACTCTCAGACAGGGCATTCCAGATCCTAAACACTCACTGAACCTGCCTCCACCACACTCTCAGACAGTGCATTCCAGATCCTAAACACTCACTGAACCTACCTCCACCATACTCTCAGACAGTGCATTCCAGATCCTAAACACTCACTGAACGTGCCTCCACCACACTCTCAGACAGTGCATTCCAGATCCTAAACACTCACTGAACCTGCCTGCACCACACTCTCAGACAGTGCATTCCAGATCCTAAACACTCACTGAACCTGCCTCCACCACACTCTCAGACAGTATATTCCAAATCCTAAACACTCACTGAACCTGTCTCCACCACACTCTCAGACAGTGCATTCCAGATCCTAAACACTCACTGAACCTGCATCCACCACACTCTCAGACAGTTTATTCCAAATCCTAAACACTCACTGAACCTGCCTCCACCACACTCTCAGACAGTGCATTCCAGATCCTAAACACTCACTGAACCTGCCTCCACCACACTCTCAGACAGTGCATTCCAGATCCTAAACACTCACTGAACCTGCCTCCACCGCACTCTCAGACAGTTCATTCCAGATCCTAAACACTCACTGAACCTGCCTCCACCACACTCTCAGACAGTGTATTCCAGATCCTAAACACTCACTGAACCTGGCTCCACCACACTCTCAGATAGTGCATTCCAGATCCTAAACATTCACTGAACCTGCCTCCACCGCACTCTCAGACAGTGCATTCCAGATCCTAAACACTCACTGAACCTGCCTCCACCACACTCTCAGACAGTGCATTCCAGATCCTAAACACTCACTGAACCTGCCTCCACCACACTCTCAGACAGTGCATTCCAGATCCTAAACACTCACTGAACCTGCCTCCACCACACTCTCAGACATTATATTCCAGATCCTAAACACTCACTGAACCTGCCTCCACCACATTCTCAGACAGGGCATTCCAGATCCTAAACACTCACTGAACCTGCCTCCACCACACTCTCAGACAGTGCATTCCAGATCCTAAACACTCACTGAACCTGCCTCCACCACACTCTCAGACAGTACATTCCAGATCCTAAACACTCACTGAACCTGCCTCCAACACACTCTCAGACATTGCATTCCAGATCCTAAACACTCACTGAACCTGCCTCCAACACACTCTCAGACATTACATTCCAGATCCTAAACACTCACTGAACCTGCCTCCACCACACTCTCAGACAGTGCATTCTAGATCCTAAACACTCACTGAAGCTGCCTCCACCACACTCTCAGACAGTGCACTCCAGATCCTAAACACTCACTGAACCTGCGTCCACCACACTCTCAGACAGTGCATTCCAGATCCTAAACACTCACTGAACCTGCCTCCACCACACTCTCAGACAGTGTATTCCAGATCCTAAACACTCACTGAACCTGCCTCCACCACACTCTCAGATAGTGCATTCCAGATCCTAAACATTCACTGAACCTGCCTCCACCGCACTCTCAGACAGTGCATTCCAGATCCTAAACACTCACTGAACCTGCCTCCACCACACTCTCAGACAGTGCATTCCAGATCCTAAACACTCACTGAACCTGCCTCCACCACACTCTCAGACAGTGCATTCCAGATCCTAAACACTCACTGAACCTGCCTCCACCACACTCTCAGACAGTATATTCCAGATCCTAAACACTCACTGAACCTGCCTCCACCACACTCTCAGACAGGGCATTCCAGATCCTAAACACTCACTGAACCTGCCTCCACCACACTCTCAGACAGTGCATTCAAGATCCTAAACACTCACTGAACCTACCTCCACCACACTCTCAGACAGTGCATTCCAGATCCTAAACACTCACTGAACGTGCCTCCACCACACTCTCAGACAGTGCATTCCAGATCCTAAACACTCACTGAACCTGCCTCCACCACTCTCTCAGACAGTGCATTCCAGATCCTAAACACTCACTGAACCTGCCTCCACCACACTCTCAGACAGTATATTCCAAATCCTAAACACTCACTGAACCTGCCTCCACCACACTCTCAGACAGTGCATTCCAGATCCTAAACACTCACTGAACCTGCCTCCACCACACTCTCAGACAGTATATTCCAAATCCTAAACACTCACTGAACCTGCCTCCACCACACTCTCAGACAGTGCATTCCAGATCCTAAACACTCACTGAACCTGCCTCCACCACACTCTCAGACAGTGCATTCCAGATCCTAAACACTCACTGAACCTGCCTCCACCGCACTCTCAGACAGTTCATTCCAGATCCTAAACACTCACTGAACCTGCCTCCACCACACTCTCAGACAGTATATTCCAGATCCTAAACACTCACTGAACCTGCCTCCACCACACTCTCAGACAGTGCATTCCAGGTCCGAAACACTCAGTGAACCTGCCTCCACCACACTCTCAGACAGTATATTCCAGATCCTGATTCCGGGTACTGCTTGTGTGAAGTTTGCAAGTTCTCCCTGTGTCTGCGTGGGTTTTCTCCAGTTGCTCCGGTTTCCTCCCACAAGCCAAAAAGACTTGCAGGTTGATAGGTAAATTGGCCATTACAAATTGTCACTAGTATAGGTAGGTGGTAGGGAAATATAGGGACAGGTGGGGATGTTTGGTAGGAATATGGGATTAGTGTAGGATTAGCATAAATGGGTGGTTGATGTTCGGCACAGACTCGGTGGGCCGAAGGGCCTGTTTCAGTGCTGTATCTCTAATCTAATCTAATCTAAACACTCACTGAACCTGCCTCCAACACACTCTCAGACAGTGCATTCCAGATCCTAAACACTCACTGAACCTGCCTCCACCACACTCTCAGACAGTGCATTCCAGATCCTAAACACTCACTGAACCTGCCTCCACCACACTCTCAGACAGTACATTCCAGATCCTAAACACTCACTGAACCTGCGTCCACAACACTCTCAGACATTGCATTCCAGATCCTAAACACTCACTGAACCTGCCTCCAACACACTCTCAGACAGTGCATTCCAGATCCTAAACACTCACTGAACCTGCCTCCACCACACTCTCAGACAGTGCATTCCAGATCCTAAACACTCACTGAACCTGCCTCCACCGCACTCTCAGACAGTTCATTCCAGATCCTAAACACTCACTGAACCTGCCTCCACCACACTCTCAGACAGTATATTCCAGATCCTAAACACTCACTGAACCTGCCTCCACCACACTCTCAGACAGTGCATTCCAGGTCCGAAACACTCACTGAACCTGCCTCCACCACACTCTCAGACAGTATATTCCAGATCCTGATTCCGGGTACTGCTTGTGTGAAGTTTGCAAGTTCTCCCTGTGTCTGCGTGGGTTTTCTCCAGTTGCTCCGGTTTCCTCCCACAAGCCAAAAAGACTTGCAGGTTGATAGGTAAATTGGCCATTACAAATTGCCACTAGTATAGGTAGGTGGTAGGGAAATATAGGGACAGGTGGGGATGTTTGGTAGGAATATGGGATTAGTGTAGGATTAGTATAAATGGGTGGTTGATGTTCGGCACAGACTCGGTGGGCCGAAGGGCCTGTTTCAGTGCTGTATCTCTAATCTCATCTAATCTAAACACTCACTGAACCTGCCTCCAACACACTCTCAGACAGTGCATTCCAGATCCTAAACACTCACTGAACCTGCCTCCACCACACTCTCAGACAGTGCATTCCAGATCGTAAACACTCACTGAACCTGCCTCCACCACACTCTCAGACAGTACATTCCAGATCCTAAACACTCACTGAACCTGCCTCCAACACACTCTCAGACATTGCATTCCAGATCCTAAACACTCACTGAACCTGCCTCCAACACACTCTCAGACAGTACATTCCAGATCCTAAACACTCACTGAACCTGCCTCCAACACACTCTCAGACAATGCATTCCAGATCCTAAACACTCAATGAACCTGCGTCAACAACACTCTCAGATAGTGCATTCCAGATCCTAAACACTCACTGAACCTGCGTCCAACACACTCTCAGACAGTGCATTCCAGATCCTAAACACTCACTGAACCTGCCTCCAACACACTCTCAGACAGTGCATTCCAGATCCTAAACACTCACTGAACCTGCCTCCACCACACTCTCAGACAGTGCATTCCAGATCCTAAACACTCACGGAACCTGCGTCCACAACACTCTCAGATAGTGCATTCCAGATCCTAAACACTCACTGAACCTGCCTCCACCACACTCTCAGACAGTATATTCCAGATCCTAATCACTCACTGAACCTGCCTCCACCTCACTCTCAGACAGTGCATTCCAGATCCTAAACACTCACTGAACCTGCCTCCACCGCACTCTCAGACAGTATATTCCAGATCCTAATCACTCACTGAACCTGCCTCCACCTCCTGTCTCTCAGAATAGATGCTGATAATATGCCCACTTCTGAGGTTAGACTTCCTGGCCTGTAATTACTCAGTCTGTCCTTCACTCTCTTTTTAAACAGAGGTACTTGGACGGAGAAATGGCAGATGGAGTTTAATCCAGACAAATGTGAGTTAATGCATTTTGGAAGATCTAATGCAGGTGGGAAGTTCACAGTAAATGGCAGAACCCTTAGGAGTATTGACAGGCAGAGAGATCTGGGCGTACAGGTCCACAGGTCACTGAAAGTGGCAAAGCAAGTGGATAAGGTAGTCAATAAGGCATACGGCATGCTTGCCTTCATCGGTCGGGGCATCGAGTATAAAAATTGGCAAGTCATGTTGCAGCTGTACAGAACTTTAGTTAGGCCACACTTAGAATATTGCGTGCAATTCTGGTCACCACACTACCAGAAGGACGTGGAAGCTTTGGAGAGGGTACAGAAGAGGTTTACCAGGATGTTACCTGGTCTGGAGGGCATTAGCTATGAGGAGAGGTTGGAAAAAGTCGGGTTGTTTTCACTGGAACGACGGAGTTGGAGGGGCGACATGATAGAGGTTTACAAAGTTATGAGCAGCATGGACAGAGTGGATAGTCAGAAGCTTTTTCCCAGGGTGGAAGAGTCAGTTACTAGGGGACATAGGTTTAAAGCTGCGAGGGGCAAAGTTTAGAGGGGATGTGCGAGGCAAGTTCTTTACACAGAGGGTGGTGAGTGCCTGGAACTTGCTGCCGGGGGAGGTGTTGGAAGCAGATACAATAATGACGTTTAAGAGGCATCTTGACAAATACATGAATAGGATGGGAATAGAAGGATACGGACCCAGGAAATGCAGAAGGTGTTAGTTTAGGCAGGCATCAAGATCGGCGCAGGCTTGGAGGGCCGAATGGCCTGTTCCTGTTCTGTACTGTTCTTTGTTCTTTGTTCTTTATACAACGTTAGCAATTGTCCAATCCTCCGGCACCAAACTTGCATCCAGTGAGGACTGAAAAATGATGGTCAGACCCTCTGCTATTTCCTCTCTTGCTACTTTTAACAGCCGCATTTCATCTGGTCCTGGTGGTTTATCAACTTTCAAGGATGCTAATCCCATTAATACTTCTTCTCTCCCCATTTCTATCACATCCAACACTTCACACTCCTCCTCCTTAACTACAATATCTGCATCGTCCCCCTCTTTTGTGAAGACAGAAGCGAAGAATTCATTAAGAACCATACCAACATCTTCCACCCCTACACATAGGTTACCTTTTTGGTCTTTTATGGGCCCTACTCTCTCCTTAGTTATCCTCTTACTCTTAATGTATTGATAAAACATCTTTGGGTTCACCTTGATTTTGCTTGACAATATTCTTTCATGCCCTCTCTTTGCTTTCCTAATTTCCTTTTTGATTTCACCCTCCACTTTCTATACTCCTCTCGGCTTTCTGTAGTATTGAGTTCTCTGTGTTGAACATAAGTTGTCCTTTTCTGCTTTATCTTATCCTGCAGGCTCCTTGACATCCATGGGGGCTCTAGATTTGGCCGCCTCACCCTTTTTCTTTGTGAGAACACATTTATCCTGAACTCCTTGAATCTCCCCTTTGAATACCTCCCACTGTTCTGACACTGATTTACCTTCAAGTAGCTGTTTCCAGTCCACTTTCGCTAAATCACTCCTCAGTTTCGTCAAATTGGCTTTGCCCCAATTGAGAACTCTAACTCCTGTTCTATCTCTGTCCTTTTCCATAATTTGTTAAAACTGACTGAATTATGATCTCTCCCAACAAAATGCTCTCCCACTGCCACTCCTTCCACCTGCTCATCTTCATTTCCTAAAACTAAGTCTAAAACTGCACTCTCTATTGTTGGACTTGCTACATGCTGGGCAAAAAGGTTCTCCTGAATGCACCTCAAGAATTCTGCTCCCTCAATTCCTTTCACACGCAACTATCCCAGTTAATATTGGAGTAATTAAAATCCTCTACTGTTAGTAAATCCCCTATTGTTCTTGCACTTCTCAGAGATTTACCTACATATCTGCTCTTCTATCTCCCTCTGACTGTTTGGGGGTCTATAGGAAACTCCCAGCAGTGTGATTGACCCTTTTTTGTTCCTTAGCTCAATCCATATGGCCTCATTTGATGAACCTTCCAACATATCATCCCTCCTCACAGCTGTAATAGTTTCCTTGACCAAAATTTCCACTCCCCCTCCTTTCTTATCCCCTCCCTATTGTGTCTGAAAACCCTGTAACCAGGAATGTTGAGCTGCCTGTCCCTCCTTAAGCCATGTTTCTGTAATAGCTATGATATCATACTGCCATGTGTCTATCTGTGCCCTCAGCTCATCTGCTTTATTTGCTATACTCCTTGCATTGAAATAGATTCCCTTGAGCACTGCCAAACTCTTTTTTTTCAGTTTTCTAACCTTTGTTTCCTCTGTCTCCCAGACTCTTCCATTAATTTTCCGCCTTCCATTTTAATTTCTGATTTTGTCCCAGCTGAGTCTACCCTCAGGTCCCCATCCCTCAGCCAAACTAGTTTAAACCCTCCCCAACAGCAGTAGCAAAATGTCCCGCAAGGAAATAAAGAGCGGGTCTGTTCAGGTGCAACCACTTACCTGGGTGCGGAGCGGTGGCTGGCTGACCTGCGTGGAAGCTGATCCGGAGCGGCGACTGGAAATAAAGAGCGGGGCTCTAGGCCCTCTTTCATTTACCTGGGAGCGGAGTGGAGTGGAGTGGAGCGGCGGCTGGCAGACCTGCATGGAAGCTGATCCGGAGTGGCGGCAGACTCCCTGTGTCTCTCAGCGCGCGCTGAGACTCAAAAAAGAGGGGGAAAAAAACTCACAGTGACATCACAGGAATTCTGCAAGGTGTTTGGTTGGGTAAGTAACAGCTGTTAGTGCATTTAAATTGCTTAAAAGAGGGGAAAGTTTTTTTTTTAAAGTCTCAAGTGATAAGGTGAGTAGTACTACTTAAATTAGTGTAATTTATTAAGGACTATAGATTGTAGTGGGTAGTGTTTGGAGTAGAACAAGACCACGAGTGTAATTAATATTTTTTAAAGGGAGGAACTAAATTAATTTAAAGGTAAGTCATGGCAGGAGAGCTCAGCCCCGTGATATGCTCCTCCTGCGCTATGTGGAAAATCAGGGATGCTTCCAGTGTCCCTGACGACCATGTGTGCAGGAAGTGTATCCATCTGCAGCTACTGGCTACCCACATTACGGAGCTGGAGCTGCGGGTGGATTCACTGTGGAGCATCTGCGATGCAGAGGACGTCTATCGTAAGGGGTACAGATAGGCGTTTCTGTGGCTGCAAACGAGACTCCAGGATAGTTTGTTGCCTTCCTTGTGCTAGGGCCAAGGATGCCACGGAGCGGCTGCAGAACATTCTGAAGGGGGAGGGTGGACAGTCAGAGGTCGTGGTACACATTGGTACCAACGACATAGGTAGATAAAGGGATGATGACCTGCAACAAGAATTTAGGGAGCTAGGTAGCAGATTAAAAAGCAGGACCTCAAAGGTTGTTATCTCTGGATTACTTCCAGTGCCACATGCCAGTGAGTATAGGAATAGGAGGATAGAGCAGATAAATGCGTGGCTGAGGAGATGGTGCAGGAGGGAGGGCTTTAGTTTCCTGGATCACTGGGTCTGTTTCTGGAAAAGTGGGACCTGTACAAGTTGGACGGGTTGTACCTGAACTGGAACGGGACCAACATCCTTGATGGGAGGTTTGCTAGTGCTGTTTGGGGGGGGTTTAAACTAATTTGGCAGGGGAATGGGATACAGAGTGGAGGTAAAGTAGGGGGTGATGCACAATCAAATATAGAAGAGAAACTGAGTCAGTCTGGAAGGCAGAGCAAATATAGACCTGTTAAGGCACAAGTGAAAAATGTAAGGCTGGATTGCATTTGCTTTAATGCAAGGAGTCTTACTCGTAAGGCAGATGAATTGAGGGCATTGATTAGCACATGGGATTTGGATATTATTGCTATCACTGAGACATGGATGAGGGAGGGGCAGGACTGGCAGCTCAGTAGTCCAGGGGAGAGAATCTTCAGGCGTGACAGGGGAGGGGATAAAAGAGGAGGTGGTATTGCACTGTTGATCAAGGAGTCAATTACTGCAGTAAGGAGGGATGATATCTTAGGAGATTCCTCAAATGGGAAGAACTTAAAAACAAAAAGGGGGCAATCACTTGGCTGGGAGTGTACTACAGGCCTCCAAACAGTCAGGAAGAAATAGAAGAGCAGATATGTAGGCAAATCTCAGAAAGGTGTAAAAATAATAGGGTAATAATAGTAGGGGATTTCAACTTCCCCAATATCAACTGGGATAGATTTAGTGAAAAAGGCTTAAAGGGGGAGGAATTCTTAAAGTGCACACAGGAGAGCTTTTTGAGCCAGTACAAAGAAAGTCCTACAAGAGAAGGGGCAGTACTGGACCTAATCCTAGGGAATGAAGCTGGACAAGTGATAGAAGTGTCAGTGGGGGGGCATTTCGGGGATAGTGACCATAACTCTGTAAGATTTAAGGTAGTTATGGAAGAGAACAAAGATGGACCAGAAATAAAGGTACTGAATTGGGGGAAGGCCGATTTTAATATGATAAAACAGGATCTGGCCAAAGTGGACTGGGAGCAGCTACTTGTAGGAAAGTCTACATCACATCAGTGGGAGTCATTCAAAGAGGAAATAGAGTTCAGAGCCAGCATGTACCCGTTAAGGTGAAGGGTAGGACCAACAAATCCAGGGAACCCTGGATGTCAAGGGATATAGAGTATTGGATCAGGGAAAAAAGGAGGCTTACGGCAGATCCTAAGCGCTGAAAACAGCGGAGGCACCAGAGCAGTATCGAAAGTGTAGGGTGGCACTTAAAAAAGTAATTTGGAGAGTGAAGAGGGGACATGAAAAAACACTGGCGGGCAAGATAAAGGAAAATTCCAAGGCATTTTATAAGTATATTAAGGGTAAGAGGATACCAGGGAAGAGTAGGGGCCATTAGGGACCAAAGTGGCAATCTGTGTGTGGAGCCGGAGGACATAGGTGAGGTTTTAAATGATTACTTTTCATCGGTGTTCACTATGGAGAAGGACGATGTCGGTGTAGAGATCAGGGAGGAGGATTGTGATATACTTGAACATATTAGCATTGAAAGGGAGGAAGTATTAGCTGTTTTAGCGGGCTTAAAAGTGGATAAATCCCCAGGCCCAGATGAGATGTATCCCAGGCTGTTATGTGAGGCAAGGGAGGAGATAGCAGGGGCTCAGACACAAATTTTCAAATCCTCTCTGGCCACAGGACAGGTGCCAGAGAACTGGAGGACAGCGAATGTGGTACCATTATTCAAGAAGGGTAGCAGGGATAAACCAGGTAATTACAGGCCAGTGAGTCTAACATCAGTGGTAGGGAAACTATTGGAAAAAATTCTGAGGGACAGGATTAATCTCCACTTGGAAAGGCAGGGATTAATCAGGGATAGTCGGCATGGCTTTGTCAGGGGGAGATCGTGTCTAACTAACTTGACTGAATTTTTCGAGGAGGTGACTGGATGTGTAGATGAGGGTAAAGCAGTAGATGTAGTCAACATGGAGTTCAGTAAGGCTTTTGATAAGGTCCCGCATGGGAGATTGGTTAAGAAGGTAAGAGCCCATGGGATCCAGGGCAATTTGGCAAATTGGAACCAAAATTGGCTTAGTGGCAGGAGGCAGAGGGTGATGGTTGAGGGCTGTTTTTGCGAATGGAAGCCTGTGACCAGTGGTGTACCACAGGGATTGATGCTGGGACCCTTGCTGTTTGTAGTGTACATTAATGATTTAGACATGAATATAGGAGGTATGAACAGTAAGTCCGCAGATGACAGAAAAATTGGTGGTGCCGTAAATAATGAGAAGGAAAGCCTTAGATTACAGGACGATATAGATGGGCTGGTAAGATGGGCAGAGCAGTGGCAAATGGAACTTAATCCTGAGAAGTGTGATGTGATGCATTTTGGGAGGACTAACAAGGCAAGGGAATATACAATGGATGGTAGGACCCTAGGAAGTACAGAAGGTCAGAGGGACCTTGGTGTACTTGTCCATAGATTACTGAAGGCAGCAGCACAGGTAGATAAGGTGGTTAGGAAGGCATATGGGATACTTGCCTTTATTAGCCGAGGCATAGAATATAAGAGCAGGAGGTTATAATGGAGCTGTATAAAATGCTAGTGAGATCACAGCTGGAGTACTGTGTACAGTTCTGGGCTCCACACTATAGGAAGGATGTTATTGCACTGGAGAGAGTGCAGAGGATATCAACCAAGATGTTGCCTGGGCTGGAGCATTTCAGCTATGAGGAGACAGGATAGGCTAGGGTTGTTTTCCTTGGAGCAGAGAAGGCTGAGGGGGGACATGATTGAGGTATACAAAATTATGAGCGGCATTGATAGGCTAGATAGGAAGAAACTTTTTCCCTTAGCGGGGGGGTCAATAACCAGGGGCATAGATTTAAGGTAAGGGGAAGGAGGTTTAGAGGGGATTTGAGGAAAAAATTTTCACCCAGAGGATGGTTGGAATCTGGAACACACTGCCCGAAGAGGTGGTGGAGGCAGGAACCCTCACAACATTTAAGAAGTATTTAGATGAGCACTTGAAATACCATAGCATACAAGGCTACGGGCCAAGTGTTGGAAAATGGGATTAGAATAGATTGGCTTGATGGCTGGCATGGACACGATGGGCTGAATGGCCTGTTTCTGTGCTCTATGACTCTATGGTTCTAACCCCCGGGTCGCTAGCATTGATTACTATTTTAAAGGGTTTTGCAAAATTTGTAGCAGTTAACACTAGTTCATTAGTTAAGATTATATTTAGCTTTTCAAAAGCTGCCTGGCATTCATCTGACCATACCACTTTGTTTTTCTTTTTTTGTAGCAAATTGGTTAATGCAGCAGCTACAGCACGAAAATTCCATACAAATTTCCTGTAAAAACCGCACATCCCTAAAATTCTCTTAATTTCCCATTTAGAGTTTGGGATTGGGAACTCTACTAAGTCTTGTACCTGTGCCGTTTTTGGCAATACCTATCCTTGCCCCACTATGTGTCCAAGGTAAGTTATTCTTGCTTTTCCAAATTCAACCGCTCTGAGACATCCTTGACCCTAGCACCAGGGAGGCAACATACCATCCTGGAGTCTCGTTTGCGGCCACAGAAACACCTATCTATTCCCCTTACAATTGAATCCCCTATAACTATTGCATTCCTGCACTTTTTACTCCTCCCCTGTGCAGCAGAGCCAACCGTGGTGCAACGAATTGGGCTGTTGCTGCTTTCCCCTGAGAGGCCATTCCCCCCAACAGTATCCAAAGTAGTATCTCTGTTTTGCAGGGGACTTCCCTATTTTTAAACTCTAACCCCCTAGCAATAAAGGCCAAATTCCATTTGCCTTCCTAATTACTTGCTGCACCTGCATGCTAATTTTTTTGTGTTTCATGTACAAGAACACCCAGATCCCTCTGTACTGCAGTATTTTGTAGTCTTTCTCCATCTAAATAATAATCTGCCTTTTTATTCTTCCTACCAAAGGGGATGACCTCACACTTTTCCACATTGAACAAAATCTGCAAGTTTCTGCCCACTCACATAATCTACTAGTATCTCTTTGCAGATTCTTTGTGTCCTCATCACAACATCCGGCCCACCTATTTTTGTATCATCAGCAAATTTGGATACACTACACTCTGTCCCTTCCTCCAAGTCATTAATATAGATAGTAAATAGTTGAGGCCCTAGGACCGATCCTTGTGGCACCCCACTAGTTACAGCTTTACAACCTGAAAAAGACCCATTAATCCTGACTCTCTGCCTTCTGTGTGTTAGCCAATCCTCAATCCATGGCAACGCATTACCCCCAATACCCTGAGCTCCTAGTTTGTGCAATAACCTTTTTAGATTAGAGATACAGCACTGAAACAGGCCCTTCGGCCCACCGAGTCTGTGCCGAACATCAACCACCCATTTATACTAATCCTACACTAATCCCACATTCCTACCAAACATCCCCACCTGTCCCTATATTTCCCTACCACCTACCTATACTAGTGACAATTTATACTGGCCAATTTACCTATCAACCTGCAAGTCTTTTGGCTTGTGGGAGGAAACCGGAGCACCCGGAGAAAACCCACGCAGACACAGGGAGAACTTGCAAACTCCACACAGGCAGTACCCGGAATCGAACCCGGGTCCCTGGAGCTGTGAGGCTGCAGTGCTAACCACTGCGCCACTGTGCCGCCCAACCTTTTATGTGTCACCTTGTTGAACGCCTTCTGAAAATCCAGATACACTACATGTACCGGTTCCCCTTTATCCACTCTGCTTCTCTAAAAGAACTCTAACAAATTTGTCAAACATGATTCCCCTTTCATAAAACCATGAAGACTCTGTCTGATTGCATTATGTTTTTCTAAATGTCCTGCTATTTCTTCCTTAATAATGGACTCTAGCATTTTCCCAATGACTGATGTTAAGCTAACTGGTCTATAGTTTCCTGCCTTCTGTCTCCCTCCTTTCTTGAATAGGGGTGTCACGTTAGCGGTTTTCCAATCCGCTGGTACTCTACCGGAATCCAGTGAGTTTTGGTATATTATGACCAGTGCCTCCACTATCTCTGCAGCCACTTCTTTTAAAACCCTTGGATGCAGGCCATCAGGTCCTGGTGACTTGTCCCATCAGTTTGTCCAGCACCTTTTCCCTCGTGATAGAGATTGTTACAAGATTATTACAAGTACTTCTCCCTCCCATTTACACCTTGCTCATCTATTATTGTTGGGATGTTTATTGTGTCCTCCACTGTGAAGACGGATGCAAAATATTGGTTTAAATTATCTGCCATTTCCCCGTTCCCTGTTATTAATTCCCCAGTCTCATCGTCTAAGGGTCCCACACTTACTTTAGCTACTCTCTTCCTTTTTATATACCCATAGAAGCTCTTACTGTTTGTTTTTATATTTCTTGCCAATTTACTCTCATTATCAATTTTCTCCCTCTTTATTAGTTTTTTAGTCATCCGCTACTGGTTGTTAAAAAAATTCCCAATCCTCTGGCCTACCACTAGCTTTTTCTGCTTTGTACGACTTTGTTTTTGATTTGATACTCTCCTTAACTTCCTTTGTTATCCACGGGTGGTTCATCATTCTCATCAAGTCCTTCCTTCTGAGTGGAATAAATGTTTGCTGAGTGTTATGAAATATCTGCTTAAAAGTCTGCCACTGCTCATCTACTGACTTTCCCTTTAGTCTATTTTCCCAGCCCGCTTTAGACAACTCTTTCTTCATACCTCTGTAATTACCCTTGTTTAAGTTGAAGACACTGGTTTGAGACCTGAGTTGCTCTCCCTCAAACTGAATTATCGCTTCCCCCTAGAGGATCTTTAACTCCGAGTTGTCTTATTTAATCCTACCTCATTACACAATACCAATTCTAAAATAGCCCGTTCCCAGGTAGGTTCTGCAATGTATTGCTCTAAGAAACAATCCCTGATGCATTCTACAAATTTGTCTTCCATGCTACCCTTGCCAATTTGATTTGTCCAGTCTATATGCAGATTAAAATCATACATGATAATTGTGGTGCCCTTCTTACACACCTCCATTATTTCCTGATTAATACTTTTACAAATACTTATTCCTATATTAATACTACAGAAAGGCAAGTCCTCAGGGGCCTATAGACCACTCCCACCCATGATTTCTTTCCCTTGCTTTTCCTTATTTCCACCCAAACTGATTCTACATCCCGATCTATTACACCTATATCATTACTCACAACTGCACTGATCCCTTCCTTTAATAACAAAGCTACCCCACATCCTTATCCTTTCTGCCTATTCTTCCGGAACGTTGAATATCCTTGAACATTGAGATTCCAGTCCTGGTCATCCTGCAATCATGTCTCTGTGTTAGCTATCAAATCATATTCATTTATTTCTATCTGTGCCGTCAGTTCATCTATGTTGTTACGAATGCTAAGTACATTCAGATAAACAGCCTTAAGCTTTGATTTTTTACCATTTTTACCTACTCTGGTTCTAATTTCTGCTGTACTCTTATGCTTGTATTTTCTGTCCCGTCCTGTCACTCTCTGATTAATGTATGCCCCTTCATGACCCTGCACCTCTGCTCTCTCGTTACTTTTTGACATTTTAATTGAACCCTCTCCCCCACTATTTAGTTTAAAGCCCTATCTACAACCCTAGTCATACAATTCGCCAGGACTCTGGTCCCAGCATGGTTCACGTGAAGCCCATCCCAACGGAACAGCTCTCCCCTTCCCCAGTACTGGTGCTAGTGCCCCATGAATCCGGAACCCATTTCTCCCACACCAATCTTTGAGCCACGCGTTTACCTCTTTAATCTTATTTACCCTTTGCCAATTAGCACATGGCTCAGGTAGCAATCCGGAGATTATTACCTTTGTGGTTCTGCTTTTTAATTTATCCCCGAGCTGCTCATAGTCCCTCAGCAGAACCACTTTCCTAGTCCTACCTATGTCGTTGGTGTCTACGTGGACCACGACAACTGGATCCTTCCCCTCCCACTCCAAGTTCCTCTCCAGCCCAGAAGAGTTGTCCTTAACCTTGGCACCAGGTAGGCAGCACAGCCTTCGGGACGCCCTGTCTTTGCTGCAGAGAATAGTATCTATTCCCCTAACTATGCTATCCCCTAATACAACTACATTTCTCTTTTCTCCACCCACTTGAATGGCGTTCTGAACCACAGTGCTGTGGTCAGTTCGTTCATCCTCCCTGCAGTCTGTGCCGTGGTCCTCATCGGGAACAAGAACCTCATACCTATTGGATAAGGGCACTGGCTGAGGCTCCTCCAAAACTAAATTCTGGATCCCCATACCTGCCTCACTCGCAGTCACACCCTCCTGTCCCTGACCACGGTCCAGATTTGATGTAATTAATCTAAGGGGTATGACTGTCTCCTGAAACACAGTGTCCAGCTAACTCTCCCCCTCCCTGATGTGTTGGAGTGTCTGCAGCTCAGACTCCAGCTCATCAACTCTGAGCCGCAGCTCCTCGAGCAGCCAACACTTGCTGCAGATGTGCTCACCATGGATCGCACCGGCGTCCACCAGCTCCCACATCCTACAGCTACAACACATCGCCTGCCCAGCCATCTCTATTCCATTTAATTAATTAATTTGGATCTCAGTATTTTTAAAAAAAATGATTTAAGTGTACTCTTAACCTGTAATGACGTCTCCTGATTTAAATCATTTGGCCAAAACAAAAAAGAGACACGGAAGAAATACCCACCAATCACTTACCAGTTCTCCTGTGACATCACACTTTGATTTTTACTGGTCAAGCAGGTCCACTGAACAGAACAGGACAGCGGCACAGTGGCGCAGTGGTTAGCACCGCAGCCTCACAGCTCCAGCGACCCGGGTTCAATTCTGGGTACTGCCTGTGTGGAGTTTGTAAGTTCTCCCTGTGTCTGCGTGGGTTTTCTCCGGGTGCTCCGGTTTCCTCCCACAAGCCAAAAGACTTGCAGGTTGGTAGGTAAATTGGCCATTATAAATTGCCCCTAGTATAGGTAAGTGGTAGGGAAATATAGGGACAGGTGGGGATGTGGTAGGAATATGGGATTAGTGTAGGATTCGTATATATATGGGTGGTTAATGGTCGGCACAGACTCGGTGGGCCGAAGGGCCTGTTTCAGTGCTGTATCTCTAAAAAAAAAGAACGTAGCGTCTCTCACTACCACCGCCACTGCTTCTCGTCTCGGGTCTCAGCTGTTTATTTAGTTTAGTTTAGAAGTATGCAGTAAATGGCAGAACCCTTAGGGGTATTGACAGGCAGAGAGATCTGGGCATACAGGTCCACGGGTCACTGAAAGTGGCAACGCAGGTGGATAAGGTAGTCAAGAAGGCATACGGCATGCTTGCCTTCATCGGTCGGGGCATAGAGTATAAAAATTGGCAAGTCATGTTGCAGCTGTACAGAACCTTAGTTAGGCCACACTTAGAATATTGTGTGCAATTCTGGTCGCCACACTACCAGAAGGACGTGGAGGCTTTGGAGAGGGTACAGAGGAGGTTTACCAGGATGTTGCCTGGTCTGGAGGGCATCAGCTATGAGGAGAAGTTGGAAAAACTCGGATTGTTTTCACTGGAACGACGGAGGTGGAGGGGCGACATGATAGAGGTTTACAAAGTTATGAGTGGCATGGACAGAGTGGATAGTCAGAAGCTTTTTCCCAGGGTGGAAGAGTCAGTTACTAAGGGACATAGGTTTAAGGTGCGAGGGGCAAAGTTTAGAGGGGATGTGCGAGGCAAGTTCTTTACACAGAGGGTGGGGAGTGCCTGGAACTTGCTGCCAGGGGAGGTGGTGGAAGCAGATATGATAGTGACGTTTAAGAGACATCTTGACAAATACATGAATAGGAAGGGAATAGAGGGATATGGGCCCCGGAAGTGCAGAAGGTGTTAGTTTAGGCAGGCATCAAGATCGGCGCAGGCTTGGAGGGCCGAATGGCCTGTTCCTGTGCTGTACTGTTCTTTGTTCTTTGTTCAAACCGGAGCATCCGGAGGAAACCCACGCAGACACAGGGAGAACTTGCAAACTCCACACAGGCAGTACCCAGAATTGAACCCGGGTCGCTGGAGCTGTGAGGCTGTGGTGCTAACCACTGCGCCACTGTGCCGCCCTTATGTCCCGGCTCCTCTCGCCTGTTCCCGTTCTCATCATGTGTGGTTAAGGTTGTACATCCTAACTTATCCCTACAGACTCTTTTAAATGTTGTGAAAAGCCTGGTTAGGTCTTCATGCTGTTTTGCCTCTAAGTGCAAAAGCATATTGTGCAATTTTCTTCGCTATTCTGTATTCGCTAATCTGATAGTTGGAGGCTCCAACTGAGAATTGTCTAGGCCTGCTTCTGCCTCATCCTCACTATCCTTTTCCTACTCAACAGTCCCAATTACCTGACATACCTGTACTGGCTTATCCTCCTCCCTGCGATAATATTGCCCTAACATATTGATGTGACACAACTGGTTCTTCTTCCGGCGATCAGGGGCATCAATCAAGTAATCTACCTTACCCACTCTTTTGATCACTCTATATGTGCCACTGAACTGTGCTTTTAATGGTTCTCTCTGTAACGGTAACAACACTAATACTTCACCCCCTGGTTAAAAATCGTGCGTTTGCATTCTTGTCTGCCTATTTTTTCACATTGGCTTGGGATGCTTTAAGATGTTCCTGAGTCACAGCACACGCTTTCGTGAGCCTTTCCCGGAACACAGATACATAGTGCAGAATCAAAGATTCATTCTTTCATTCCAAAAACTTGTCTTTTATAAGTTTTACAGGACCTCTTACTTCATGTCTGTAAACCAATTTGAAAGGACTGAAGCTTGTAAACTCATTCAATGAGTCCATGGTGGCAAAGAAAAGAAAGTCCAGTCCTTTATCCCAGTCATGTGGATATTCGTGACAGTATGTTCTAATCATTGTTTTGAGAGTTTGGTGGTATCTCTCTAAAGCTCCCTGTGACTGTGGGTGATCTGCTGAAGATTTCAACTGTCTAATCCCCAAATTGCCCATGACTTCTTGAAATATCCAAGACATGAAATTGGAACCTTGATCTGATTGAACTTCAAGTGGTAATCCATATCTCGTAAAGAATTGGGTTAACTTTTCTACTACTCTTTTAGAAGTAATTGTCCTCAAAGGAATAGCCTCTGGAAATCGAGTAGCCATATCCATGATAGTAAGTATGTATTGATGCCCCGCTTTTGTTTTCAGCAAGGGTCCTGCACAATCTATCAATACCCTGCTAAACGGTTCCTCAATCACTGGTATGGGAACTGGTAATGCCGGTTTAATGGTAGGTTGCAGTTTTCCCACCATTTGACATGTATGGCATGTCCTACAAAATTGTCTCACATCCTTTGCAAGACCTGGCCAGTAATTTTCTTTGCTTATTCGTGATTTGGTCTTCCAATTTCCCTATGTCCTGCAAAAGGAATGTCACGTGCTAACCTTAATAATCCCTGGTGATATTTTTGTGGTTTAACAATTGTCCCGTCTTCATCCACAGGTCTATGAGTCAGTCTCCATTTCCTCCTCAAAACCCCATCTGCCATAAAATAGCCTTTTGGAACTCCTTTCACTTCAGCTTCCGTCAGAGCCATCTGTGTTATTTGGTATAACTCTGGATCAGCTTGCTGTGCTGCAATTATAGAAGATCTGTGAAACATCTCATTTGAATTATCTAAATCCCCAAATAAGGTTTCATATACTTGGCTATCTGTTTGTGGTGTCACTTTTATCTCTGACAATTGATCCTGTTTAACCATTGCTCGAGAAACTACACACGCAGAAATATTCCGAGAGCTTTTTCCAGTAATTGTTCTGTTTCCCCAATTTCACTTTGTTCCTCTGTAATTATAGGAGAAACTGATACTTTTGATCCGGCCAAATCATTTCCTAGGAGTAATCAATTCCCTCGACTGGCAAACTGTGGACAACTCCTATAGGTACCATCCCAGATATAAAGTTACTCTCTTTATATAAAAGTATGGGTATATGCTCCCTGCCAACTCCATTAAATAAAGCTTTAGCATTAAAGGTGCTCTTTATTTGAAATGTTATATCTTACCCCAGCAAGAGGGTTTGGGTTGGTCCTGTATCCCTGAGAATAATTATAGCTTTTCCTGCCTCACTTAAAGGAGACCTTCCAGGAGAGCAACAGACCTGTGGGAAGAACACAAAGCTAGGAGCAGATAAATAGAGCCCAAGGTTTGCGGCCTAGAGCACTTAACTTCTGGGAGAGCAGCGGACCTGAGAGAAGAACATGGAGCGAGGAGTGGATAAATAGAGCCTGAGGATCGCGGCCCAGAGCACTTAGCTTCTGGGAGAGCAACAGAGAGGAGTGCAAGCATGCCGGAGTTTATAGAGTCATAGAGTTATACAGGACAGAAACAGGCCCTTTGGCCCATCGCGTCTGTGCCGGCCATCAAGCACCTCTCTATTCTAATCCCATTTTCCAGCACTTGGCCTGTAGCCTTGTATGCTATGGCATTTCAAGTGCTCATCTAAATACTTCTTAAATGTTGTGAGGGTTCCTGCCTCTACCACCCCTTCAGGCAGTGTGTTCCAGATTCCAACCACCCTCTGGGTGAAAAAGGTTTTCCTCAAATCCCAACTAAACCTCCTGCCCCTTACCTTAAATCTATGCCCCTGGCTATTGACCCCTCTGCTAAGGGAAAAAGTTTCTTCCTATCTAACCTATCAATGCCCCTCATAATTTTGTATACCTCAATCAGGTCCCCCCTCAGCCTTCTCTGCTCTCAGGAAAACAACCCTAGCCTATCCAGTCTCTTCATAGCTGAAATGCTCCAGCCCAGGCAACATCCTGGTGAATCTCCTCTGCACCCTCTCCAGTGCAATCACATCCTTCCTATAGTGTGGTTCCCAGAACTGTACAGATTACTCCAGCTGTGGCCTAACTAGCATTTTATACAGCTCCATCATAACCTCCCTGCTCTTATATTCTATGCCTCGGCTAATAAAGGCAAGTATCCCATCTGCTTTCCTAACCACCTTATCTACCTGTGCTGCTGCCTTCAATGATTTATGGACACGTACATCAAGGTCCCTCTGACCCTCTGTACTTCCTGGGGTCCTACCATCCATTGTTTTTTCCCTTGCCTTGTTAGTCCTCCCAAAATGCATCACATCACACTTCTCAGGATTAAATTCCATTTGCCACAGCTCCACCCATCTTACCAGCCCATCTATATCATCCTGTAATCTAAGGCTTTCACACCCTCACTGTTTATGACACCACCAATTTTCGTATTTCCAGCACTGATCCCTGCAGTACACCACTGGTCACAGGCTTCCACTCGCAAAAACAACCCTTGACTATCACCCTCTGCCTCCTGCCACTAAGCCAATTTTGGATCCAATTTGCCAAATTGCACTGGATCCCATGGGCTCTTACCTTCTTAACCAATCTCCAATGCGGGACCTTATCAAAAGCCTTACTGAACTCCATGTCGACTACATCAACTGCTTTACCTTCATCTACACATCTTGACACCTCCTCGAAATATTCAATCAAGTTAGTTAGACACGAGCTCCCCCTGACAAAGCTGACTATCTCTGATTAATCCTTCCCTCTCCAAGTGGAGATTAATCCTGTCCCTCAGAACTTTTTCCAATATTTTTCCAACCACTGATGTTAGACTCACCGGCCTGTAATTACCTGGTTTATCCCTGCTACCCTTCTTGAATAATGGTACCACATGCGCTGTCCTCCAGTCCTCTGGTACCTCTCCTGTGGCCAGAGAGGATTTGAAAATTTGTGTCAGAGCCCCTGCTATCTCCCCCCTTGCCTCACATAACAGCCTGGGATACATCTCATCTGGGCGTGAGGATTTATCCACTTTTATGCCCATTAAAACAGCTAATACTTCCTCCCTTTCAATGCTAATATGTTCGAGTATATCACAATCCCCCTCCCTGATCTCTACACCTACCTCATCCTTCTCCATAGTGAACACATATGAAAAGTAACTATTTAAAACCTCACCTATGTCCTCCGGCTCCACACACAGATTGCCACTCTGGTCCATAATGAGCCCTACTCTTTCCCTGGTTATCTTCTTGTCCTTAATATACTTATAAAATGCCTTAGGATTTTCCTTTATCTTGCCCGCCAATGTTTTTTCATGCCCCGTCTTCACTCTTACTTTTTTAAGTACCCGCTACACTTTCTGTACTCCTCTAGGGCCTCTGCTGTTTTCAGTGCTCTGAATCTGCCATAAGCCTCCTTTTTTTTTCTTATCCAATCCTCTATATCCCTTGACATCCGAGGTTCCCTGGACCTGTTGGTCCTACCCTTCACCTTTACAGGAACATGTTGGCACTGAACTCTCACTATTTCCTTTTTGAATGACTCCCACTGCTCTGATGTAGACTTTCCTACAAGTAGCTGCTCCCAGTCCACTTTGGCCAGATCCTGTTTTATCATATTGAAATCGGCCTTCCCCCAATTCATTACCTTTATTTCTGGTCCATCTTTGTCCTTTTCCATAGCTACCTTAAATCTTACAGAGTTATGGTCACTATCCCCAAAATGCTTCCCCACTGATACTTCTACCACTTGTCCGGCTTTATTCCCTGGGATTTGGTCCAGTACTGCTCCTTCTCTTGTAGGATTTTCTACAAACTGACTCAAAAAGCTCTCCTGTTTGCATTTTAAGAATTCCTCCCCCTTTAACCCTTTTACACTAAGACTATCCCAGTTGATATTGGGAAAGTTGAAATCCCCTACTATTATTACCCTATTATTTTGATACCTCTCTGAGATTTGCCTGCATATCTGCTCCTCTATCTCTCCCTGACTATTTGGAGGTCTGTAGTACACTCCCAGCCAAGTGATTGCCCCCTTTTTGTTTTTAAGTTCTTCCCATATGGCTTAATTTGAAGAACCTTCTAAGAAATCATCCCTCCTTACTGCAGTAATTGAATCTGAGATCAACAGTGCAATGCCACCTCCTCTTTTACACCCTCCCATGTCGCGCCTGAAGATTCTCTCCCCTGGAATATTGAGCTGCCAGTCCTGCCCCTCCCTCAACCATGTCTCTGTGATAGCAATAATATCATAATCCGTGTGCTAATCATCGCCCTCAATTCATCTGCCTTAGTAGCAAGACTCCTTGCATTGAAACAAAAACAAGAAATGCTGGATTCACTCAGCAGGTCTGGCAGCATCTGTGGAAAGAGAAGCAGAGTTAACGTTTCGGGTCAGTGACCCTTCTTCGGAACTGACAAATATTAGAAAAGTCACAGATTATAAACAAGTGAGGTGGGGGTTGGGCAAGAGATAACAAAGGAGAAGGTGCAGATTGGACCAGGCCACATAGCTGACCAAAAGGTCACGGAGCAAAGGCAAACAATATGTTAATGGTGTGTTGAAAGACAAAGCATTAGTACAGATTAGGTGTGAATATACTGAATATTGAACATCAGCAAGTGCAAACCTGAAGAAAAACAACCTGAAAAAAACAGTGGGTAAGCAAACTGAACAAACTAAGATGAAATGAAATAAATGCAAAAAAAGATTGTAAAAAATGTAAAAAGGAATGCAAAAAAAAGGAAGAAAAAATAACAAAAAATGACTGAAAATGAAAGTAAAGTGGGGGGCTGTCATGCTCTGAAATTATTGAACTCAATGTTCTTTTTCAGTCATTTTTAGTTATTTTTTCTTCCTTTTTTTTGCATTCCTTTTTACATTTTTTACAATCTTTTTTTGCATTTATTTCATTTCATCTTAGTTTGTTCAGTTTGCTTACCCACTGTTTTTTTCAGGTTGTTTTTCTTCAGGTTTGCACTTGCTGATGTTCAATATTCAGTATATTCACACCTAATCTGTACTAATGCTTTGTCTTTCAACACACCATTAACATATTGTTTGCCTTTGCTCCGTGACCTTTTGGTCAGCTATGTGGCCTGGTCCAATCTGCACCTTCTCCTTTGTTATCTCTTGCCCAACCCCCACCTCACTTGTTTATAATCTGTGACTTTTCTAATATTTGTCAGTTCCGAAGAAGGGTCACTGACCCGAAACGTTAACTCTGCTTCTCTTTCCACAGATGCTGCCAGACCTGCTGAGTGAATCCAGCATTTCTTGTTTTTGTTTCAGATTTCCAGCATCCGCAGTATTTTGCTTTTATCCTTGCATTGAAATATATGCAATCCAGTTTGAAAACAAAGTGAGCAGTGACATCACAGGAAAGATGCAAGTTGATTGGTTGGTGAGTAACTGCTGTTATGGAATAACTCTAAATAGCTGAGATAGCACACTACTAAACAAAGAACAAAGAACAAAGATAATTACAGCACAGGAACAGGCCCTTCGGCCCTCCAAGCCTGCGCCGATCCAGATCCTCTCTCTAAACATGTCGCCTATTTTCTAAGGTTCTGTATCTCTTTTCTTCCTGCCCATTCATGTATCTGTCTAGATACATCTTAAAAGACTCCATCGTGCCCGCATCTACCACCTCCGCTGGCAATGCGTTCCAGGTGCCCACCACCCTCTGCGTAAAGAACTTTCCACGCATATCCCCCCTAAACTTTTCCCCTTTCACTTTGAACTCGTGTCCTCTAGTAATTGAAACCCCCACTCTGGGAAAAAGCCTCTTGCTATCCACCCTGTCTATACCTCTCATGATTTTGTACACCTCAATCAGGTCCCCCCTCAACCTCCGTCTTTCTAATGAAAATAATCCTAATCTGCTCAACCTCTCTTCATAGCTAGCGCCCTCCATACCAGGCAACATCCTGGTGAACCTCCTCTGCACCCTCTCCAAAGCATCCACATCCTTTTGATAATGTGGCGACCAGAACTGTACGCAGTATTCCAAATGTGGTCGAACCAAAGTCCTATACAACTGTAACATGACCTGCCAACTCTTGTACTCAATACCCCGTCCGATGAAGGAAAGCATGCCGTATGCCTTCTTGACCACTCTATTTACCTGCGTTGCCACCTTCAGGGAACAGTGGACCTGAACACCCAAATCTCTCTGGACATCAATTTTCCCCAGGACTTTTCCATTTACTGTATAGTTCACTCTTGAATTGGATCTTCCAAAATGCATCACCTCGCATTTGCCCTGATTGAACTCCATCTGCCATTTCTCTGCCCAACTCTCCAATCTATCTATATTCTGCTGTATTCTCTGACAGTCCCCTTCACTATCTGCTACTCCACCAATCTTAGTGTCGTCTGCAAATTTGCTAATCAGTCCACCTATACTTTCCTCCAAATCATTAATGTATATCACAAACAACAGTGGTCCCAGCACGGATCCCTGTGGAACACCACTGGTCACACGTCTCCATTTTGAGAAACTCCCTTCTACTGCTACTCTCTGTCTCCTGTTGCCCAGCCAGTTCTTTATCCATCTAGCTAGTACACCTTGGACCCCAAGCGCCTTCACTTTCTCCATCAGCCTGCCATGGGGAACCTTATCAAACGCCTTACTGAAGTCCATGTATATGACATCGACAGCCCTTCCGTCATCAATCAACTTTGTCACTTCCTCAAAGAATTCTATTAAGTTGGTTAGACATGACCTTCCCTGCACAAAACCATGTTGCCTATCACTGATGAGCCCATTTTCTTCCAAATGGGAATAGATCCTATCCCTCAGTATCTTCTCCAGCAGCTTCCCTACCACTGACGTCAGGCTCACCGGTCTATAATTACCTGGATTATCCCTGCTACCCTTCTTAAACAAGGGGACAACATTAGCAATTCTCCAGTCCTCCGGGACCTCACCCGTGTTTAAGGATGCTGCAAAGATATCTGTTAAGGCCCCAGCTATTTCCTCTCTCGCTTCCCTCAGTAACCTGGGATAGATCCCATCCGGACCTGGGGACTTGTCCACCTTAATGCCCTTTCGAATACCCAACACTTCCTCCCTCCTTATGCCGACTTGACCTAGAGTAATCAAACATCTGTTCCTAACCTCAACATCCGTCATGTCCCTCTCCTCGGTGAATACCGATGCAAAGTACTCGTTTAGAATCTCACCCATTTTCTCTGAGTCCAAGCATAACATTCCTCCTTTGTCCTTTAGTGGGCCAATCCTTTCTCTAGTTACCCTCTTTCTCCTTATATATGAATAAAAGGCTTTGGGATTTTCCTTAACCCTGTTTGCTAAAGATATTTCATGACCCCTTTTAGCCCTCTTAATTCCTCGTTTCAGATTGGTCCTACATTCCCGATATTCTTTCAAAGCTTCGTCTTTCATCAGCCGCCTAGACCTTATGTATGCTTCCTTTTTCCTCTTAGCTAGTCTCACAATTTCACCTGTCATCCATGGTTCCCTAATCTTGCCATTTCTATCCCTCATTTTCACAGGAACATGTCTCTCCTGCACGCCAATCAACCTCTCTTTAAAAGCCTCCCACATATCACATGTGGATTTACCTTCAAACAGCTGCTCCCAATCTACATTTCCCAGCTCCTGCCGAATTTTGGTGTAGTTGGCCTTCCCCCAATTTAGCACTCTCCCTTTTGGACCACTCCCATATAGCATGTTTATAGATGTGGTCCCAACAACAGCTCGTGCTGTTGGGGAGGGTTTAAACTAGTTTGGCAGGGGAATGGGGACCTGAGGGTAGACTCAGTTGGGTCAAAATCAGAAATTAAAATGGAAGGCAGAAAAGTAATGGATGAGTCTGGAAGACAGAGGAAATGAGGGTTAGAAAATTGAAAAAAAGAGTTTGGTAGTACTCAAGGTTATCTATTTTAATGGAAGGAGTATAGCAAATAAAGCAGATGAGCTGAGGGCACAGATAGACACATGGCAATATGATATCATAGCTATTACAGAAACATGGCTTAAGGAAGGACAGGAATGGCAACTCAATGTCTCTGGTTACAGGATTTTCAGATGCGATAGGGAGGGGGATAAGAAATGAGGGGAGTGGCAATTTTGGTCAAGAAAACTATTACTGTTAGGGTGTGTGTGTTTATAGCTTAATAATAAGGAACAAGTGTGTAGTTGGTACTTTTTTGAGTAAGGTTTATTTTAACTAATGAACTGTATTGATTTTTAGTAGGACTTAGCAGTATGACTAATACTGATTATCACCAGTAACCTGTGTCTCGATGCAGAAATCAACAAGCGCATGGGAAAGGCTTCCACTGCTATGTCCAGACTGGCCAAGAGAGTGTGGGAAAATGGCGCACTGACACGGAACACAAAAGTCTGAGTGTATCAAGCCTGTGTCCTCAGTACCTTGCTCTATGGCAGCGAGGCCTGGACAACGTATGTCAGCCAAGAGCGACGTCTCAATTCATTCCATCTTCGCTGTCTCCGGAGAATCCTTGGCATCAGGTGGTAGGACCACATCTCCAACACAGTAGTCCTCGAGGTGGCCAACATCCCCAGCTTATACACACTACTGAGTCAGCGGCGCTTGAGATGGCTTGGCCATGTGAGCTGCATGGAAGATGGCAGGATCCCCAAAGATACATTGTACAGCGAGCTCGCCACTGGTATCAGACCCACCGGCCGTCCATGTCTCCACTTTAAAGAAGTCTGTAAACGCGACATGAAGTCCTGTAACATTGATCACAAGTCATGGGAGTCAGTTGCCAGCGATTGCCAGAGTTGGCGGGCAGCCATAAAGGCGGGGCTAAAGTGTGGCGAGTTGAAGAGACTTAGCAGTTGGCAGGACAAAAGACAGAAGCGCAAGGGGAGAGCCAACTGTGTAACAGCCCCGACAAACAATTTTATCTGCAGCGCCTGTGGAAGAGTCTGTCACTCTAGAATTGGCCTTTATAGCCACTCCAGGCGCTGCTCCACAAACCACTGACCACCTCCAGGCACTTACCCATTGTCTCCCAAGACAAGGAGGCCAAAGAAGAAGACTCAGGTTTTATTTTAATTCTCAGCTGTTGTAATATTGCTGAGTTTTTTTAGCAGTAGCAAAGGATCAAAAAATAAATAAAAGGATGGCAGGGTTGCTTCAACCTCAATAGTGCACCTCCTGTGCTATGTGGGAGCTCCAGAATGCCTCCCATATCCTGGAGAAACATTTGTGCAGGAAGTGTTGTCAATTGAAGCAGCTTGAACTCCGGGTTTTGGAACTTGAGCGGTAGCTGGCGACACTGCGGTGCATTCATGAGGATGAGAGCTACGTGGATAGCATGTTTATAGATGTGGTCCCAACAACAGCTCGTGCTGTTGGGGAGGGTTTAAACTAGTTTGGCAGGGGAATGGGGACCTGAGGGTAGACTCAGTTGGGTCAAAATCAGAAATTAAAATGGAAGGCAGAAAAGTAATGGATGAGTCTGGAAGACAGAGGAAATGAGGGTTAGAAAATTGAAAAAAAGAGTTTGGTAGTACTCAAGGTTATCTATTTTAATGGAAGGAGTATAGCAAATAAAGCAGATGAGCTAAGGGCACAGATAGACACATGGCAATATGATATCATAGCTATTACAGAAACATGGCTTAAGGAAGGACAGGAATGGCAACTCAATGTCTCTGGTTACAGGATTTTCAGATGCGATAGGGAGGGGGATAAGAAATGAGGGGAGTGGCAATTTTGGTCAAGAAAACTATTACAGCTGAGAGGAGGGATGATATGTTGGCAGGTTCAATAAATGAGGCCATATGGATTGAGCTAAGGAAGAAAAAAGGGACAATCACACTCCTGGGAGAGTACTATAGACAAAAGAACAAAGAACAAAGAACAGTACAGCACAGGATCAGGCCATTCGGCCCTCCAAGCCTGCGCCGATCTTGATGCCTGCCTAAACTAAAACCTTCTGCACTTCCGGGGTCCGTATCCCTCTATTCACATCCTATTCATGTATTTGTCAAGATGCCTCTTAAACATCTCTATTCAGAGATTCTGATATTCAGAGGAGATAGGGGAAGCGTTAAATGAATATTTTTCATCAGTATTTACAGTAGAGAAAGAAAATGTTGTCGAGGAGAATACTGAGATTCAGACTACTAGGCTAGATGGGATTGAGGTTCACAAGGAGGAGGTCTTAGCAATTTTGCAAAGTGTGAAAATAGATAAGTCCCCTGGGCCAGATGGGATTTATCCTAGGATTCTCTGGGAAGCCAGGGTGGAGATTGCAGAGCCTTTGTCCGTGATCTTTATGTCGTCATTGTCGACAGGAATAGTGCCGGAAGACTGGAGGATAGCAAATGTTGTCCCCTTGTTCAAGAAGGTGAGTAGAGACAGCCCTGGTAATTATAGACCTGTGAGCCTTACTTCGGTTGTGGGTAAAATGTTGGAAAAGGTTATAAGAGATAGGATTTATAATCATCTTGAAAAGAATAAGTTCATTAGAGATAGTCAGCACGGTTTTGTGAAGGGTAGGTCGTGCCTCACAAACCTTATTGAGTTTTTCGAGAAGGTGACCAAACAAGTGGATGAGGGTAAAGCCATGGATGTGGTGCATATGGATTTCAGTGAGGCGTTTGATAAGGTTCCCCACGGTAGGCTATTGCAGAAATTACGGAAGTATGGGATTGAAGGTGATTTAGTGCTTTGGATCAGAAATTGGCTAGCTGAAAGAAGACAGAGGGTGGTGGTTGATGGCAAATGTTCATCCTGGAGTTCAGTTACTAGTGGTGTACCGCAAGGTTCTGTTTTGGGGCCACTGCTGATTGTCATTTTTATAAATGACCTGGATGAGGGTGTAGAAGGGTGGGTTAGTAAATTTGCGGATGACACGAAGGTCGGTGGAGTTGTGGATAGTGCCGAAGGATGTTGTTGGGTACAGAGGGACATAGATAGGCTGCAGAGCTGGGCTGAGAGATGGCAAATGGAGTTTAATGCGGAAAAGTGTGAGGTGATTCACTTTGGAAGGAGTAACAGGAATGCAGAGTACTGGGCTAATGGGAAGATTCTTGGTAGTGTAGATGAGCAGAGTGATCTTGAAAGTTGCCACCCAGGTTAATAGGGCTGTTAAGAAGGCATATGGTGTGTTAGCTTTTATTAGTAGCAGGATCGAGTTTCGGAGCCACCAGGTCATGCTGCAGCTGTACAAAACTCTGGTGCGGCCGCACCTGGAGTATTGCGTGCAGTTCTGGTCACCGCATTATAGGAAGGATGTGGAAGCTTTGGAAAGGGTGCAGAGGAGATTTGCTAGGATGTTGCCTGGTATGAAGGGAAGGTTTTACGAGGAAAGGCTGAGGGACCTGAAGTTGTTTTCGTTGGAGAGGAGGAGGAGGAGAGGTGACTTAATAGAAACATATAAGATAATCAGAGGTTTAGATAGGGTGGATAGTGAGAGTCTTTTTCCTCGGATGGTGATGGCAAACACGAGGGGACATAGCTTTAAGTTGAGGGGTGATAGATATAGGACAGATGTTAGAGGTAGTTTCTTTACTCAGAGGGTAGTAGGGGCGTGGAACGCCCTGCCTGCAACAGTAGTAGACTCTCTAACTTTAAGGGCATTTAAGTGGTCATTGGATAGACATATGGATGAAAATGGAATAGTGTAGGTCAGATGGTTTCACAGGTCGGCGCAACATCGAGGGCCGAAGGGCCTGTACTGCGCTGTAATGTTCTATGTTCTATGTTCGATTTAACGCTTCTCCTATCTCCTCTGATTCCACACACACCTTCCCACTACTATCCTTGATTGGCCCTAACCTATCTCTAGTCATTCTTTTATTCCTGATATACCTATAGAAAGCCTTAGGGTTTTCTTTGATCCTATCCGCCAATGACTTCTCGTGTCATCTCCTTGCTCTTCTTATCTCTCCCTTTAGATCCTTCCTGGCTAGCTTGTCACTCTCAAGCGCCCTAACTGAGCCTTCACGTCTCATCCTAACATAAGCCTTCTTCTTCCTCTTGACAAGCTCTTCAACTTCTTTAGTAAACCACGGCTCCCTCGCTCGACAACTTCCTCCCTGCCTGACAGGTACATACTTATCAAGGACACGCAGTAGCTGCTCCTTGAATAAGCTCCACATTTCGATTGTGCCCATCCCCTGCAGTTTCCTTCCCCATCCTACGCATCCTAAATCTTGCCTAATCGCATCATAATTTCCTTTCCCCCAGCTATAATTCTTGCCCTGCGGTATATACCTGTCCCTGCCCATCGCTAAGGTAAACCTAACCGAATTGTGATCACTATCACCAAAGTGCTCACCAACTTCTAAATCTAACACCTGGCCGGGTTCATTACCCAGTACCAAATCCAATGTGGCATCGCCCCTGGTTGGCCTGTCTCCATACTGTGTCAGAAAACCCTCCTGCACACACTGGACAAAAACTGACCCATCTAAAGTACTCAAACTATAGTATTTCCAGTCAATATTTGGAAAGTTAAAGTCCCCCATAACAACTACCCTGTTACTCTCACTCCTGTCGAGAATCATCTTCGCTATCCTTTCCTCTACATCTCTGGAACTATTCGGAGGTCTATAGAAAACTCCCAACAGGGTGACCTCTCCTCTCCTGTTTCTAACCTCGGCCCAGACTACCTCAGTAGACGAGTCCTCAAACGTCCTTTCTGCCGCCGTAATACCCTCCTTGATTAACAATGCCACACCCCCCCCCCTCTTTTACCATCTTCTCTGTTCTTACTGAAACTTCTAAATCCCGGAACCTGCAACATCCATTCCTGTCCCTGCTCTACCCATGTCTCTGAAATGGCCACAACATCGAGATCCCAGGTACCAACCCATGCTGCAAGCTCACCCACCTTATTCCGGATGCTCCTGGCATTGAAGTAGACACACTTTAAACCAAGTTCTTGCTTGCCAGTGCCCTCTTGCGTCCTTGTAACCTTATCCCTGACCTCACTACTCTCAACATCCTGCACACTGGAACTACAATTTAGGTTCCCATACCCCTGCTGAATTAGTTTAAACCCCCCCGAAGAGCACTAGCAAATCTCCCCCCCAGGATATTGGTACCCCTCTGGTTCAGGTGAAGACCATCCTGTTTGTAGAGGTCCCACCTACCCCAGAAAGAGCCCCAATTATCCAGGAAACCAAAACCCTCCCTCCTACACCATCCCTGCAGCCACGTGTTCAACTCCTCTCTCTCCCTATTCCTCACTTCGCTAGCACGTGGCACGGGCAACAACCCAGAGATAACAACTCTGTTTGTTCTCGCTCTAAGCTTCCACCCTAGCTCCCTGAATTTCTGCCTTAAATCCCCATCTCTCTTCCTACCTATGTCGCTGGTGCCGATGTGGACCACAACTTGGGGCTGCTCCCCCTTCCCCTTAAGGATCCCAAAAACACGATCCAAGACATCACGAACCCTGGCACCTGGGAGGCAACACACCAACCGTGAGTCTCTCTCGTTCCCACAGAACCTCCTATCTGTTCCCCTAACTATGGAGTCCCCAATGACTAATGCTCTGCTCCTCTTCCCCCTTTCCTTCTGAGCAACAGGGACAGACTCTGTGCCAGAGAACTGTACCCCATTGCTTACCCCTGGTAAGTCGTCCCCCCCAACAGTATCCAAAACGGTATACCTGTTGTTGAGGGAAACGGCCACAGGGGATCCCTGCACTGCCTGCTGGTTGTCTCTCCTTCCCCTGCCGGTAACCTATCTACCTTCTTCTTTTACCTGAGGTGTGACTACCTCCCTATAACTCCTTTCAATAACTCCCTCTGCCTCCCGAATGATCCGAAGTTCATCCAGCTCCAGCTCCAGTTCCCTAACGCGGTCCTCGAGGAGCTGGAGTTGGGTGCACTTCCCGCAGATGCAGTCAGCAGGGACACTCTTGGCGACCCTTACCTCCCACATTCTGCAGGAGGAACATTCAACTGCCTTAACCTCCATTCCCACTATTCTAAATTCCCAACAAATCTACTGAAAACCAAAAAAAATGTCAAAACTTGTTAGCTTAGCAATCCGACGGACAGAACGTATTTTTGGTTAGAGGAGGAGGATGGGTGGGAGACACTACCCGAGTAGTGTTTCGGGTAAAGCAACCGCCCAAATATGTAACCTCACTTACCCAGCAGTCTCTCTCTCTCTGTGGCTTCCGATTTCTTGGCGCGCTTTTCAAAGCTCTGCTCCCGCTGTTCTCTCTCTCTCTCTCTCTGTCTACCTTATCCACCTGCGTTGCCACTTTCAGTCACCTGTGGACCTGTACTCCCAGATCTCTCTGCCTGTCAATACTCCTAAGGGTTCTGCCATTTACTGCATACTTCCCACCTGCATTAGACCTTCCAAAATGCATTACCTCACATTTGTCCGAATTAAACCCAATCTGCCATTTCTCCGCCAAAGTCTCCAACCGATCTATATCCTGCTGTATCCTCTGACAATCCTCATCACTGTCCGCAACTCCACCAACCTTTGTGTCATCCGCAAACTTGCTAATCAGTCCAGCTACATTTTCCTCCAAATCATTTATATATACTACAAACAGCAAAGGTCCCAGCACTGATCCCTGCGGAACAACACGAGTCACATCCCTCCATTCAGAAAAGCACCCTTCCACTGCTACCCTCTGTTTTCTATGACCGAGCCAGTTCTGTATCCATCTTGACAGCTCCCCTCTGATCCCATGTGACTTCACATTTTGTATCAGTCTGCCATGAGGGACCTTGTCAAAGGCTTTACTGAAGTCAATATAGATAACATCCACTGCCCTTTCTTCATCAATCATCTTCGTCACTTCCTCAAAAAACTCAATCAAATTAGTGAGACACGACCTCCCCTTCACAAAACCATGCTGCCTCTCGCTAATAAGTCCATTTGTTTCCAAATAGGAGAAAATCCTGTCCCGAAGAATCCGCTCTAATAATTTCCCTACCACTGACGTAAGGCTCACCGGCCTATAATTCCCTGGATTATCCTTGCCACCCTTCTTAAACAAAGGAACAACATTGGTTATTCTCCAGTCCTCTGGGACCTCACCTGTAGCCAATGAGGATGCAAAGATTTCTGTCAAGACCCCAGCAATTTCTTCCCTTGCCTCCCTCAGTATTCTGGGGTAGATCCCATCAGGCCCTGGGGACTTATCTCCCTTAATGCTTTGCAAGACACCCAATACCTCCTCCTTTTTGATAATGAGATGACTGAGACTATCTACACTCCCTTCCCTCGGCTCATCATCCACCAAGTCCTTCTCTTTGGTGAATACTGATGCAAAGTACTCATTTAGTACCTCGCCCATTTCCTCTGGCTCCACACATAGATTCCCTTCTCTGTCCTTGAGTGGGCCAACCCTTTCCCTGGTTACACTCTTGCTCTTTCTATACATATAAAAAGCCTTGGGATTTTCCTTAATCCTGTTTGCCAATGACTTCTCATAACCCCTTTTAGCCCTCCTGACTCCTTGCTTAAGTTCCTTCCTACTGTCTTTATATTCCTCAAGGGATTCGTCTGTTCCTAGCCTTCCAGCCCTTACGAATGCTTCCTTTTTCTTTTTGACGAGGCTCACAATATCCCGCGTTGTCCAAGGTTCCCGAAACTTGCCAAACTTATCCTTCTTCCTCACAGGAACATGCTGGTCCTGGATGCTCAGCAACTGACATTTGAAAGACTCCCACATGTCAGATGTTGATTTACCCTCAAACAGCCGCCCCCAATCTAAATTCTTCAGTTCCTGCCTAATATTGTTAGAATTAGCCTTCCCCCAATTTAGCACCTTCACCCGAGGACTACTCTTATCCTTATCCACAAGTACCTTAAAACCTATGGAATTATGGTCACTGTTCCAAAAATGCACCCCTACTGATACTTCGACCTCCTGGCCGGGCTCATTCCCCAAAACCAGGTCAAGAATGGCCCCATCCCTAGTTGGACTATCTACGTATTGTTTCACGATGCCCTCCTGGATGCTCCTTACAAATTCTGCCCCATCCAAGCCCCTAGCACGAAGTGAGTCCCAGTCAATATAGGGGAAGTTAAAATCACCCACCACTACAACCCTGTTGCCTTTACATCTTTCCAAAATCTGTCTACATATCTGCTCCTCGACCTCCCGCTGGCTGTTGGGAGGCCTGTAGTAAACCCCCAACATCGTGACTGCACCTTTCCCATTCCTGAGCTCCACCCATATTGCCTCGCTGCATGACCCCTCCGAGGTGTCCTCCCGCAGTACAGCTGTGATATTCTCCTTAACCAGTAATGCAACTCCCCCACCCCTTTTACATCCCCTCTATCCCGCCTGAAGCTTCTAAATCCCGGAACATTTTGCTGCCAATCCTGTCCTTCCGTCAACCAAGTCTCTGTAATAGCAACAACATCATAGTTCCAAGTACTAATCCAAGCTCTAAGTTCATCTGCCTTACCTGTTATACTTCTTGCATTGAAACAAATGCACTTCAGACCACCAGTCCCGCTGTGCTCCGCAACATCTCCCTGCCTGCTCTTCCTCTTAGTCCTACTGGCCTTATTTACTAGTTCCCCCTCATTTATTTCACTTGCTGTCCTACTGCTCTGGTTCCCACCTCCCTGCCACACTAGTTTAAACCCTCCCAAATGACGCTAGCAAACCTCGCAGCCAGGATATTTGTGCCCCTCCAGTTTAGATGCAACCTGTCCTTCTTGTACAGGTCCCCTCTGTCCCTGAAGAGATCCCAATGGTCCAGATATCTGAAACCCTCCCTTCTACACCAGCTGTTCAGCCACATGTTTATCTGCACTATCTTCCTATTTCTAGCCTCACTGGTACGTGGCACAGGGAGTAATCCCGAGATTACAACCCTAGAGGTCCTGTCTTTTAACTTTCTACCTAACTCCCTAAACTCCCCCTGCAGGACCTCATCACTCTTCCTGCCTATGTCATTGGTACCGATGTGTACCACAACCTCTAGCTGTTCACCCTCCCCCTTCAGAATGCCCCCTGTCCGTTCAGAGACATCCTTGACCCTGACACCAGGGAGGCAGCATACCATCCTGGAGTCTCTTTCACGTCCACAGAAGCGCCTATCTGTGCCCCTGACTATAGAGTCCCGTATAACTATTGCTCTTCTGCGCTTTGTCCCTCCCTGCTGAACAACAGTGCCAGCCGTGGTGCCACTGCTCTGGCTGCTGCTGTTTTCCCCTGATAGGCCATCCCCCCCAACAGTATCCAAAACGGTATACTTGTTAGAGAGGGGGATAGCCACAGGGGATTCCTGCACTGACTGCCTGCCCCTTCTAGCGGTCACCCATCTATCTGCCTGCACCTTGGGTGTAACCACTTCCCTAAAACTCCTGTCTATGACGCTCTCTGCCACCTGCATGCTCCTAAGTGCATCCAGTTGCTGCTCCAACCGATCCATGCGGTCTGTGAGGAGCTGCAACTGGGTACACTTCCTGCAGATGTAGTCGCCCGGAACGCTGGAAGCGTCACGGACCTCCCACATCTCACAGGTGAAGCACTTCACCCCTCTAACTGACATTTCTAGCACTAATTAATAAATAAAAATAAATACTTATTAAATCCTTACTAAATTGTTAGAATTAACGATATGGTCCCGAGTGCTGGATTCCTACTATAAATATTAAATGCTAACTAAATACAGTAATCTCCTCCCTCTGGTTTAGTTAGTCTACTTATTAATTAGTTAATTAGGGTTTCAATCAATTTTTATCAATGTTTTATTTTCAAATTCAGTACAAATTCACTGCCAGCCAATCAAGTCACAGCTTTCCTGTGACGTCACTTTTCAGTTTTTTTTTTTAACAGAGGTAAGTATTTTACACTTGCCAGTCCGGAGCTCCGCCCTCCGAGTCTTCTCCGTGAATGTAGAATCCTTCTATCAAATCACCTCTCAGCCTTCTCTTCTCCAAGGAAAACAGTCCTAACTTTTTTTTTTAGAACATTACAGCGCAGTACAGGCCCTTCGGCCCTCGATGTTGCGCCGACCTGTGAAACCATATGACCTACACTATTCCATTTTCATCCATACGTCTATCCAATGACCACTTAAATGCCCTTAAAGTTGGTGAGTCTACTACTGTTGCAGGCAGGGCGTTCCACGCCCCTACTACTCTCTGAGTAAAGAAACTACCTCTGACATCTGTCCTATATCTATCACCCCTCAACTTAAAGCTATGTCCCCTTGTGTTTCCCATCACCATCCGAGGAAAAAGACTCTCACTATCCACCCTATCTAACCCTCTGATTATCTTATATGTCTCTATTAAGTCACCTCTCCTCCTCCTTCTCTCCAACGAAAACAACCTCAAGTCCCTCAGCCTTTCCTCGTAAGACCTTCCCTTCATACCAGGCAACATCCAAGTAAATCTCCTCCGCACCCTTTCCAAAGCTTCCACATCCTTCCTATAATGCGGTGACCAGAACTGCACGCAATACTCCAGGTGCGGTCTCACCAGAGTTTTGTACAGCTGCAGCATGACCTCGTGGCTCCGAAACTCGATCCTGCTACTAATAAAAGCTAACACACCATATGCCTTCTTAACAGCCCTATCTATCAGCCCTAACTTCTCCAATCTATCTTCATAACTGAAATTCCTCATCCCTGGAACATTCTCGTGAATCTTTTCTGTACTCCCTCCAATGCCCTCATGTCATTCCTGCTCCCCTTGGAATTTTTCTTTCTCATTGGAATGTATCTATTCTGTGTATTCTGAAATATCCCCTTAAATAGCTGCCACTGAACAACAAAAGAACAAAGAACAAAGAACAGTACAGAACAGGACCAGGCCATTCGGCCCTCCAAACCTGCGCCGATCTTGATGCCTGCCTAAACTAACACCTTCTGCACTTCCGGGGACCGTATCCCTCTATTCCCATCCTATTCATGTATTTATCTCGATGCCTCTTAAAAATCGCTATCGTACCTGCTTCCACCACCTCCCCCAGCAGCAAGTTCCAGGCACTCCCCACCCTCTGTGTAAAGAACTTGCCTCGCACATCCCCTCTAAACTTTGCCCCTCTCATCTTAAACCTATGTCCCCTAGTAACTGACTCTTCCACCCTGGGAAAAAGCTTCTGACTATCCACTCTGTCCATGCCGCTTATAACTTTGTAAACCTCCATCATGTCGTCGTTCCAGTGAAAACAATCCGAGTTTATCCAACCTCTCCTCATAGCTAATGCTCTCCAGACCAGGCAACATCCTGGTAAACCTCTTCTGTATCCTCTCCAAAGCCTCCACGTCCTTCTGGTAGTGTGGCGACCAGAATTGCACGCAATATTCTAAGTGTGGCCTAACTAAGGTTCTGTACAGCTGCAGCATGACTTGCCAATTTTTATACTCTATGCCCCGACTGATGAAGGCAAGCATGCCGTATGCCTTCTTGACTACCTTATCCAATTGCGTTGCCACTTTCAGTCACCTGTGGACCTGTACGCCCAGATCTCTCTGCCTGTCAATACTCCTAAGGGTTCTGCCATTTACTGTATACTTCCCACCTGCATTGGACATTAGACCTTCCAAAATGCATTACCTCACATTTGTCCGAATTAAACTCCATCTGCCATTTCTCCGCCCAAGTCTCCAACCGATTTATATCCTGCTGTATCCTCTGACAATCCTCATCACTATCTGCAACTCCACCAACCTTTGTGTCATCTGCAAACTTACTAATCAGACCAGCTACATTTTCCTCCAAATCATTTATATATACTACAAACAGCAAAGGTCCCAGCACTGATCCCTGCAGAACACCACTAGTCACATCCCTCCATTCAGAAAAGTACCCTTCCACTGCTACCCTCTGTCTTCTATGACCGAGCCAGTTCTGTATCCATCTTGCCAGCTCCCCTCTGATCCCATGTGTACCAGTCTGCCATGAGGGACCTTGTCAAAGGCTTTACTGAAGTCCATATAGATAACATCCACTGCCCTTCCTTCATCAATCATCTTTGTCACTTCCTCAAAAAACTCAATCAAATTAGTGAGACACGACCTCCCCTTCACAAAACCATGCTGCCTCTCGCTAATAAGTCCATTTGTTTCCAAATGGGAATAAATCCTGTCCCGAAGAATCCTGTCTAATAATTTCCCTACCACTGACGTAAGGCTCACTGGCCTATAATTTCCTGGATTATCCTTGCTACCCTTCTTAAACAAAGGAACAACATTGGTTATTCTCCAGTCCTCTGGGACCTCACCTGTAGCCAATGAGGATGCAAAGATTTCTGTCAAGGCCCCTGCAATTTCTTCCCTTACCTCCCTCAGTATTCTGGGGTAGATCCCATCAGGCCCTGGTGACTTATCTACCTTAATGCTTTGCAAGACACCCAACACCTCCTCCTTTTTGATAATGAGATGACTGAGACTATCTGCACTCCCTTCCCTCAGCTCATTATCCACCAAGTCCTTCTCTTTGGTGAATACTGATGCAAAGTACTCATTCAGTACCTCGCCCATTTCCTCTGGCTCCACACATAGATTCACTTCTCTGTCCTTGAGTGGGCCAACCCTTTCCCTGGTTACCCTCTTGCTCTTTATATATGTAGAAAAAGCCTTGGGATTTTCCTTAATCCTGTTTGCGAATGACATTTCATGACCCCTTTTAGCCTTCCTGACTCCTTGCTTAAGTTCCTTCCTACTGTCTTTATATTCCTCAAGGGACTCGTCTGTTCCTAGCCTTCCAGCCCTTACGAATGCTTCCTTTTTCTTTTTGACTCGGCCCACAATTTCCCTCGTTATCCAAGGTTCCCGAAACTTGCCAAACTTATCCTTCTTCCTCACAGGAACATGCTGGTCCTGGATTCTAATCAACTGACGTTTGAAAGACTCCCACATGTCAGATGTTGATTTACCCTCAAACAGCCGCCCCCAATCTAAATTCTTCAGTTCCTGCCTAATATTGTTATAATTAGCCTTCCCCCAATTTAGCACCTTCACCCGAGGACTACTCTTATCCTTATCCACAAGTACCTTAAAACTTATGGAATTATGGTCACTGTTCCCGAAATGCTCCCCGAGTGAAACTTTGACCACCTGGCCAATACCAGGTGCAGTACAGCCCGATCCCTAGTTGGACTATCTACATATTGTTTCAAGAAGCCCTCCTGGATGCTCCTGACAATTTCTACCCCATCCAAGCCCCGAGCACTAAGTGAGCCCCAGTCAATATAGGGGAAGTTAAAATCACCCACCACTACAACCCTGTTACATTTACATCTATCCAAAATCTTATTACATATCTGCTCCTCGACCTCCCGCTGGCTGTTGGGAGGCCTGTGGTAAACCCCCAACATCGTGACTGCACCTTTCCTATTCCTGAGCTCCACCCATATTGCCTCGCTGCATGACCCCTCCGAGGTGTCCTCCCACAGTACAGCTGTGATATTCTCCTTAACAATTAATGCAACTCCCCCACCCCTTTTACATCCCCCTCTCTCCCACCTGAAGCTTCTAAATCCTGGAACATTTAGCTGCCAATCCTGCCCTTCCCTCAACCAAGTCTCTGTAATAGCAACAACATCATAGTTCCAAGTACTAATCCAAGCTCTAAGTTCATCTGCCTTACCTGTTATACTTCTCGCATTGAAACAAATGCACTTCAGACCACCAGTTCCGCTGTGCTCCACAACATCTCCCTGCCTGCTCTTCCTCTTAGTCTTACTGGCCTTATTTACGATGTCCTCCACATTTACTTCACTGGCTGTCCTACTGCTCTGGTTCCCACCCCCCCTGCCACACTAGTTTCAACCCTCCCGAGTGACGCTAGCAAACCTCGCAGCCATCTCTATTGACCTATTCCTTAACCTACTTTGCCAGTTCACTGCAGCTAGCTCTGATTTCAAACCCTCATAATTATCCTTATTTCAATTTAAAATACTGGGGTTGAACCCATTCTTCTCTCCCACAAACTGAATGTAAAATTCATACATATTACGATCACTGCTACCTAGGGGTGTCTTCACAGAATCACAGAATAATACAGTGCAGAAGAGGCCCTACGGCCCATCGAGTCTGCACCGATGCATTAAAGACACCTGCCCTGTCTACCTAATCCCATTTGCCAGCACTTGGCCCATAGCCTTGAATGTTATGACGTGCCAAGTGCTCATCCAGGTACTTTTTAAAGGATGTGAGGCAACCTGCCTCTACCACCCTCCCAGACAGTGCATTCCAGACCGTCACCACCCTCTGGGTAAAAGATTTCTTCCTCAAATCCCCCTTAAACCTCCCACCCCTCACCTTAAACCTGTGGCCCCTCGTAACTGACCCTTCAACTAAGGGGAACAGCTGCTCCCTATCCACCCTGTCCATGCCCCTCATAAACTTGGACACCTCGATCAGGTCACCCCTCAGTCCTCTCTGCACCAGCGAAAACAACCCAAGCCTATCCAACCTCTCTTCATAGCTTAAATGTTCCATCCCAGGCACCATCCTGGTGAATCGCCTCTGCACTCCCTCCAATGCAATCACACCCTTCCTATAATGTGGCGACCAGAATTGCACACAGTACTCCAGCTGTGGCCTTACCAAAGTTCTGTACAACTCCAACATGACCTCCCTGCTTTTGTAATCTATGCATCGATTGTAAAAGGCAAGTATCCCATATGCCTTTTTCACCACCCTATTAACCTGCCCTTCTGCCTTCAGAGATCTATGGACAAACACGCCAAGGTCCCTTTGTTCCTCAGAACTTCCCAGTGTCAGGCCATTCATTGAATACTTCCGTGTCACATTACTCCTTCCAAAGTGTATCACCTCACACTTTTCAGCGTTAAATTCCATCTGCCACTTTTCTGCCCATATGACCATCCCGTCTATATCTTCCTGTAACCTAAGACACTCCACCTCACTGTTAACCACTCGGCCAATCTTTGTGTCATCCGTGAACTTACTGATCCTACCCCCCACATAGTCATCTATGTTGTTTATATAAGTGACAAACAATAGGGGACCCAGCACAGATCCCTGTGGTACACCACTGGACACTGGCTTCCAGTCACTAAAACAGCCATCTGTCATCACTCTCTGTCTCTTGGTTCGGCCACATTTGGAATACTGCGTGCAGTTCTGGTCGCCACATTACCAAAAGGATGTAGATGCTTTGGAGAGGTTGCAGAGGAGGTTCACCAGGATGTTGCCTGGTATGGAGGGCGCTAGCTATGAAGAGAGGTTGAGTAGATTAGGATTATTTTCATTAGAAAGACAGAGGTTGAGGGGGGACCTGATTGAGGTGTATAAAATCATGAGAGGTTTAGACAGGGTGGATAGCAAGAAGCTTTTTCCTAGAGTGGGGGATTCAATTACTAGGGGTCACGAGTTCAAAGTGAGAGGGGAAAAATTTAGGGGGGATATGCGTGGAAAGTTCTTTACGCAGAGGGTGGTGGGTGCCTGGAACGCGTTGCTAGCGGAGGTGGTAGATGCGGGCACGATGGCGTCTTTTAAGATGTATCTAGACAGATACATGAATGGGCAGGAAGCAAAGAGATACAGACCCTTAGAAAATAGGCGACATGTTTAGATAGAGGATCTGGATCGGCGCAGGCTTGGAGGGCCGAAGGGCCTGTTCCTGTGCTGTAATTTTCTTTGTTCTTTGTTCTTTCTTTGTTCTTTGTTCTTTCTTTGTTCTTTGTTCTTTGTTCTTTGTCTCCGACAGCTAAGCCAATTTTGAATCCACCTTATCAAGTTACCCTATATCCTATGTGCATTTGCTTTCTTGATAAGTCTCCCATGTGGGACCTTGTCAAAGGCTTTGCTAAAATCCATGTAAACTACATCAACTCTACTACCCTCATCTATACATCTGGTCACATGCTCAAAAAATTCAATCAAATTTGTTAGGTATGACCTCCCTCTGACAAAGCCATGCTGACTATTCCTAATCAAATTTTGCCCCTCCAAGTGGAGATAGATTCTCTCCTTCAGAATTTTCTCCAATAGTTTCCCTACCACTGACGTGAGACTCACTGGTCTGTAGTTCCCTGGCTTATCTCTACAACCTTTCTTCAATAGTGGGACCACATTAGCTGTTCTCCAGTCCTCTGGCACCTCCCCCGTGGCCAGAGAGGAATTAAAAATTAGGGTCAGAGCCCCTGCAATCTCCACCCTCGCCTCCCACAGCATCCTGGGATGAGGTATGAGGTAACGAGGTAAAATGAGGTAATTAATTAATCCTATTTCATTACACAATACCACATCGAGTGCACCCTGCTCTCTGATTGGCTTCAGAACATACTGTTCTAAAACTATCCTCAAAACATTCTATGAACTCCTCATCTAGGCTACCTTTGCCCATCTAATTTTTCCAGTCTATATGTAGATTAAAATCCTCCATGATTATCGCCATACCTTTCTGACAAGCTCCCATTATTTCTTCCTTTATACTCTGTCCTATCATGTGGTTACTGTTAGGGGACCTGTACACCGCTCCCATGAGTGACTTCTTGCCTTTATCATTTCTCATCTCTACCCAAACCGCTTCTACATCCTGGTTTCCTGAACTTAGGTCATCCCCCACTATTGTGTCAATAGTATCATTAATTAACAGAATCACACCTCCACTTTTTCCCAGCTTCCTGTCCTTCCTAAATGTCATGTACCCTTCAATATTCAGGTCCCAATCTGTGTCATCCTGGAGCCATGTCTCTGTAATGGCTATCAGATCGTACTTATTTCTTTCTTTTTGGGCTATCAGTTGATCTGTTTTCTCTGCTGATATTAATTTCCTTAATTTCGTCACTCTGTTTAGCACATAGGTTGCTGTCTATTTTTGTTTTTATTCATTCAGGGATGTGGGTATCACTGGCCAGGCCAGCATCTTTTGCTCATCCCTAATTGCCCTTGAGAAGGTGGTGGTGAGCTGCCTTCTTGAACCACTGCAGTCCTTGTGGGGTAGGTACACCCACAGTGCTGTTAGGAAGGGAGTTCCAGGATTTTGACCCAGCGACAGTGAAGGAACGGCGATATAGTTCCAAGTCAGGATGGTGTGTGGCTTGGAGGGGAATTTGCAGGTGGTGATGTTGCCATGCATCTGTTGCTCCTGTCCTTCGAAGTGGTAGAGGTCGCGGGTTTGGAAGGTGCTGTCTAAGGAGCTTTGGTGCATTGCTGCAGTGCATCTTGTAGATGGTACACACTGCTGCCACTGTGCGTCAGTGGTGGAGGGAGTGAATGTTTGTAGATGGTGTGCCAATCAAGTGGGCTACTTTGTCCTGGATGGTGTCGAGCTTCTTGAGTGTTGTTGGAGCTGCACCCATCCAGGCAAGTGGAGAGTATTCCATCACACTCCTGACTTGTGCCTTGTAGATGGCGGACAGGCTTTGGGGAGTCAGGAGGTGAGTTACTCGCCTCAGGATTCCTAGCCTCTGACCTGCTCTTGTAGCCAAGGTATTTATATGGCTACTCCAGTTCAGTTTCTGGTCAATGGTAGCCCCTGGGTTGTTGATAGTGGGGGATTCAGCAATGGTAATACCGTTGAATGTCAAGGGGAGATGGTTAGATTCTCTCTTGTTGGAGATGGTCATTGCCTGGCACTTGTGTGGCTCGAATGTTACTTGCCACTTATCAGCCCAAGCCTGGATATTGTCCAGGTCTTGCTGCATTTCTACACGGACTGCTTCAGTATCTGAGGAGTCACGCACGAATGGTGCTGAACATTGTGCAATCATCAGCGAGCAACCCCACTTCTGACCTTATGACTGAAGGAAGGTCATTGATGAAGCTGCTGAAGATGGTTGGGCCTAGGACACTACCCTGAGGAACTCCTGCAGTGATGTCCTGGAGCTGAGATGATTGACCCCCAACAACCACAACCATCTTCCTTTGTGCTAGGCATGGCTCCAGCCAGCGGAGGAATTTCCCCCGATTCTCATTGACCTCAAATAAAAGCAAAATACTGTGGATGCTGGAAATCTGAAATAAAAACAAGAAATGCTGGAACCACTCAGCAGGTCTGGCAGCATCTGTGGAAAGAGAAGCAGAGTTAATGTTTTGGGTCAGTGGCCCTTCTTCGGAACTGACAAATATTAAAAATGCCACAGGTTATAAGCAAGAGAGATGGGGGTGGGGCAAGAGATAACAAAGGAGAAGGTGAAGATCTGCCATGAGGTTACAGATTGTGGTTGAGTACAATTCTGCTGCTGCTGATGGCCCACAGCGCCTCATGGATGCCCAGTTTTGCATTGCTAGATCTGTTCGAAATTTATCCCATTTAGCACGGTGGTAGTGCCACACAACACGATGGAGGGTATACTCAATGTGAAGGCGGGACTTCGTCTCCACAAGGATTGTGCGGTGGTCACTCCTACCAATACTGTCATGCACAGATGCATCTGCGGCAGGCAGATTGTTGAGGACGAGGTCAAGTATGTTTTCCCCTCGTGTTGGTTCCCTCACCACCTGCCGCAGACCCAGTCTAGCAGATATGTCTTTTAGGACTCTGCCAGCTCGGTCAGTAGTGATGCTACCGAACCACTCTTGTCGATGGACATTGAAGTCCCCCACCCAGAGTACATTTTGTGCCCTCACCACCCTCAATGCTTCCTCCAAGTGCTGTTCAACATGGAGGAGTACTGACTCATCAGCTGAGGGAGGGCGGTAGGTGGTAATCACTCACCATGTTTGATCTGATGCCATGAGACTTCATGGGGTCCAGAGTCGATATTGAGGTCTCCCAGGGCTACTCCCTCCCTACTGTAGACGACTGTGCCACCACCTCTGGTGGGTCTGGTCTGCTGGTGGGACAGGACATACCCGGGGATGGTGATGGCAATGTCTGGGACATTGTCTGTAAGGTATGATTCCGTGAGTATGACTATGTCAGGCTGTTGCTTGACTAGTCTGTGGGACAGCTCTCCCAACTTTGGCACAAGCCCCCAGATGTTAGTAAGGAGGACTTTGCAGGGTCGACAGGGCTGGGTTTGCCGTTGTCGTTTCCAGTGCCTAGGTCGATGCCGGGTGGTCCGTCCAGTTTCATTCCTTTTTATTGACTTCATAGCGGTTTGATACAACTGAGTGGCTTGCTCGGCCATTTCAGAGGGCAGTTAAGAGTCAACCACATTGCTGTGGGTCTGGAGTCACATGTAGGCCAGACCAGGTAAGGACAGCAGATTTCCTTCCCTAGGTTTTTACAACAATCGACAATGGTTTCATGGCCATCATTACACTAGCTTTTAATTCCAGATTTATTAATTGAATTCAAATTCCACCTTCTGCTGTGGTGGGATTTGAACCCATGTCTCCAGAGCAATACCCTGGGTCTCTGGGTTACTAATCCAGTGACAATACCACTACGCCACCGCCTCCCCATTTCTGGTATGGAACTTGTGTCTTCTACTGTGAAGACAGACACAAAATATTTGTTCAATACCTCTGCCATTTCTTCCTTGCCCATGATAATTTCTCCTGTCTCTACTTCTAAGGTACCAATGTTTACTTTAGCTGCTCTCTTCCTTTTGATATACCTATAAAAGCTCTTACAATCTTTTTTAAATTACTGGCTAGTTTACTCTCTTACTATGTTTTCCTTTTTTTTTAGCAACTTTTTGGTGGCCCTTTGCTGGTTTCTAAAACATGTCTCTGTGATGGTGATTAGATCTAAATCATTTACCTCTATTTGTGCCACTCATTCATTTATCTTATTGCAGATGCTTCATATATTCAGATAAAGAACCTTTAATTTCATGTTTCTGCCCCTATTCCCTTCCATGACCTTATTTGCTGATGTAAAATTTCTGTTCAACTCTCTGTCCCTTCCTGTCCCATTCTTTTAGAATTAGAATTAGAATATTACAGCGCAGTACAGGCCCTTCGGCCCTCGATGTTGCGCCGATCATCTGACCTACACTATTCCATTTACATCCATATGTCTATCCAATGACCACTTAAATGCCCTTAAAGTTGGCGAGTCTACTACTGTTGCAGGCAGGGCGTTCCACGCCCCTACTACTCTCTGCGTAAAGAAACTACCTCTGACATCTGTCCTATATCTTTCACCCCTCAACTTAAAGCTATGTCCCCTCGTGTTTGCCATCCTCATCCGAGGAAAAAGACTCTCACTATCCACCCTATCTAACCCTCTGATTATCTTGTATGTCTCTATTAAGTCACCTCTCCTCCTCCTTCTCTCTAACGAAAACAACCCCAAGTCCCTCAGCCTTTCCTCGTAAGACCTTCCTTCCATACCAGGCAACATCCTAGTAAATCTCCTCTGCACCCTTTCCAAAGCTTCGACATCCTTCCTATAATGCGGTGACCAGAACTGCACGCAATACTCCAGGTGCGGCCTCACCAGAGTTTTGTACAGCTGCATCATGACCCCGTGGCTCTGAAACTCGATCCCCCTACTAATAAAGGCTAACACACCATATGCCTTCTTAACAGCCCTATTAACCTGGGTAGCAACTTTCAGGGATTTATGTACCTGGATACCAAGATCTCTCTGCTCATCTACACTACCAAGAATCTTCCCATTAGCCCAGTACTCTGCATTGCTGTTACTCCTTCCAAAGTGAATCACCTCACACTTCTCTGCATTAAACTCCATTTGCCATCTCTCAGCCCAGCTCTGCAGCCTATCTATGTCCCTCTGTACCCTACAACACCCTTCGACACTATCCACAACTCCACCGACCTTCGTGTCATCCGCAAATTTACTAACCCACCCTTCTACACCCTCATCCAGGTCGTTTATAAAAATGACAAACAGCAGTGGCCCCAAAACAGAACCTTGCGGTACACCACTAGTAACTAAACTCCAGGATGAACATTTGCCATCAACCACCACCCTCTGTCTTCTTTCAGCTAGCCAATTTCTGATCCAAAGCTCTAAATCACCTTCAACCCCATACTTGCGTATTTTCTGCAATAGCCTACCGTGGGGAACCTTATCAAACGCCTTACTGAAATCCATATACACCACATCCACGGCTTTACCCTCATCCACCTGTTTGGTCACCTTCTCGAAAAACTCAATAAGGTTTGTGAGGCACGACCTACCTTTCACAAAACCGTGCTGACTATCGCAAATGAACTTATTCTTTTCAAGATGATTATAAATCCTGTCTCTTATAACCTTTTCCAACATTTTACCCACAACCGAAGTAAGGCTCACAGGTCTATAATTACCAGGGCTGTCTCTACTCCCCTTCTTGAACAAGGGGACAACATTTGCTATCCTCCAGTCCTCCGGCACTACTCCTGTCGACAATGACGACTTGAAGATCAACAACAACGGCTCTGCAATCTCCTCCCTGGCTTCCCAGAGAATCCTAGGATAAATCCCATCTGGCCCAGGGGACTTATCTATTTTCACTCTTTCCAAAATTGCTAACACCTCCTCCTTGTGAATCTCAATCCCATCTAGCCTAGTAGCCTGAATCTCAGTATTCTCCTCGGCAACATTTTCTTTCTCTACTGTAAATACTGACGAAAAATATTCATTTAACGCTTCCCCTATCTCCTCTGATTCCGCACACAACTTCCCACTACTATCCTTGATTGGCCCTGTTCTAACTCTTATCATTCGTTTATTCCTGATATACCTATAGAAAGCCTTAGGGTTTTCTTTGATCCTATCCGCCAATGACTTCTCGTGTCCTCTCCTTGCTCTTCTTAGCCCTCCCTTTAGATCCTTCCTGGCTAGTTTGTAACTCTCAAGCGCCCTAACTGAGCCTTCACGTCTCATCCTAACATAAGCCGCCCTCTTCCTCTTGACAAGCGCTTCAACTTCTTTAGTAAACCACGGCTCCCTTGCTCGACAACTTCCTCCCTGCCTGACAGGTACATACTTATCAAGGACACGCATTAGCTGCTCCTTGAATAAGCTCCACATTTCGTTTGTGCCCATCCCCTGCAGTTTCCTTCCCCATCCTACACATCCTAAATCTTGCCTAATCGCGTCATAATTTCCTTTCCCCCAGCTATAATTCTTGCCCTGCGGTATATACCTGTCCCTGCCCATCGCTAAGGTAAACCTAACCGAATTGTGATCACTATCGCCAAAGTGCTCACCTACATCTAAATCGAACACCTGGCCGGGTTCATTACCCAGTACCAAATCCAATGTGGCATCGCCCCTGGTTGGCCTGTCCACATACTGTGTCAGAATACCCTCCTGCACACACTGGACAAAAACAGACCCATCTAAAGTACTCGAACTATAGTATTTCCAGTCAATATTTGGAAAGTTAAAGTCCCCCATAACCACTACCCTGTTACTCTCGCTCCTGTCGAGAATCATCTTCGCTATCCTTTCCTCTACATCTCTGGAACTATTCGGAGGTCTATAGAAAACTCCCAACAGGGTGACCTCTCCTCTCCTGTTTCTAACCTCGGCCCATACTACCTCAGTAGACGAGTCCTCAAACGTCCTTTCTGCCGCTGTAATACTTTCCTTGATTAACAATGCCACACCCCCCCCTCTTTTACCCTCTTCTCTGTTCTTTCTGAAACATCTAAATCCCGGAACCTGCAACATCCATTCCTGCCCCTGCTCTACCCATGTCTCCGAAATGGCCACAACATCAGGATCCCAGGTACCAACCCATGCTGCAAGCTCACCCACCTTATTCCGGATGCTCCTGGCGTTGAAGTAGACACACTTTAAACCAAGTTCTTGCTTGCCAGTGCCCTCTTGCGTCCCTGTAACCTTATCCCCTACCTCACTACTCTCAACAGCCTGTACACTGGCACTGCAATTTAGGTTCCCATTCCCCTGCTGATTTAGTTTAAACCCCCCCGAAGAGCACTAACAAATCTCCCCCCCAGGATATTGGTACCCCTCTGGTTCAGGTGAAGACCATCCTGTTTGTAGAGGTCCCACCTACCCCAGAAAGAGCCCCAATTATCCAGGAAACCAAAACCCTCCCTCCTACACCATCCCTGCAGCCACGTGTTCAACTCCTCTCTCTCGCTATTCCTCTCTTCGCTAGCACGTGGCACAGGCAACAACCCAGAGATAACAACTCTGGTTGTTCTCGCTCTAAGCTTCCACCCTAGCTCCCTGAATTTCTGCCTTAAATCCCCATCTCTCTTCCTACCTATGTCGTTGGTGCCTATGTGGACCACGACTTGGGGGTGCTCCCCCTCCCCCTTAAGGATCCCAAAAACACGATCGGAGACATCACGTACCCTGGCACCTGGGAGGCAACACACCAACCGTGAGTCTCTCTCGTTCCCACAGAACCTCCTATCTGTTCCCCTAACTATGGAGTCCCCAATGACTAATGCTCTGCTCCTCTTCCCTTTTCCCTTCTGAGCAACAGGGACAGACTCTGTGCCAGAGACCTGCACCCCATTGCTTACCCCTGGTAAGTCGTCCCCCCCAACAGTATCCAAAACGGTATACCTGTTGTTGAGGGAAACGGCCACAGGGGATCCCTGCACTGCCTGCTGGTTCCCTCTCCTTCCCCTGACGGTAACCCATCTACCTACTTCTTTTACCTGAGGTGTGACTGCCTCCCTATAACTCCTGTCAATAATCCCCTCCGCCTCCCGAATGATCCGAAGTTCATCCAGCTCCAGCTCCAGTTCCCTAACGCGGTCTGCAAGGAGCTGGAGTTGGGTGCACTTCCCGCAGATGCAGTCAGCAGGGACACTCTTGGCGACCCCTACCTCCCACATTCTGCAGGAGGAACATACAACTGCCTTTACCTCCATTCCCACTATTCTAGATTCCCAATAAATCTACTGAAAAACCAAACGAAAAAAAAAAAGTCAAAACTTGTTCGCTTAGCAATCCGACGGACTGAAGTTTTAAATAAAAAGCTTACCTTATCAACACCCTAGAGTCCTTTTTTTTTTGGTTAGAGGAGGAGGGTGGGTGGGAGACACTACACGTGTAGTGTCTCGGGTACTGCCACTGCCCAAATAAATACTTTTCCCCTACCCAGCAGTCCCCGGTCCTCCGAAACAAAAAAGGGATTCTGCTTGTCTTTACCCACAACACTATACTGTTCCGATGCCTTGGCCTTTCTCTTTGGATTTCTAAATCTCACCTCACCTGAACACTCCCCCCACTCTGTTAGTTCACAACCTCTAGTCTTATCTGCTGGCTCACTCTTGAGTTTGTACACACTGTCTTTTCCTGTCACACCCTGATTATCATTACCCTTATTGCTATCGTACTGTCTTGTCTTCTCTTCCCTATTTAAATTTTCACATCTTCCCTCACTTGATCCCTCACCCCCTCCCCCCACACTCCACCACTATTTAGGTGAAAGCCCTTTCTACTGCCCTAGTTATACAGCTTACCAGATCACTGGTCCCAGCACAGTTCAGATGAAGAGCGTCCCAATGGTACAGCTCCCATTTTCCCCAGTACTGGTGCCAGTGCCCCATGAATCGAAACCCATTTCTCCCACACCAATCTTTGAGCCACACACTAAACTCTCTAATCTTATTTACCCTATACCAATTTGCTTGTGACTCAGGTAATAACCTGGAGATTATTACCTTTGAGGTTCATCTTTTTAATTTAGCCTTTAGTTGTTCATACTCACTATGCAGACCCTCTTTCCTAGTCCTATCTATGTCATTGGTAGCCGCGTGGACCACGTCAACTGGATCCTCCCCCCTCCTACTGCAAGTTCCTCTCCAGCCCCGGGCAGATGTCCCGAACCCTGGCACCGGGTAAGCAAGACAGCCTTCTGGAGTCTCGCTGTTGGCCGCAAAGAACCATGTCTATCCCCCTGACTATACTGTCCCCTACTACCACTACATTCCTATTTACTCCCCCTGCTTGAATGGCTACCTGTACCATGGTGTCATGGTCAGTTTGCTCATCCACCTTGCAGCCCTAACTCTCATTCACACAAGCTGAAAGATCCTCAAACCTGTTGGACAATTGCAAGGGCTGAAGCTCCTCTGCTTTCGCCTTCTCGATCCCCTTACCTGCCTCACTCGCAGTCACACCCTCCTGTCCCTGACTACTGACCAAATCAGAAGACACTAGCCTATGGGCTGTGACTGCCTTCTGAAACAAAGTGTCCAGGTAACTTTCCCCCTCCCTGATGCATCGCAGTGTCTGTAGCTCAGACTCCAGCTCATCAACTCTGAGCCGAAGTTCCTCGAGGGGCTGACAATTGCTGCAGACATGTTTGCTCTGGATCACATTAGTGTCCACCAGCTCCCACATACTGCAGCTGCAACACATCACCTACCTTCCCATTCTTAACTAATAACTAAGAACTAATTATTTATTTACTTAATTTATAGAAAATACTCACTAGCCAATCTATTAAACTTTACTACTATTAGTAAATAAAACATTACAATTACTAAAATTACCCAAGGTTTGAAAGATAAATGAGAAAAAGCTCACCAACCAATCAACTACCTGTTTTCTTGTGACATCACACCTTGCGTTTTCTCAGAACATGGTTGTTATGTTTGGTAGACTGGACAGACCTGGACTGGATAGGATATCTCTTTTAAACTCTGCCAGTCTCACTCAGTCTCACTCCTTCCTGCCACTGCTCTTTTAAACTCTGCCAGTCTCACTCAGTCTCACTCCTTCCTGCCACTGCTCTTTTAAACTCTGCCAGTCTCGCTCAGTCTCGCTCCTTCCTGCCACCGCTCTTTTAAACTCTGCCAGTCTCACTCAGTCTCACTCCTTCCTGCCACTGCTCTTTTAAACTCTGCCAGTCTCGCTCCTTCCTGCCACTGCTCTTTTAAACTCTGCCGGTCTCGCTCAGTCTCAGGACCTGGGGATATATGTGTACAAATCATTGAAGATTGAAGGGCAGGTTGAGAAAGTGCTCAATAAAGCATACGGGATCCTGAGCTTTATAAAGAGAGAACATAGAATAGGGAACTATAAGGAAGCTATGATAAACCTGTACAAAACACTGGGTTGGCCTCAACTTGAGTATTTTGTCCAGTTTTAGGCACCACACTTTAGGAAGGATCTAAAGGCTTTCAAGACAGTGCAGAAAAGATTTACGAGAATGGTTCCCAGAATGAGGGACTTCTGTTATGTGGATAGGTTGGAGAAGCTGGGGCTGTTCTCCTTGGGAAAGAGAAGATTAAGAGGAGATTTGAGAGAGGTGTTCAAAATTATGAGGGGTCTGGATAGAGTAGATAGAGATAAATTGATGGAAGGATCAAAGGCAGAGGGCACTGATTTAAGGTGATTGACAGAAGAACCAGAGATGAAAACAGGGAACTACTGGCCAGTTAGCTTAACATCAGTCATTGGGAAGATGCTGGAAATTATTATTAAAGAAGTCAAAACATTGCACTTGGAAAAGCATAGTCTGATTAAAACCAGTCAGCATGGTTTGACTAAAGGGAAATCCTGTTTGACAAATATCTTGAGTTTTTTGAGGATGTAACTTGTAGGGTAGATAAAGGAGAACCAGTAGATGTAGTATATCTGGATTTCCAAAAGGCATTTGATAAGGTGCCACAATTAAGATTAATAGGCAAGATATGGGCTCATGGTGTTGAGGGTAATATATTAGCGTGGATAGAGGATTGGTTAACAGACAGGAAGCAGAGAGTGGGCATAAAAGGGGCATTTTCAAGTTGGCAGGCAGTGAATAGTGGAGTGCCACAAGGATCAGTGCTGGGGCCTCAGCTATTTACACTCTATATTAATGACTTGGATCAAGAGACAGAGAGTAATGTATCTAAATTTGCTGATGATACAAAGCTTGGTGGAAAGGTAAGCTGCAGGGAGGATATAGAGAGGCTGCAAAGAGAGATAGACAGGTTAAGTGATTGGGCAACAAGATGGCAAATGGAGTTCATTGCAGAGAAGAGTGAAGTTGTTCACTTTGATCATAAAAATAGAAAAGCAGAATATTCTTTAAAAGATGTGAAAATGGTAAGTGTTGATGTTCAGAGAGACTTGGGGGAACTCGTACAAGGAACGCACAAAGTTAACATGCAGGTAAAGCAGGCTATTAGGAAAGCAAATGGCATGTTGGCCTTTATTGCAAGGGGATCGGAGTACAGGAATAAAGAAATCTTACTAAAATTGTACAGGGCTTTGGTGAGACCACACCTGGAATACTGTGTGCAGTTTTGGTCTCCACATTTAAGAAAAGATATACATGAACTGGAGGCAGTGCAGTGAAGATGTACTAAATTGGTCCCTGGGATGAGGGTGTTGTGCTATGGTGAGAAGCTGAGTAAATTGGGCCGATATTCTCTGGACATTAGAAGAATGAGAGATGAACTAATTGAGACATACAAGATTCTGAAAGAAGCTGAGAGATTGTTCCTACTAGGTCAGGGAATCTAGAACACGGAGGCACAGTCTCAGGATAAGGGGCCAATCAATTAAGACTGAGATGAGGAGAAATTACTACACTGTAAATCTTTGGAATTCTGTACTCCAGAGGGTTGTGGATGCTCCATCATTGAATACATTTAAGGCAGGGATAAATAGAATATTGGTCTCTCAGGGAATCAAGGTGTATGGGGAACGGGCAGGAAAGTGGAATTAAAGCCCAAGATCAGCCATGATCATATTGAATGGCGGAGCAGGCTTGATGGGCTGCATAGTCTACTTCGATTTCTTGTGTTCTTGAGACACGAGGAAAAGTTTTTTTATGCAGTGAGTGTTCAGGATCTGGAATGCACTGTCTGAGAGTGTGGTGGAGGCAGGTTCAGTGAGTGTTTAGGATCTGGAATGCACTGCCTGAGAGTGTGGTGGAGGCAGGTTCAGTGATTGTTTAGGATCTGGAATGCACTGCCTGAGAGTGTGGTGGAGGCAGGTTCAGTGAGTGTTTAGGATCTGGAATGCACTGCCTGAGAGTGTGGTGGAGGCAGGTTCAGTGAGTGTTTAGGATCTGGAATGCACTGCCTGAAACCGTGGTGGAGGCAGGTTCAGTGAGTGTTTAGGATCTGGAATGCACTGCCTGAGACTGTGGTGGAGGCAGGTTCAGTGAGTGTTTAGGATCTGGAATGCACTGTCTGAACGTGTGGTGGAGGCAGGTTCAGTGAGTGTTTAGGATCTGGAATGCACTGTCTGAGAGTGTGATGGAGGCAGGTTCAGTGAGTGTTTAGGATCTGGAATGCACTGCCTGAGAGTGTGGTGGAGGCAGGTTCAGTGATTGTTTAGGATCTGGAATGCACTGCCTGAGAGTGTGGTGGAGGCAGGTTCAGTGATTGTTTAGGATCTGGAATGCACTGCCTGAGAGTGTGGTGGAGGCAGGTTCAGTGAGTGTTTAGGATCTGGAATGCACTGTCTGAGAGTGTGGTGGAGGCAGGTTCAGTGAGTGTTTAGGATCTGGAATGCACTGCCTGAGAGTGTGGTGGAGGCAGGTTCAGTGAGTGTTTAGGATCTGGAATGCACTGCCTGAGAGTGTGGTGGAGGCAGGTTCAGTGAGTGTTTAGGATCTGGAATGCACTGCCTGAGAGTGAGGTGGAGGCAGGTTCAGTGAGTGTTTAGGATCTGGAATGCACTGCCTGAGACTGTGGTGGAGGCAGGTTCAGTGAGTGTTTAGGATCTGGAATGCACTGTCTGAGCGTGTGGTGGAAGCAGGTTCAGTGAGTGTTTAGGATCTGGAATGCACTGTCTGAGAGTGTGATGGAGGCAGCTTCAGTGGGTGTTTAGGATCTGGAATGCACTGTCTGAGCATGTGGTGGAGGCAGGTTCAGTGAGTGTTTAGGATCTGGAAAGCACTGTCTGAGAGTGTGATGGAGGCAGCTTCAGTGAGTGTTTAGGATCTGGAATGCACTGTCTGAGCGTGTGGTAGAGGCAGGTTCAGTGAGTGTTTAGGATCTGGAATGCACTGTCTGAGAGTGTGGTGGAGGCAGTTTCAGTGGGTATTTCGGATCTGGAATACACTGTCTGAGAATGTGGTGGAGGCAGGTTCAGTGAGTGTTTAGGATCTGGAATGCACTGTCTGAGAGTGTGATGGAGGCAGCTTCAGTGAGTGTTTCGGATCTGGAATGCACTGTCTGAGAGTGTGATGGAGGCAGGTTCAGTGAGTGTTTAGGATCTGGAATGCACTGTCTGAACGTGTGGTGGAGGCAGGTTCAGTGAGTGTTTAGGATCTGGAATGCACTGTCTGAGAGTGTGATGGAGGCAGGTTCAGTGAGTGTTTCGGATCTGGAATGCACTGTCTGAGAGTGTGATGGAGGCAGGTTCAGTGAGTGTTTCGGATCTGGAATGCACTGTCTGAGAGTCTGGTGGAGGCAGGTTCAGTGAGTGTTTAGGATCTGGAATGCACTGTCTGAGAGTGTGGTGGGGGCAGGTTCAGTGAGTGTTTAGGATCTGGAATGCACTGTTTGAGAGTTTGTTGGAGGCAGGTTCAGTTAGTGTTTAGGATCTGGGATGCACTGCCTGAGAGTATGGTGGAGGCAGGGTTAATTGAGACCTTTAAAAGGGAATTAGATAATTACCGGAAGAAAATTTTTTTGCAGGTCTTTGGGGAAAGGGCCATGATTGGGAATAGCTGAGTTGCTCTTGCAGAGAGCTAGCACAGAAACAATGGCCCAAATGGCCTCCTTCTGTGTTGTAGACAGTGTATGATTCCATGATTCTATGACATCAGGTCTCCTGTCCTGCTCTTGTTTTGCCACTGCTGCCTTGAGCTCATAGTCAAGACGAGCGTATGCAGGTCTGCATGAATGTCCTGCAGACACTGAGTGCTCTGCTGGATGTGACTTTCCAGGAGAGCTGCCTATCTCTCGATGGAGGACACCACCATTGCACCAGTCAGTGACAGTGCCAAAATAAAGGCTGGGATGGACTAAATCATCTGCACACATAGCCCCTGGCATCTCTGCCAGATGTTGCCTGAACGCTTGCTGCAGCTGCAGCATTTTCCGTGAAGCTGGTGACACCAGAGTTACGTCATGACCTTGGAGCTCAGCATGGGCCCAACCTCCTATATTCCTCTGACTGTCAGAAGCCTGTGTTGTCACAGCCTCTGTCAGCTGCTCGGGTGCTTGTGTGACATGCTCAGCAGGTAATGTGCTGCGAGCGGGTACCCACTGACGTGAGGCTATCCGCAGTGGTGGAGAATGCAGGGCTATGAGGTCATTATGCACCCTATGAGGCTCTTCCTCCTGTTCAGAGGTGACCTGCTCTCCCACAGTCTCAGAGGCTCTTCAAGTTGGTTCCTCATGCCCTGCATGAGAGAAGAGACATTGGAGAGTCAAGAGCCTCTCCTCCTGACATAGCACACACCCCTATGTGTGAGATCCCTGTAGGCAAGGCAGACTGATGAGCTCCATCATTGCAGATGCACCCTTGTGTCCCAGGATGACCTTACTCATTGTCTTGGGAAGGTGCCGAGGTCTTTCCATCTGCAATACTTCACCATCCTGCAGTTCAGTCAGTTCCATTGTCTCTCCTCCATTAGGCTTGGCACATGGAGAATCAGCAGCTGTTAGTCTTGGCCCACTCTCTGCGATTGTGTGCAATCTTCTCCTGCAAACACGAGGATGAATGCTGTTGGTTTCCCAGTGAGAACAATCCCAAGACAAATGCTACAGTCTATCCATCGGTTATGGTTGGGGGCACACAGATGCCTCCTGCATCTGACCCCTTTCCAGGGACCTCGTGAGGGTCTTAAACAACAAACAGCCTCTTTTCAGGGCCATTTTGCCTGGATTGCATGCTGCCAGCTGCTCGTGTCCCTGACGTATGCTGCACCCACTTCCGGTCCCGACGGCTGCGTCACAAAATCCAGCCCTAACTGTACAGAACAGTTGTTGTCACCACTCTCCTGTACTGCAGTGAGACCCGTACTGTGTATGAGTGACACGTAAAAGTGCTAGAGAAATTTCATCAGCAATGCCTTCGCCACAACCTGCGGATTCAATGGGAGGGCTGTCGAATAAATACTTGCATTCTTCTTGAAGGCAGATCCACAAGATTTCAGGCAAAACTGCTGCCAAAATCAACTCCGATGGACTGACTACTTTGTCCACATGGCTGAAAACCATCTGCCCCGCCAGGTCCTGTTCTCACAACTCTCAAATGGCCAACATTCCAGGGAGGACAAAGAAAATGCTTCAAAAACGCTCTGAAGCTCTCCTTGAAGCGCAGCTGCATTGACCTTAATGACTCGGAGGAGCTTGCTACCAACTGTTCAGAAGGGCAACAACCTGTCCATCAAGCTGCTTCGAGTTCCAATGTCTTAATGATGAGGCAGAGCAATGGCAGAGAAGGAAACAACAAGAAGCAAATCCTGCACTCCGGATCCCACTACCTCATGGGCAATCCTGCCGCATGTGCCCAAAGATCTGTGGGTTGAAAATTGGCCTATTCAGACACATGAAGATCCATGGCAGAAGCTTGCAACCTTGAGTAGATTCTATCCTCGAATCGAGGCAGAGTCAATGACATAATGGTACCTCTATTCTTTCTTAGCTCGAACCAAACAGTTCCAGTCTTCACACCTGTAGCACATCCTATCTCTCCAGCACTGTAATGTTCCTCTTAATCAATACAACCACCCCTCCTCCTTTATTTCCTTCCCTATCTTTCTGAACACCTTGTATCTGGCCGTGTATTCTATACCCTCTGACCTCCCCCTCTCTGATGCTGAACGTTCTGTACTCAGCAAAGGACTCAGTTTTATCCCCTTACGCCCCCACCTCAATGAATTTCATGCTCGGCATGACGTTGAGCTCTTCTTCCATCGCCTTCACCTCTGGGCTCACTTCTTTGACCAGGAGTCCTCCCCCCGAGCAGCAGACCCATTCACCCGCCTCCAGTATACTCCTTCCACCTGGACCCCTCCCTCTGGCCTCTTACCCACTCTTCAACTTTTCATTGAGAACTGTCGGCGTGACATCGGCTGTCTCAATTTCTCCGCTTCCCTCACTCACTCTAACCTGTCCCCCTCTGAACTTGCTGCACTCCATTCTCTCAGGTTTAACCCTGACATTGTGATCAAACCTGCAGACAAGGGTGGTGCTGTTGTTGTCTGGCGTACTGACCTCTACCTTGCTGAGGCTCAGCTCCAACTCACAGACTCTTCTTCCTACCTCCCCCTGCACCATGACCCCACCACCGAACATCAAGCTACTGTCTATAGGACTGTCACTGACCTCATCTCCTCTGGAGATCTTCCCTCTACACCGTCCAACCTCATAGTCCCACAACCCCAGACAGCCCGCTTCTACCTCCTTCCCAAAATCCACAAACAGGACTGTCCCAGCAGACCCATTGTTTCAGCCTGTTCCTGCCCCACTGAACTTACTTCTTCCTACCTTGACTCTATCTTTTCTCCAGGGTCCAGTCTCTTCCCACCTACATCCATGACTCTTCTGACGCCCGACGTCATTCTGACAATTTCCAGTTTCCTGGCCCCAACCGCCTCCTCTTCACTGTGGACGACCAATCTCTCTACACCTCCATCCCCCACCAGGACGGTTTGAGGGCTTTCCGCTTCTTCCTTGAACAGAGGCCCAACCAGTCCCCATCCACCACCACCCTCTTCCGCCTGGCTGAACCTGTTCTCATATTGAACAACTTCTCCTTCAACTCCACTCACTTCCTTCAAGTAAAAGGTGTTGTTATGGGTACCCACATGGGTCCTAGTTATGCCTGTTTTTTTGTGGGATATGTCAAACATTCCTTGTTCCAGTCCTACTCAGGCCCCCTCCCTCAACTCTTTTTCCAGTTAATTGATGTCTGTATCGGTGCCGTTTCCTGCTCCCGCCCCGAACTGGAAAACGTTTTCAACTTTGCTTCTAATTTCAACCCTTCTCTCACCTTTACATGGTCCATCTCTGACACTTCCCTTCCTTTCCTCGACTTCTCTGTCTCCATCTCTGGGGATAGGCTGTCTACTAATATCCATTATAAGCCCACCGACTCCCACAGCTACCTTGATTACACTTCTTCACACCCTGCCTCCTGTAAGGACTCCATTCCATTCTCCCAGTTTCTCCATCTCCAATGCAGCTGCTCTGATGATGCTACCTTCTATGACAGCGCTTCTGATATGTCTTCCTTTTCCCTCAACCGAGGATTCCCCCCCACTGTTGTTGACAGGGCCCTCAACTGTGTCCGGCCCATTCCCCGCACCTCTACCCTCACCCCTTCCCCTCCCTCCCAGAACTGTGACAGGGTTCCCCTTGTCCTCACTTTCCACCCCATCAGCCTCCATATCCAAAGGATCATCCTCCGCCATTTCCGCCACCTCCAGCGTGATGCCACTACCAAACGCATCTTCTCCTCCCTTCCCCTGTCAGCATTCGGAAGGGATCATTCCCTCCGCGACACCCTGGTCCACTCCTCCATTACCCCCACCACCTCGTCCCCTTCCCACTGCACCTTCCCCTGCAATCGCAGGAGGTGTAATACCTGCCCATTTACCTCTTCTCTCCTCACTATCCCAGGCCCCAAACACTCCTTCCAGGTGAAGCAGCGATTTACTTGTACTTCTTTCAATGTAGTATACTGTATTCACTGCTCACAATGTGGTCTCCTCTACATTGGGGAGACCAAACACAGACTGGGTGACTGCTTTGCGGAACATCTCCACTCAGTTCGCAAGCAGGACCCTGAGCTTCCGGTTGCTTGCCATTTCAACACTCCCCCCTGCTCTCATGCTCACATCTCTGTCCTGGGATTGCTGCAGTGTTCCAGTGAACATCAACGCAAGCTCGAGGAACAGCTTCTCATTTACCGATTAGGCACACTACAGCCTGCCGGACTGAACATTGAGTTCAATAATTTCAGAGCATGACGGGCCCCCCTTTTTATTTTTATTTATCATTATGTTTTCTTTTTTATTTGTTTAATTTATTTTAATTTGTTTCTACTGTGCCTACCCAATTTTTTTTCATGTTTGTGCTTTAGGCCAGGGTTGTGCATTTTTCTGTCCATTAACAACCTCTCTGTACTAACACTTTGTCTTTCACCACACCATTAACACAGCCTTTGCCTTTGCTCCATGACCTTCTGGTCAGTTATTCTCTGTGACCTTGTCCTATCAACACCTTCTCTTTTGTTATCTCTTGCTCCACCCCCGCTTTACACAGAGGGTGATGAGTGCCTGGAACTTGCTGCCGGGGGAGGTGGTGGAAGCAGGTACAATAGTGACGTTTAAGAGGCATCTTGACAAATACATGAATAGGATGGGAATAGAGGGATACGGTCCCCGGAAGTGCAGAAGGTTTTAGTTTAGGCAGGCATCAAGATCGGCGCAGGCTTGGAAGGCCGAAGGGCCTGTTCCTGTGCTGTACTGTTCTTTGTTCTTCGTTCTTATTTACTTAAAACCTTTTACATTTCTAATATTTGCCAATTCTGATGAAGGGTCACTGACTTGAAACATTAACTCTGCTTCTCTCTCCACAGATACTGCCAGACCTGCTGAGTATTTCCAGCATTTCTTGTTTTTATTCCAGATTTCCAGCTTCTGCAGTATTTTGCTTTTATTACCTTGTATCAGCAATGTTTTGCATCCAGTTTTGGTCCCTTTACTTGAGGAAGGATGTAGTTGCATTGGAGGCAGTTCAGAGGAGGTTCACTAGGTTGATTCCAGAGATGAGGGATTTGTCTCATGAAGAGAGATTGAGCAGTTTAGGCCTTTACTCTCGAGAGTTTAGAAGAATGAGAGGAGATCGAATCGAGGTATATAAGATCATTAAGGAGATTGACAAAGTAGACGTAGAGAGGATGTTTCCTCTGGTGGGGCAATCTAGAATGAGAGGTCATAGTTTTAGGATAAGGGGTAGCAGATTTAAAACAGAGATGAGGAGAAATTACTTCTCTCAAAGGGTTGTGAGTCTGTGGAATTCACTACCCCAGAGTGCGGTGGATGCCGGGACATTGAGTAAATTTAAGAAGGAGATAGACAGAATTTTAATTAGTAAAGGATTGAAGGGTTATGGGGAACGGGCAGGAAAGTGGAGTTGAGGCTGAGATGAGATCAGCCATGATTGTATTGAATGGTGGAGCAGGATCGAGGGACTGAATTGCCTACTCCTGCTCCTAGTTCTTATGTTCTTATGTTTGGTACCCAGTCCTGCCTTTTTTGGGCTGCATCTCCGCTATTGCCACAACACCATACACCCACATGGCTACCTTGGCCTGCAGCTCACCAACCTTATTTACCATACTTTGTGCATTCACATCCATACACTGTAAACCTAATTTAGGTCTTATTGCATTTCCTCTTACTCTGGCCCCACCTGATACCTTAATATTTCTTACTCAGTAAGAATCAGTACCTCCCAATTCACTGTGTACCATGTTTTTTCTCTCTTATGTTACCTCCTGGTTCCCACACCCCTGTCAAGTTAGTTTCAACCCTCCCCAAAAGCACTAGCAAATCGCCCTGGAAGGATGTTGGTCCCAGCTCTGTTCAGGTACAACCCACCCCGCCTGTACAGCTCCCACCTCCCCAGAATCGGTCACAGTTTCACAGGAATCTAAAGCCCTCCCTTCAGCACCATCTCTCCAACCACACATTCCTATTTCTATACTCACTAGTGTGTCACACTGGGAGTAATCTAGAGATTGCTATCTTTGAGGTCCTGCTTGCCAGTTTCTTTCTGAGATCCCTAAACTTTGCCTGCAGGACGTCTTCCCTCTTTCTATCGATGCCGTTGATGCTGATATGGACCACGGCTGCTGCTGTTCACCCTCCCCCCTCAGGGTGCTCTGCAGCTACTCAGTGATATCTCTGACCCTGGCACCAGGGAAGCAACATACCATCCTTTCTGCAGCTGCAGAAATGCCTATCTGATCCCTTAACTATCGAATCCCCTGTCCCTATTGCTTTTCCAATCTTCCTCCTCCTGCCCTGTGCAGCTGAGCCAGCAGTAGTGCTGTGGACTTGGCTCTGGCTGCACTCCCCATAGTAACCATTGCTTTCACCAATATTCAGAGCTGAATACTGGTTGGAGAGTGAGATGCACTCAGGGTACTCCTGCACTACCTGCCTGGTCCTCCTTGACTGTTTGGCCATCCCCATTCCCTCTCTGCCTGCATAACCTTAAGCTGTGGGGTGACCACATCGAGAAACAAACTTCTCAGCTTTGCAGATGTGCTGCATTGACGACAGCTGCTGCTCAAGCTCCGAAACCCAGAGCTCAAGCTGCTCCAGCTGTTACGACCGCTCAGGCCAAAGCTCCCAATCAAACTATATGATTCTGATTGTGGTGGAAGCAACACACTGTCAACTCAGTCCCGTCACTCCACAGGTCGCATCATATTTCTTTAAGCTTTCCAAATCAGAAAGAAAAAAAATACAGCCAAATTGAACAATCTAGTAACCCCCGAATGAAGCAAACCAAACCAGGTATCTTTAGATATCAACAGATTAACTATTTATTAAAAAAAACTAAAATCTTAAACACTACTAAGATAAACCAATATCTAAAGACCTTATAACTTCTTATTTAAAAATCTATCTCCCGTATTTGCATACATATACTTGGTTTTAAATTAGCTAACTGAAAAATAGAAAAAATAAAGTCTTTTCAGATTATGCTCCACACGAACGGTCCCTCAATGAAACACAATCAAAGTTCACTTTTAAGGTCTGATGAGAAAAAGGGTCCCTCAAAGATAGGGCTTCAACAGTTCAGCTGTTGTAGTATTAAACTCTTCTCTTTCCAGCGATGAACACAGCAGATCAATAATTTGTTGCGAAAGAAAAAAGCCTTTTTTCTTATTTCTTTAAGGAATTAATTTGGCTTGAAGCTTTTTAGAATTTTTAGAGAGAAATAAATCAGCTTTTCTTCCTTAAGTTTAAATTGTCTCAGAGAGCTCTCCTTCCTTCACTTGCTGGAACAGTCTGTCTCAACTGACAGCTGTTCAGTTAAATTTTAAAAATCAAAATTGCAACATTGAATCTCTGTTCTCTCTGTATGGCTGTTGCCTGGCAACCAGAATGCACTTTGGCTTACTGTCTCTGGAGAGTTCTTAAAGATGCACTGATTTCTTTACACCCTTAAAAGCGCACCGCAATTTCCCGAGGAGAGAAAAAAAACACAGACCCATGACACCTCTGCCCCTGGCAAAATGAAAAGCAATTCCCGAAATGCGTTTCATTACAATGCAAAAAATAGAAATTCCAAAAACACGAACAATTTTTTTTCACGCATTTATGCATCATTCACTCTTCTAATAATTAACAGCATTCCATCGCCAACTACATACGTTAACATGGTTAAATCCGTGACAAAGCGTCGGTGATAATATTATTTTCCCTGAAATATGTACAACTCTTAGGTGATAAGGCTGCAACAACAGACTCCATCGAAAGATTCGAGCATTTCAGTTTTTAAACTTTTCCACAAATGTTAATGGGTTATGGTCAGTATATATTCATATTGTTTGGCACCCCATTCACAAACATTCACTCCCTCCAACACCGATGCACAGTGGCAGCAGTGTGTACCATCTACAATATACACTGCAGCAACGCACCAAGGCTCCTTAGACTGCACCTTCCAAACCCGCAACAAGGGCAGCAAATGCATGGGAACACCACCACCTGCAAGTTCCCCTCCAAGCCACACACCATCCTGACTTGGAACTATATCGCCGTTCCTTCACTGTCGCTGGGTCAAAATCCTGGAACTCCCTTTCTAACAGCACTGTGGGTGTACCTACCCCACATGGACTGCAGCGGTTCAAGAAGGCAGCTCACCACCACCTTCTCAATGGCAATTAGGGATGGGCAATAAATGCTGACCTGGCCAGCGACGCCTACATCCCATGAATTAATTGAACAAAATATATTTCTTAATAGTACTGGTGGACATATACCTCAAAATGTTTGAGAGGCAGTAAAAGTCCCAATGTTTCTTTTTCCACAGTGGAATATTTTTTCTTATGGCAATTTAGTTTTCGGGAAAAATACCCTACTGGCTTCTCTATGCCCGATTCGTCATCTTGCAATAGAACTACACCAACCCCCAGGGTTTAGAGAAATTTGGAGCATCCAACACTGGTTCATTAGTTACAATTGTATTTAGCTTTTCAAAAGCTGCCTGACATTTATCTGACCATACTACTTTGTTTTTCTTTTTTTGTAGCAAGTCGGTTAAGGGAGCAGCCACAGGACTAAAGTTTCATACAACTTTCCTGTAAAAACCGCACATCCCTAAATACCTTATTATTTCCCATTTAGATTTAGGGTTTGGGAACTCTACTAAGGCTTGTACCTTTGCCGTTTTTGGCAATACCTGTCCTTGCCCCACTATGTGTCCGAGGTAAGTTACTCTTGCTTTTCCGCATTCACTTATTTCCAAATTTATCACAAAGTCCACGGCTTGTAAACTTTTAAACAGAATTTTTAGCTGGTTTAAGTGTTCTTGCCAAGTGTTACTGTATATTAGTACATCATCGAGATCGACTAAACAGGTGGGAACACTGGCTACCATCTGATTCATTAATCTTTGAAAAGTTGCTGGGGCATTTTTTAGCCCAAATGGCATCACCCGGCACTGATAAAGACCATCAGGCGTTACAAAAGCTGATATCTCTTTGGCTCGAAGAGTCAAAGGAACTCGCCAGTATCCCTTTAACAAGTCGATCTTGATAAGAAACTTAGCACTGCCCACTCTGTCGATACAGTCTTCTAAACGTGGAATTGGGTAAGAGTCTGCTTTCATTATCGCATTGACTTTTCTATAATCTATATAAAATCAGGTTGACCCATCAGGTTTAGGTACTAGAACTAGTGGTGAACTCCAGCTACTTTGGCTAGGTTCGATCAAGTAGTTTTGCAGCATGTTTTGGATCTCTCTTTCGCTTGGGCCTGTTTGTCTGGACTCAAGCAGTAACAATGTTTTTTTAAAGGAAAAGTTCCCCCCATATCCACATCATGTGCGGCTAAGATTGTACATCCTGGTTTATCCCTACAAACTCTTTTAAACATTGTGAAAAACCTGATTAGGTCTTCACATTGTTTTGCCTCTAAGTGCAAAAGCACATTGTCTAATTTTCCTAGCAATTCTGTATTCACTAATCTGATAGTTGGAGGTTCAATCTGAGAATTTCCGAGGTCTGCTTCTGCCTGATCCTCACTATCCTTTTCCTTCTGGACAGTCCCGATTACCTGACATACCTGTACTGGCTTATCCTCCTCCCTGCGGTAATATTGCATTAGCTTATTGATGTGACACAACTGGTTCTTCTTCCAGCAATCGGGATGTCAATCAAGTAATCTACCTTACCCACTCTTTTGATCACTCTTTCTGTGCCACTGAACTGTGCTTTTAATGGTTCTCTCTGTAACGGTAACAACACTAATACTTCATCCCCTGGTTAAAAATCACGGGTTTTTGCATTCTTGTCTGCCCATTTTTTCACACTGGCTTGGGATGCTTTAAGATGTTCCTGAGTCACACCACAAGCTTTCGTGAGCCTTTCCCGGAACACAGATACATAGTCGAGTAAGAAGATTCATTCTTTTGTTCCAAGACTCTGTCTTTTATAAGTTTTAGAGGACCTCTTACTTCATGTCCGTAAACCAGTCAAAAGGACTGAAGCTTGTAAACTCATTCGGTGAGTCTCTGGTGGCAAAGAAAAGAAATTCTAGTCCTTTATCCCAGTCATGCGGATATTCGTGACAGTATGTTCTAATCATTGTTTTGAGAGTTTGATGGTATCTCTCTAAAGCTCCCTGTGACTGTGGGTGATATGCTGAAGATTTCAACTGTCTAATCCCCAAATTGCCCATGACTTCTTGAAATATCTTAGACATGAAGTTAGAACCTTGATCTGATTGAACTTCAAGTGGTAATCCATATCTCGTAAAGAATTGGGTTAACTTTTCTGCTACTATTCTAGCAGTAATTGTCCTCAAAGGAATGGCCTCTGGGAATCGAGTAGCCATATCCATGATAGTAAGTATGTATTGATGTCCCGCTTTTGTTTTCGGCAAGAGTCCTACACAGTCCACCAATACCCTGCTAAACGGTTCCTCAATCACTGATATGGGAACTGGTAATGCTGGTTTAATGGTAGGTTGTGGTTTTCCCACCATTTGACGTGTATGGCATGTCCTACAAAATTGTCTCACATCCTTTGTAAGACCTGGCCAGTAATAACGTTTGCCTATACGTGATTTGGTCTTCCAAATTCCTCTATGTCCTGCAAAAGGAATGTCATGTGCTAACCTGAATAATCCCTGGTGATATTTAGGTGGTACCATTATCTGTTTAACAACTGTCCAGTGTTTATCCACAGGTCTAAGAGGCAATCTCCATTTCCTCCTCAAAACCCCATCTGCCATATAATAGCCTTCCGGAACTCCTTTCACTTCAGCTTCCGTCAGAGCCTTCCGCTTTATTCGGTATATCTCTGGATCAGCTTGCTGTGCCGCAATGATAGAAGATCTGTTAAACATCTCATTTGGATTATCTAAATCCCCAAATAAGGTTTCAGATACTTGGCTATCTATTTGTGGTGTCCCTTTTACCTCTGACAATGGATCCTGTTTAGTCATTGCTTGGGTAGCTACACACGCAGGAAATATTCCCGGAACTTGTTCCTGGAATTGCTCTGGTTCCTTAATTTCACTTGATTCCTCTGCAATTATAGGAGAAACTGATACTTTTGATCCAGCCAAATAATGTCCTAGGAGTGGATCAATTCCCTCTACTGGCAAACTGTGGACAACTCCAAAGTTACTATCCCAGACATTAAGTCACTCTCTTGGCGTACTTTATATAAAGGTACAGGTATATACTCCACGCCAATTCCATTAACTAAAACTTTAGCATTCAAGGTGCTCTCTGGTGGAAAGTTATATCTTTCCCCAGCAAGAGTGTTTGGGTTGCTCCTGTGTTCTTGAGTATAATGATAGGTTTTCCTGCCTCACTTAAAGGATATGGAGTTACTCTCCCCTTTGACAAAAACTCATTATAACTTTTGGGTATTTTATTCTTAACCTCTACACTCATTTTAGTTTTTGTATCTGATTTTACAGCTGCCATTAAAGCTATAGCCTGGTCTGCTATACTCTCAGTCAGAGTCTTTTCCTCTGCACTAGCTTTGTGTACCCCAACAAGTCCTATGTGTTTACCTCACAATTTCCAGCACTCTGAACGAAGATGACCCATTTAGTGGCAATGATAACACTTTGACTTGCGTACCTCACTTCTACCCACAGCACCTTCCTTTCTGACCTGAGGAGATGATCCTGGGGCATTCCCAGCTGTTCCTTCTCGTCCCCGGCTTCTTGCCTTCCTTTCACTCTCCCACTTTCTATCCTTCTCGGGTTTATGGGGGTGACGGACACAAGGTTTTGACTTATTCACAAGCTCAAAATCATCAGCAAACTCTGCTGCTTGCCTGGCTTTCAAAACCTTCAGGTTATCTACATGAGTTCTCACTACTGAAGGAATGGAGTTTTTAAACCTTTCTGAGATAATCAACTCCCAAAGGTTCTCATATTTGGTTTCTAACTTTATTGCCAAAGGTCAAAATTAATTTGCTTCACCCTCTCAAATTCTACATAAGTCTGCCCAGCCAGTCTCCCTAAGTTCTGAAACTTCTGACGGTAAGCTTCAGGGACTAACTCATACGCAGAGAGAATAGCCTTTTTTGCCATCTCATAATCTGCAGAAACCTCTTCAGAAAGCATGGTATAAGCTTCATGAGCCTGCCCTGCATGAGCAATGTCCAGCTTTCTTTTGGCCATTTCACCCGCTTGGCTAATTTTTCAAAAGATTTGAAAAATGCCTCGATGTCCCTTTCCTCAAACTTAGGAAGAGCTTGAATAAATTTAAACAACATTTCGCAGGGTCCTGGCTGAATTCAGATTCTTCCTGACCCGAATTTTCCCTGGATTTAAGACTACCCCTTGGTCTTAGTTCCATTTCTTTTTAGCCTAAATTCCCTCTCTTTCACTTTCTCTCTGAAGTTCAAGTTTTCTTAATTCTTTTTCAGCCTCAAGTTTTTTCATTTACAATCGAATCCGAGCCAATATCACTGCATTATCACTCTGACCAACTGCCTTCTTTTACCTAGTATTCCCCTTCTTCTTCTTCTAATTCCAGATGTTGGGTTATTATGTCAATTATCTCTGCTTTATTGGCACCTGATTTCAATTCTAACCCCAATTTTGCTGCCAATTCTTTTAATTTGCTCTTAGTTAAAGTTATCAAGTCACTGAGGAAAACAGGCTGCTTTCCCACTCTGTTGCAACAATCACTAATGCCACTACTATGGTACAGACTGTACACTATTATACAAGAGACCTGGTTCCTTTTATTTCTTTGTAATTGGCATTAGATTTAGATCCCAACAATTGAGTTTCCAATTGATATGATCCCAGACGCGAGACCCCAATTTGTACCCTGAGACCAGCAATTAATATGATTCCAAACGCAAGCTCTCCAAATTAGTCTGAATCTGATCCAGATGCAAGCCACTTAATTTTTTTTTTATTCATTCATGAGATGTGGGTGTCACTGGCCAGACCAGCATTTATTGCCCATCCCTAATTGCCATTGAGAAGGTGGTGGTGAGCTGCCTTCTTGAACCACTGCACTCCATGTGAGGTAGGTACACCCACAGTGCTGTTAGGAAGGGAGTTCCAGGATTTTGACCCAGAGGCAGTGAAGGAACAGCGATATAGTTCCAAGTCAGGATGGTGTGTGACTTGGATGGGAACTTGCAGGTGGTGGTTCCCCCACCACCTGCCTCAAACCCAGTCTATCAGCTATGTCCTTTAGTATTCGGCCAGCTTGGTCAGTAGTGGTGTTACCGAGCCACTCTTGGTGATGGACATTGAAGTCCCCCATCCAGAGTACATTGGGGGACGAGCCCCCAATTAAAATATATGTTATGACCTCTCTGGACCATATCCCCAATCAAAATATTTGATTCTGATTGCGATGGGAGCAACACACTGTCAATTCAGTCCCATCACTCCACAGGTTACATCATATTTATTTAAGCTTTCCATATCAGAAAGGAATAAAAACAGCCAAATTGAACAATCTGGAAACCCTCAAACGAAGCGAACCAAACCTGGTATCTTTAGATATCAACAACCACAACCATCTTCCTTTGAGCTAGGTATGACTCCAACCAACAGAGAGTTTTCCCCTGATTCCCATTGACTCCAGTTTTGCTCAGGCTCCTTGATGTCATATTTGGTCAAATGTTACCTTGATGTTAAGGGCAGTCACTCGTATCTAACCTCTTGAGTTTAGCTCTTTTGTCCATGTTTGAACCAAGGCTGTAATGAGGTTAGGAGCTGAGTAGCCCTGGCGGAATCCAAACTGAGCGTCACTGAGCAGGTTATTGCTAAGCAAGTGGCGCTTGATAGCTCTGTCAACGTCACCTTCCATCACTTTACTGATGATTGAGAGTAGACTGATGGGGCGGTAATTGGCCGGGTTGGATTTGTCCTGCTTTTTGTGTGCAGAACATACCTGGCAATTTTCCACATTGCTGGGTAAATACCAGTGTTGTAGCTGTACTGGAACAGCTTGACTAGGGGCACGGCAAGTTCTGGAACACAGGTCTTCAGTACTATTGCCGGAATGTTGTCAGGGCCCATAGCCTTTGCAGTATTCAGTGCCTTCAGTTGTTTCTTGATATCACGTGGAGTGAATCGAATTCGCTAAAGTCTGGCATCTGTGATGCTGGGGACTTCAGGAGGAGGCCGAGATGGATCATCAACTCTGACCATATCTGACCTAATATCTCCTTACTTGGCTCAGTGTGAAATTTTGCTTGATAATGCTCCTGTGAAGCACCTTGGTGTATTTTATTGCATTAAAGATGCTATATAAATGCAGGTTATTGTTGTTGTTCATCACAGAGCGACTGCTGACATAGAAAATGTCCGCAGGATGACCAATTGGTATATGGGGGAGAAGGAAATCATTAAATTTATCACACCATTTAAAAAAAATCTTCATGCAGCATAGCACCATGGGAAGATCCCACCCTCTCACCTTCCCTCTCACCCTCCCTCTCCCTCTCACCCTCCCTCTCACCCTCCCTCTCAACCACTCTCTCACTCTCCTTCTCACTCTCCCTCTCACCCACTCTCTCACCCTCCCTCTCACCCACTCTCTAAACCTCCCTCTCAACCTCTCCCTCTCACTTTCCCTCCATCTCTCTCGTTCCCACTCTGTCTCTCCCTCTCTCTCCCACTCTATCTTCCTCTCTCCCTTTCTCCCGCTCTCTCTTCCTCTGTCTCCCACTCATTCTTCCACTCATTCTCCCTCTCTCCCTCCAAACTCTCTCTCTCCCTCCCTCTTGCCCTTTCTCCCTACTTCTCTCCTTCTCTGTCGGGAAAGAGAGCCCAATCTGTGTGGTCCTGGGATCAACCTGACCCCAGGAGCAGGATTCCTGCTGGATGGTGTGTGTGGGACAGGAACGGGAGATGAGCTACAGCCTTTAAAAATGTTTGATTGCAGATGTTTGATGGGAGTGGAACTTTCCATTGTGCAATCCGAGAGTAGACGTTTTGACACAGTTGCTTGGGGCAAAACTGACTGAAGCAATTACGTCCTGGCTTTGTTGAGAGTGCGGGGGCCTAGTTTTACCAGCAACATAATTAAACTGCTGACCAGGATGATTCATCCAGCTTCCCACATTCCTGCTTCCCACTCTTACTGAGCTTTTACTAGATTGAGCTAATATTTTTTAGGAGTCTTTTTCTATCCACCTTATTTTGAAGCTGAAATTCCTGAATTAGTCAAATTTGAAATAAAAACAGAAAGTTCTGGAAATACACACAGCAGGTCTGGCAGCATCTGTGGGCTGGGAAATTAAAAAATATTCAATCAGAGTAATGTAACAGTAAGGGGAGAATTTTATGCATGCGGCAGGGGTCTCAATGTCGATGGAAACAGACACCGAGATCCCCATGTCCCCTCTTTTCCGGAAGGCCCCCCGAATTAAGTCCCAATCAGGCATTTATCCTGACAGCATTGGGCCTTCCGTACGATTTAGGACCCTGTCACTGGAAATCCTGCCCTTGCAGAGCTGTTGGTCAGTCAGAGGCCACGGGCTGCTGCTGTAGCTGCTGTGACCAGACATCAAGAAGCGATGCTGGAACCAGCCTCAAGGTAGGTCAGGGCAGGAGGCTTTTCGTGGCATGGGTGTCGTGAGAATGGGGGGAGGTGAGACGGCAGTAAGGGCAGGGGATGGCCCTCACTGGTTCCCCCCACTTCCCGATGCCGATTCCCTCTTTCAGGCACAAAGTGGCCTTTGAATGAGGGACCAACTCCCCTCCACCACCCCAGAGCTGGGAGGCAGCTCGTACAGTTTTTTGTGTTGTGCTTTCCATGTGGCAACAGGATTGCCTGCTGCATGGGTGATTTCTGCTGTGGTGGGACGAGGCCCTTAATTAGGGATTAATTACCCAGCTAAGGGCCTCAATTGGAGGAGAGGCAGGGCGGCCATTCACAGGCCTTCCTGTCCCGGACTAAATTTTGGTGGAGGCTTGATGGTGACAGACTTCCCCCCTACCCATCCCCCCCACCCAACCACCACCATCCCATCGATTTTATGTTCTCCCTGCCTCCAAAATTGCCGTGAGGAGAGCATAAAATTCCACCCTAAGTGATGTAATAAGAGTATAAGCACAGAGCAGGACTAGAGGTATTGATTAAAATTGATAGTTTAAACAGGGTACTAAATAGATTGTTTGAAAAGGGAATAGAGAGGTTTTGTTTAAATCATGAAAGGGCAGCTGCGACCTGTTGCTTGCAATTCCTGTGCCATGTGGGAACTTCAGGACACTTCATGTGTCTTGGACAACCATGTCTCCAGATGCTTCAGATTGAGCTCAGAATTTCTGAGCATGAGGAGCAACTGGAGTCACTGCGGAGTATCAGAGTGGATGAGAGCTTCATGGATCGTACATTCCAGGAGGTGGTCATCCCAAGGGCAGTCGGAATTCAGGATAGTAGGTGGGTGGCTATCGGAAAGAGTGGGAAGAGGCAGCAAGTGCAGGAGTCTTTGAGCCGTGCGCCACTCTCAAATCGATACTCAGCACTGGAGACTGCTGGGAGTGACAACACATTGAAGGAGTGCAGTCCAGACCATGGCACCAATGGGCAAGGGACTGTACAGGAGGGAGCAGCAAAGTGCAGAAATACAGTTGTTGTAGGTGATTCCATCGTCAGGGGGATAGATAGGCATTTCTGTAACCATTATTGTGGGTCCCGCATGGTGTGATTCCTTCCTGGCCAGGGTGAAGGATATCATGGAGAGGGTGCAAGATATTCTGCAGGGGGAAGTTGTGGTACACATTGTTACCAACGACAGCAATGGCAGGTATTGTGGTCCTATGGTCAGATTTTCAGGAGCTAGGGAGGAAGTTAAAGAGTAGGACCTCGAGGGTTGTAATCTCTGGATTATTCACAGTGCCATGTGCTAGTGAGAGTAGAAATAGGAAGATAGAGAGGATCAATGCATGGCTTGAAGCATGGTGCAGGAGGGAGGGCTTCAGATTCCTGGGGCATTGGGACCAGTTCTGGGGAGAGGCACCTATGCAAAAGGGACAGGATTTACCTCAACAGGACGGGGACAAATGTCCTTGTGGGGAGATTCACCAGTGTGGTTGGGGAGGGTTTAAACTAAATTGGCAGGGGGATGGGCACGAGTATATATAACTAGAAAAGAGGAATAAGGTGCATAATGTGAGAGTGTTAGACAATGCTAGAAAAAGGAATAGTTCCAAATTAGATAGGAGGAATGCAACGACAGGATTACAATGCAGGTTTGTAAATACACAAGTGTGGTGAATAAGGCTGATGAGCTACAAGCACAAATAGAAATATGGAAATATGATATAGTGGCAATAACAGAAATGTAGCTTAAAATGGCGAGAACTGGGTGATTAATATAGGATATAAAGTGTTCAGAAAAGATAGAGAAGGAGAAAAGTGAGGTGTGTATCAGTACTGATTAGGGAAGACATTGCAGTGTTGGAAAGGGAGGATGTCCTTGAGGGGGCAAAGACAGAATTCATTTGTTTAGAGTTGAGAAGTGAAAAGGGGGTGATCACACTACTGGGGGTATTGTATAGGCCTCCAAATAGTGAGAGAGAGAGATGGAGGAGTAAATATCCAGGGAAATCACAGAGCTGTAAGAACTATAGAGTGGTGATATTGGGGGACTTTAATTACCCAAATATTGATTAGGATCATTTTAGATAAAGGACAAGGAGGGGGACGAATTTCTGAAATGTGTTCAGGAGAACTTCCTTCATCAGTGTGTTCTCAGCCCAACTAGAAAGGTGGCATTGCTGGATCTGGCGCTGGAGAATGAGGTGGGTCAAGTGGATCAAGTGGACTAAGGGTGACATTTTATGGGCTGTGCAAAAGTGGATTTGGAGGCGTTTGGTGTGAATTTTTTAAATTCATTCATGGGATGTGGGCGTCGCTGGCCAGGCCAGCATTTATTGCCCATCCCTAATTGCCCTTGAGAAGGCGGTGGTGAGCTGCCTTCTTGAACCGCTGCAATCCATGTGGGGTAGGTACACCCACAGTGCTGTTAGGAAGGGAGTTCCAGGATTTTGACCCAGTGACAGTGAAGGAACGGCGATATAGTTCCAAGTCAGGATGGTGTGTGACTTGGAGGGGAACTTGCAGGTGGTGGTGCATCTGCTGCCCTTGTCCTTCTAGTTGGTAGAGGTCGTGGGTTTGGAAGGTGCTGTCTAAGGAGCCATGGTGCATTGCTGCAGTGCATCTTGTAGATGGTGAACACTGCTGCCACTGTGCGTCGGTGGTGGAGGGAGTGAATGTTTGTAGATGGGGTGCCAATCCAGCGGGCTGCTTTGTCCTGGATGGTGTTGAGCTTCTTGAGTGTTGTTGGAGCTACACCCATCCAGGCAAGTGGAGAATATTCCATCACACTCCTGACTTGTGCCTTGTAGATGGTGGACAGGCTTTGGGGAGTCAGGAGGTGAGTTACTCGCCTCAGGATTCTGAGCCTCTGACCTGCTCTTGTAGCCACGGTATTTATATGGCTACTCCAGTTCAGTTTCTGGTCGATGGTATCCCCTAGGATGTTGATAGTGGGGGTTTCAGTGATGGTAATGCCGTTGAATGTCAAGGGGAGATGGTTAGATTCTCTCTTGTTGGAGATGGTCATTGCCTGGCACTTGTGTGGCACGAATGTTACTTGCCACTTATCAGTCCAAGCCTGGATATTGTCCAGGTCTTGCTGCATTTCTACACGGACTGCTTCAGTATCTGAGGAGTCACGAATGGTGCTGAACATTGTGCAAACATCAGCGAACATCCCCACTCTTGACCTTATGATTGAAGGAAGGTCATTGATGAAGCAGCTGAAGATGGTTGGGCCGAGGACACTACCCTGAGGAACTCCTGCAGTGATGTCCTGGAGCTGAGATGATTGACCTCCAACAACCACAACCATCTTCCTTTGCGATAGGTATGACTCCAACCAGCGGAGGGTTTTCCCCCTGATTCCCATTAACTTTAGTTTTGCTCGGGCTACTTGATGCCATACTCAGACAAATGCTGCCTTGATGTCAAGGGCAATCTCTCTCACATCATCTCTTGAGTTCAGCTCTTTTGTCCATGTTTGAACCAAGGCGGTAATGAGGTCAGGAGCTGAGTGGCCCTGGCGGAACCCAAACTGAGCGTCACTGAGCAGGTTATTGCTAAGCAAGTGCCACTTGATGGCACTGTTGATGACATCTTCCATCACTTTACTGATGATTGAGAGTAGTCTGATGGGGTGGTAATTGGCCAGGTTGGACTTGTCCTGCTTTTTGTGTGCAGGACACACCTGGACAATTTTCCACATTGCAGGGTAGATGCCAGTGTTGTAGCAGTACTGGAACAGCTTGGCTAGGGGCGCGGCAAGTTCTGGAGCACAGATCTTCAGTACTATTGCCGGAATATTGTCAGGACGCATAGCCTTTGCAGTATCCAGTGCCTTCAGTTGTTTCTTGATATCATGTGAAGTGAATCGATTTGGCTGAAGTCTGGCATCTGTGATGCTGGGGACTTCAGGAGGTGGCAGAGATGGATCATCAACTCAGCACTTCTGGCTGAAGATTGTTGCAAATGCTTCAGCCTTATCTTTCGCACTGATGTGCTAGCCTCCCCCATCGTTGAGAATGGGGATATTTGTGGAGCCACCTCCTCCAGTTAGTTGTCTAATTGTCCACCACCATTCATGGCTGGATGTGGCAGGACTGCAGAGCTTAGATCTGATCTGTTGGTTATGGGATCGCTTAGCTCTGTCTATCGCATACTGCTTACACAGTTTGGCATGCAGGTAGTCCTGTGTTGTAGCTTCACCAAGTTGACACCTCATTTTGAGGTATGCCTGGTGCTGCTGCTGGCATGCCCTCCTGCACTCTTCATTGAACCAGGGTTCGTCTCCTGGCTTGATGGAAATGGTAGAGTGGGGGATATGCCGGGCCATGAGGTTACAGATTGTGGTTGAGTACAATTCTGCTGCTGCTGATCGCCCACAGCGCCTCATGGATGCGGAGTTTTGCATTGCTAGATCTGTTCGAAATCTATCCCATTTAGCACAGTGGTAGTGCCTCACAACACGATGGAGGGTATCCTCAATGTGAAGGCGGGACTTCCTCTCCACAAGTACTGTGCGGTGGTCACTCCTACCAATACTGTCATGGACAGATACATCTGCGGCAGGCAGATTGGTGAGGACGACGTCAAGTATGTTTTCCCCTCTTGTTGGTTCCCTCAGCACCTGCCGCAGACCCAGTCTAGCAGATATGTCCTTTAGGACTCGGCCAGCTCGGTCAGTAGTGTTGCTACCGAGCCACTCTTGGTGATGGACATTGAAGTCCCCCACCCAGAGTACATTCTGTGCCCTCGCCACCCTCAGTGCTTCCTCCAAGTGCTGTTCAACATGGAGGAGTACTGACTCATCAGCTGACGGAGGGCAGTAGGTGGTAATCAGTAGGAGGTTTCCTTGTCCATGTTTGACCTGATGCCATGAGACTTCATGGAGTCCAGAGTCGATGATGAGGACCCCCAGGGCAACTCCCTCCCTACTGTATACCACTGTGCCACCACCTCTGCTGGGTCTGTCCTGCCGGTGGGACAGGACATACCCGGGGACGGTGATGGCAGTGTCTGGGACATTGTCTGTCAAGTCTGATTCCGTGAGTATGACTATGTCAGGCTGTTGCTTGACTAGTCTGTGGGACAGCTCTGCCAACTTTGGCACAAGCCCCCAGATGTTAGTAAGGAGGACTTTGCAGAGTCGACAGGGCTGGGTTTGCCGTTGTCATTTCCGATGCCTAGGTCGATGCCGGGTGGTCCGTCTGGTTTCATTCCTTTTTATTGACTTCGTAGCGGTTAGATACAACTGAGTGGCTTGCTAGGCCATTTCAGAGGGCATGTCAGAGTTGACCACATTGCTGTGGGTCTGGAATCACATGTAGGCCAGACCAGGTAAGGACAGCAGATTTCCTTCCCTGGATTTTTACAACAATCGACAATGGTTTCATGGCCATCATTAGACTCGCTTTTTAATTCCAGATTTATTAATTAAATTCAAATTCCTCCTTCTGCTGTGGTGGGATTTGAACCCATGTCCCCAGAGCAATAAAAGCAAAATACTGCAGATATCATTCTGTATGAAGCTTCCAGTCCTCACCATTTTTAAATCACATTTCCATTATTGGCACTACATCATATTCTCACATGGCTATTTGTTCGTGCAGATCACACACCTTTTTCACCACACATTGTGCACTAACATGCATGCATTCGAAACCCATCTTTGTATTCAAAGAACAAAGAACAGTACAGCACAGGAACAGGCCATTCGGCCCTCCAAGCCTGCGCCGATCTTGATGCCTGTCTAAACTAAAACCTTCTGCACTTCCGGGGCCCATATCTCTCTCTTCCCATCCTATTCATGTATTTGTCAAGATACCTCTTAAACGTCACTATCGTACCTGCTTCCACCACCTCCCCGACAGCAAATTGCAGGCACTCACCACCCTCTGTGTAAAGAACTTGCCTCGCACACAACCTCTAAACTTTGCCCCTCGCACCTTAAACCAATGTCCGCTGGTAACTGACTCTTCCACCCTGGGAAAAAGCTTCTGACTATCCAATCTGTCCATGCCACTCATAACTTTGTAAACCTCTATCATGTCGCCCCTCCACCTCCGTCGTTCCAGTGAAAACAATCCGAGTTTATCCAACCTCTCCTCCTAGCTAATGCCCTCCAGACCAGGCAACATCCTGGTAAACCTCTTCTGTACCCTCTCCAAAACCTCCACGTCCTTCTGGTAGTGTGGCGACCAGAATTGCACGCAATATTCCAAGTGTGGCCTAACTAAAGTTCTGTACAGCTGCAACATGACTTGCCAATTTTTATACTCTATGCCCCGACCGATGAAGGCAAGCATGCCGTATGCCTTCTTGACTACCTTATCCACCTGCATTGCCACTTTCAGTGACCTGTGGACCTGTACGCCCGGATCTCTCTGCCTGTCAATACTCCTCAGGGTTCTGCCATTTACTGTATACTTCCCACCTGTATTAGACCTTCCAAAATGCATTACCTCACATTTGTCCAGATTAAACTCCATCTGCCATTTCTCCACCCAAGTCTCCAACCGATCTATATCCTGCTGTATCCTCTGACAATCCTCATCAATATCCGCCAACCTTTGTGTCGTCCGCAAACTTACTAATCAGACCAGCTACATTTTTCTCCAAATCATTTATATATACAACAAACAGCAAAGGTCCCAGCACTGATCCCTGTGGAACACCACTAGTCACATCCCTCCATTCAGAAAAACACCCTTCCACTGCTACCCTCTGTCTTCGATGACTGAGCCAGTTCTGTATCCATCTTGCCAGCTCACCTCTGATCCCGTGTGACTTCACCTTTTGTACCAGTCTGCCATGAGGGACCTTGTCAAAGGCTTTACTGAAGTCCATATAGATAACATCCACCGCCCTTCCTTCATCAATCATCTTCGTCACTTCCTCAAAAAACTCAATCAAGTTAGTGAGACACGACCTCCCCTTCTCAAAACCATGCTGCCTCTCACTAATAAGTTCATTTGTTTTCAAATGGGAATAAATCCTGTCCCGAAGAATCCTCTCTAATAATTTCCCTACCACTGACGTAAGGCTCACCGGCCTATAATTTCCTGAATTATCCTTGCTATCCTTCTTAAACAAAGGAACAACATTGGCTATTCTCCAGTCCTCTGGGACCTCACCTGTAGCCAATGAGGATGCAAAGATTTCTGTCAAGGCCCCAGCAATTTCTTCCCTTGCCTCCCTTAGTATTCTGGGGTAGATCCCATCAGGCCCTGGGGACTTATCCACCTTAATGCTTTGCAAGACACCCAACACCTCCTTTTTGATAATGAGATGACTGAGACTATCTACATTCCCTTCCCTAGGCTCATCATCCACCAAGTCCTTCTCTTTGGTAAATATTGATGCAAAGTACTCATTTAGTACCTTGCCCATTTCCTCTGGCTCCACACATAGATTCTCTCCTCTGTCCTTGAGTGGGCCAATCTTTCCCTAGTTACCCTCTTACTCTTTATATATGTATAAAAAGCCTTGGGATTATCCTTAATTCTGTTTGCCAATGACATTTCATGACCCCTTTTAGCCCTCCTGACTCCTTGCTTAAGTTCCTTCCTACTCTCTTTGTATTCCTCAAGGGATTCGTCTGTTCCTAGCCTTCCAGCCCTTACGAATGCTTCCTTTTTCTTTTTGACGAGGCTCACAATATCCGTCGTTAACCAAGGTTCCGAAAACTTGCCAAACTTATGCTTCTTCCTCACAGGAACATGCTGGTCCAGGATTCTAATCAACTGACGTTTGAAAGACTCCCACATGTCAGATGTTGATTTACCCTCAAACAGCCGCCCCCAATCTAAATTCTTCAGTTCCTGCCTAATATTGTTATAAATAGCTTTCCCCCAATTTAGCACCTTCACCCGAGGACTACTCTTCTCCTTATCCACAAGTACCTTAAAACTTATTGAATTATGGTCACTGTTCCCGAAATGCTCCCCTACTGAAACTTCGACCACCTGGCCGGGCTCATTCCCCAATACCAGGTCCAGTATGGCCCCATCCCTAGTTGGACTATCTACGTATTGTTTCAAGAAGCCCTCCTGGATGCTCCTTACAAATTGTGCCCCATCCAAGCCCCTAGCACTAAGTGAGTCCCTGTCAATATAGGGGAAGTTAAAATCACCCACCACTGCATCCCTGTTACTTTTACATCTTTCCAAAATCTGTCTACATATCTGCTCCTCGACCTCCCGCTGGCTGTTGGGAGGACTAGAGTAAACCCCCAACATCGTGACTGCACCCTTCCTATTCCTGAGCTCCACCCATATTGCCTCACTGTCTGACCCCTCCGAGGTCTCCTCCTGCAGTACAGCTGTGATATTCTCCTTAACCAGTAATGCAACTTCCCCCACCCCTTTAACATCCCCCTCTATCCCGCCTGAAGCTTCTAAATCCTGGAACATTTTGCTGCCAATACTGTCCTTCCCTCAACCAAGTCTCTGTAATAGCAACAACATCATAGTTCCAAGTACTAATCCAAGCTCTAAGTTCATCTGCCTTACCTGTTATACTTCTCTCATTGAAACAAATGCATTTCAGACCACCAGTCCCGCTGTGCTCCACAACATCTCCCTGCCTGCTCTTCCTCTTAGTCCTACTGGCCTTATTTACTAGTTCCCCCTCAGTTATTTCACCTACTGTCCTACTGCTCTGGTTCCCACCCCCCTGCCACACTAGTTTCAACCCTCACGAATGACGCTAGCAAATCTCGCAGCCAGGATATTTGTGCTCCTCCAGTTTAGATGCAACCCGTCCTTCTTGTACAGGTCCCATCTGTCCCGGAGGAGAGCCCAATGATCCAGATATCTGAAACCCTCCCTTCTACACCAGCTGTTCAGCCACGTATTTAGCTGCACTGTCTTCCTATTTCTAGCCTCACTGGCACGTGGCACAGGGAGTAATCCCGAGATTACAAGCCTAGAGGTCCTGTCTTAACTTTCTACCTAACTCCCTAAACTCCCCCTGCAGGACCTCATCACTCTTCCTGCCTATGTCATTGGTACCGATGTATACCACAACCTCTGGCTGTTCACCCTCCCCCTTCAGAATGCCCCCTGTCCGTTCAGAGACATCCTTGACCCTGGCACCAGGGAGGCAACATACCATCCTGGAGTCTCTTTCACGTCCACAGAAGCGCCTATCTGTGCCCCTGACTATAGAGTCCCCCATAACTATTGCTCTTCTGCGCTTTGTCCCTCCCTGCTGAACAACAGTGCCAGCCGTGGTGCCACTGCTCTGGCTGCTGCTGTTTTCCCCTGATAGGCCATCCCCCCCAACAGTATCCAAAACGGTATACTTGTTAGAGAGGGGGATAGCCACAGGGGATTCCTGCACTGACTGCCTGCCCCTTCTAGCGGTCACCCATCTATCTGCCTGCACCTTGGGTGTAACCACTTCTCTAAAACTCCTGTCTATGACACTTTCCGCCACCTGCATGCTCCTAAGTGCATCCAGTTGCTGCTCCAACCGATCCATGCGGTCTGTGAGGAGCTGCAACTGGGTACACTTCCTGCAGATGTAGTCGTCTGGAACGCTGGAAGCGTCACGGACCTCCCACATCTCACAGGTGAAGCACTTCACCCCTCTAAATGACATTTCTGGCACTAATTAATACATTCCTCATAGTCCTTCTTAGTCTGTTCCTATCTAATATGGAACTACTTCCTTCTCTAGTTTAAACCCTTCCCAATCACACTCGTGAAGCTCTCACGAGAACATTGGTCCCAGTCCTGTTGAGGTGCAACCCGTCCCTTTTGAATAGGTGCCTCCTGCTTCAGAACTGCTCCCAATATCCCAAGAATCTGAGTCCTTCCCTCCCTTTTTAACTACTTTCTCAATTTGCCATGTTCAATCATTTGTGCACATTTACCCCCAGGTCCCTCTGATCCTGCAGCCCCTTTAGAATTGTATCCTTTATTTTGCCTCTCCTTGTTCTTCCTACCGAAATGCATCACTTCACACTTATTAAGTGTTTTCCGCCACAAGTTCACTCATTCCACCAGCCTGTCTATATCCTCTTGAAGTTTATCACTATCCTCCTCACAGTTCACAATACTTCCAAGTTTTGTGTCATCTGCAAATGTTCAAATTGTGCCCGGTGTACCCAAGTCTAGGTCATTAATGTATATCAAGAAAAGTAGTGGTCCTCGTCAGGCCTGTACCACACTTTATCAAATGCCTTTTGGAAGCCCATGTCTACTACATCAACCTTATTCTCATAGAACCAGAGAAAGTTTAAGGCACAGAAAGAGGCCACTTGGCCCATCGTGTCTGTGCCAGTTGAAAAACAATCCATCTATTCTAATCCCACCTTCCAGCATTTGATCCGTTGCCCTGCAGGTTACGGTAATTGAGGTTCATATCCAGACTCCTTTTGAATGAGTTGAGGGTTTCTGCCTCAACTACCCCCTCAGGCAGTGAGTTCCAGACCCCCAACACCCTCTGGGTGAAAACATTTTTCCTCATCTCCCCTCTAATTTTTCTACCAATCACTTTAAATCTATGCCCCCTCGTCACTGACCTCTCTGCTAAAGTGAATAGACCCTTCACCTCCACTCTATCCAGGCCCCTCACAATTTTGTACATTTCAATCAGATCTCCCTCAGCCTTTTCTGTTCCAAGGAGAACAACCCCAGCCTATCCAATCTTTCCTCATTTTTCCAGTCCTGACAAAATCCTCGTAAATCTCCTCTGTACCCTCTCTAGTGCAATTACATCCTTACTGTAATGAGGTGACCAGAACTGCACACAGTACTCAAATTGTGGTCTAACCAATGATTTATACAGTTCCAGCATAACCTCCCTGCTTTTATATTCTATACCTCGGCTAATAAAGGAAAGGATTCAATATGCCTTCTTAACCACCTTATCGACCTGTCCTGCTACCTTCAGGAATCTGTGGACATTCACTCCAAGGTCCCTCACTTCCTCTACACTTCTCAGTATTTTCCTATTAATCGTGTATTCCTTTGCCATGTTTGACCTCCCCAAATACATCACCTCACACTTCTCCAAATTGAATTCCGTTTGCACTTTTCTGCCCATCTGACCAGACCATCAATATCTTCCTACAGCCTACAGCTATCCTCCTCGCTATCTACCACACGGCCAATCTTTGAGTCGTCTGAAAACTTCTTGATCATTCCCCCTATATTTACGTCCAAATCGTTAACACACAACAAAAAGCAGGGGACCCAGTACTGAGCCTTGCAGAACGCCACTCGAAACAGCCCTCCTGTCGCTAAAACACCCGTCAACAATTACCCTTTGCTTCCTGCCACTGAGCCAATTTTCTATCCACCTTGTTGCACTTCCTTGGATCCCATGGGCCGGACAATACTGATCAAGAAAATTCTCTTGAACACATTTCAGTAACTCATCCCCCACTCTGCCGTTTAGACTATTACATTCACAGTTTATATTTGGATAATTAAAGCCCCCCATTATCACTACTGTCGAGTCATATATAGCAATGGGAGATGGTTCTGGATGTTGGAGACCAATCATCTCACCACCTCCCCCCCCCACCCCCAGCTATCACTGCAGGAGTTTCTTAGGGTAGTGTCCTCGGCCCAACCATCTTCAGCTGTTTCATCAAAGACCTTCCCTCCATCATAAGGTCAGAAGTGTGGATGTTCGCTGATGATTGCACAACGTTCAGTACCATTTGCAACTCCTCAAATACTGACACAGTTGTGTAGAAATGCAGCAAAACCTGGACAATATCCAGACTTGGGCTGATAAGTGGCAAGTAACATTCGCATCACACAAGTGTCAGGCAATGACCATCTCCTCTTGACGTTCAACGGCATTACCGTCACTGAATCCCCCACTATCAACATTCTGGGGGCTACCATTGACCAGAAACTGAACTGGAGTAGCCAAATAAATACCGTGGCTACAAGAGCAGGTCAGGGGCTAGGAATCCTGCAGCGAGTAACTCACCTCCTGACTCCCCAAAGCCTGTCCACCATCTACAAGGCACAAGTCAGGAGCATGATGGAATACTCTCCACTTGCCTGGATGGGTGCAGCTCCAACAACACTCAAGAAGCTCGACACCGTCCAGGACAAAGCAGCTGCTTGATCAGCACGCCATCCACCACCTGAAACATTCACTCCCTCCACCACCGGTGCATAGTGGCAGCAGTGTGTACCATCTACAAGATGCACTGCAGCAACTTGCAAAGACTCCTTCGACAGTACCTTCCAATTCCTGCAACCTCTTCCATTTAGGACAGGGTTGTCCAACCTTTTTGCGTGGGAGGCCACAGTACCATTTTTGTCTTACATAGGGGGCTGGTAGGACAATGCCAGAAAGATAAAGGCATTAAAAATTTATCTTACTATTAAGCAAAACAACCACAAATGTGCATTTTTCGAAGAAGTTTTGAATGAGAAAATTAATTTATTGACTTATTTCTCTTCACTCTGTTGATTTAATGAGATACATTTTTTTTGCTTGCACAAGTAGTCAGTGATTGCCTGCACACTTGTAGCGATGTGGAGTATTCTGGATGGATGTCCATCTGTCAGGAGTGATCTTAATCGCTCACTCTCCCTCCCCTCTCGCTCTCTGTCCCCCTCTCTGTCTCTTTCTACCCCATTTCTCTCTCCGCCCCCCTCGACTCCTGTAGCCTATCTCTCTCTCTGTCCCCCTCTCTCTCTGTCCTCTCTGTCTCTCTCTCTGCCCCCCTCTCTCTGGCCCTTGTATCTCTCTGTCCTTCCCCTCTCTCTGTTCCCTCCCCACCCTCTCTCTATCCCCCCTCTTGCTGTCTCTATCCCCCTCTCTCTCTCAGGGAGCGGGAATGCGCAGTACAGCAGCTTTGTGGTTGGTCATTTTTTTTAGAAGATTGGAACTGGCCAGAAACCCAGAATGTGTCTGAAGTTGGGAAACTGCTGTTCCCGATATCAGCACTTGTCAGCTGTTAAACTGATTTGCACTCGTCTTTTAAAAGCCGGTCGAGAAGAAGAAGACAATCAGGAATTTCTCATCTCTGAAATACATCTGCAGGCTGTACGTTGGAAAACCCTGATTTAGAAAGACAAGGGCAGCAGATGCATGGGAACAACACCACCTGCAAGTCCCCCTCCAAGTCATATACCATCATGATTTGCTCAATAGAGGAAAATGTACCCACAACTTTCTGACTCAGTGGTGAATGTTCTGGCACTATGTCACACAAACGTTCACACATATATATCTATTTATTCTCAGTCATACTGTAGGAGTGTGGTTACTGTGAAAATCACACCACATGGAAAGTCGGACACGGTGATTCTGAATACATTTACAGATTTGCAAAAATGTGGCTACTGGTCATTGTGGTTGAAGTGAGATTTGCACTCAGGATCCGTCCGATGCACAAACAGAGGTTTTAATTTTAATAACTAAGTGTGAAAAATAAATGCATGTTAAATGTTTTCCACTTGCCCCCTGAATGATTCCATTCCATTAGTTCATCAAGCACTTTACTGTGTGAAAATCCTGCTGAAACCCCGCCCTCCCGAAGGCACTGTCTGCTTTGATGGTAGCCGCAGGACTCAAGGAAACAACAGCTCTTACAATAGCCGAAATGCACACTTTAGGCTGACCTTTTCCAGCTCACCATCGGTCTCAATCTCAATCTTAGCGGCAAGCTTCAAAAACGGTGCGGCGCATGCGCAAGATGTGCACCGTCGCGATATTTAGTGCAGTGGCTCATTTACACAGAGGAGGCAAACTCTCTGACCCTGATGACGTAGAGGGGCGGGCGCTCCATCCCCAGCAACAGTGTCCAACATCAGCACGCAGGCGCCATTTTTAAAGGGCTTCAGGCCCTTCCATAATATTTAAATTTTTTAAGTCACAGTTTTTAAAAAAAAACATACTTACACATTTATTCACAGTTCCAATCCCCTCTCCGACCTCCCAATGACTAATCAATACTATTTTGTCCTCTCCCCCCCCCCCCCAAACAATAAATGCTCGATCCCAACCTTCCCACCCCGAGCCTTCTTTACTTTAACCTTCAACCCCTTCCTATCATTCCCTCCACCAATCGCATTAGTTTTTGCTGTTCCCCCCAACATCCGCCTTGAAAATGTTACTTCTCACCCTTCCCCACCAGTGTTCCACCTCGGAGCACCGAAGGGAGATCCAAAGGCACGGGAATTCCGGAAACTCTTATCTTCCGGGAGAGGAGTGGACCTGTGGGGAGAACGCCGGGAGCAGAGCCTATAAATCAACCTCGAGGATGGAGGCCCAGTCTCTTACCTTCTGGGACCGGAGAACAGTCGAACCTCTTCCAGCGTGCCGGAGTTTGGAAAAAAAAGGCAAACAGTGACGTCACAGGAGAGCTGCATGCTGATTGGTTGGTGAGTAGCAGCTGTTAGAATATCTTAAAAAAAAGGGGAAAGTTTTTTTTTGGTTGGAATAAAAACCTGTGGTGATAACGTGAGTACTACGAAACATTTTTTTAAGGACTTTAGATTGAAGTGGGTGGAACAAGGCCCCCTACTATAATTAGTATTTTTTAATTAAGGGAGTAACTAATTAATCTAAAGGTAAGTCATGACAGGAGAGCTCAGCCCCATGATCTGCTCCTCCTCTGCTATGTGGGAAATCAGGGACGCGTCCAGTGTCCCTGGTGACCATGTGTGCAGGAAGTGTATCCATCTGCAGCTACTGCCTACCCGTATTACGGAGCATCCGCGATGCTGAGGAAGTCATGGATAGCATGTTTAGTGAGGTGGTCACACTGCAGGTAATGGCTGCACAGGCAGAAAAGAGATGGGTGACCACCAGACGGAGTAGTAGGCGCAGGCAGGTAGTGCAGGAGTCCCCTGTGGCCACCCCCCTCTCAAGCAGATATACCACTTTGGATACTGTTGGGGGGGGATGACCTCCCAGGGGAAAGCAGCAACAGCCAAGTTCGTGGCACCACAAGGGCTCTGCTGCACAGCAGGGGAGGAAAAGGGTTGGAAGAGCTAGAGTGATAGGGGATTCTATCGTAAGGGGTGCAGATAGGCATTTCTGTGGCCACAAACGAGACTCCAGGATGGTATAATAAAAGCAAAATACTGCGGATGCTGGAAATCTGAAACAAAAACAAGAAATGCCGGATTCACTCAGCAGGTCTGGCAGCATCTGTGGAAAGAGAAGCAGAGTTAATGTTTCGGGTCAGTGACCCTTCTTCGGAACCCCGCAGTTCCGAAGAAGGGTCACTGACCCGAAACGTTAACTCTGCTTCTCTTTCCACAGATGCTGCCAGACCTGCTGAGTGAATCCGGCATTTCTTGTTTTTGCTCCAGGATGGTATGTTGCCTCCCTGGTGCTCGGGTCAAGGATGTCTCGGACCGGCTGCAGGACATTCTGAAAGGGGAGGGTGAGCAGCCAGAGGTCATGGTCCATATTGGGACTAACGACATAGGCAGGAAGAGAGATGAGGTCCTGCAGGGGGAGTTTAGGGAGTTAGGTAGAAAGTTAAAAGACAGGACCTCTAGGCTTGTAATCTCTGGATTACTCCCTGTGCCACGTGCCAGTGAGGCTAGAAATAGGAAGATAGTGCAGCTAAACACGTGGCTGAACAGCTGGTGTAGAAGGGAGGGTTTCAGATATCTGGACCATTGGGATCTCTTCAGGGACAGATGGGACCTGTACAAGAAGGACGGGTTGCATCTAAACTGGAGGGGCACAAATATCCTGGCTGCAAGGTTTGCTAGCGTCACTCGGGAGGGTTTAAACTAGTGTGGCAGGGGGGTGGGAACCAGAGCAGTAGGACAGCAAGTGAAATAAATGAGGAGGACATAGTAAATAAGGCCAGTAAGACTAAGAGGAAGAGCAGGCAGGGAGATGTTGCTGAGCACAGCGGGACTGGTGGTCTGAAGTGCATTTGTTTCAATGCGAGAAGTATAACAGGTAAGGCAGATGAACTTCGAGCTTGGATTAGTACTTGGAAATATGATGTTGTTGCTATTACAGAGACTTGGTTGAGGGAAGGACAGGATTGGCAGCTAAATATTCCAGGATTTAGAAGCTTCAGGCGGGATAGAGGGGGATGTTAAAGGGGTGGGGGAGTTGCATTACTGGTTAAGGAGAATATCACAGCTGTACTGCGGGAGGACACCTCGGAGGGGTCATGCAGCGAGGCAATATGGGTGGAGCTCAGGAATAGGAAGGGTGCAGTCACGATGTTTGGGGTTTACGACAGGCCTCCCAACAGCCAGCGGGAGGTAGAGGAGCAGATATGTAGACAGATTTTGGAAAGATGTAAAGGTAACAGGGTTGTGGTGGTGGGTGATTTTAACTTTCCCTATATTGACTGGGACTCACTTAGTGCTAGGGGCTTGGATGGGGCACAATTTGTAAGGAGCATCCAGGAGGGCTTCTTGAAACAGTATGTAGATAGTCCAACTAGGGATGGGGCCGTACTGGACCTGGTATTGGGGAATGAGCCCGGACAGGTGGTCGAAGTTTCAGTGGGGGTGCATTTCGGGAACAGTGACCATAATTCCGTAAGTTTTAAGGTACTTGTGGATAAGGATAAGAGTAGTCCTCGGGTGAAGATGCTAAATTGGGGGAAGGCTAATTATAACAATATTAGGCAGGAACTGCAGAATTTAGATTGGGGGCGGCTGTTTGAGGGTAAATCAACATCTGACATGTGGGAGTCTTTCAAACGTCAGCTGATTAGAATCCTGGACCAGCATGTTCCTGTGAGGAAGAAAGACAAGTTTGGCAAGTTTCGGGAAGCTTGGATAACGCGGGATATTGTGAGCCTAGTCAAAAAGAAAAAGGAAGCATTTGTCAGGGCTGGAAGGCTAGGAACAGATGAAGCACTTGAGGAATATAAAGACAGTAGGAAGGAACTTAAGCAAGGAGTCAGGAGGGCTAAAAGGGGTCATGAAAAGTCATTGGCAAACAGGATTAAGGAAAATCCCAAGGCTTTTTATACGTATATGAAGAGCAAGAGGGTAACCAGGGAAAGGGTTGGCCCACTCAAGGACAGAGATGGGAATCTATGTGTGGAGCCAGAGGAAATGGGCGAGGTGCTAAATGAGTACTTTGCATCAGTCTTCACCAAAGAGAAGGACTTGGTGGATGATGAGCCTCGGGAAGGGAGTGTAGATAGTCTCAGTCATCTCATTATCAAAAAGAGGAGGTGTTGGGTGTCTTGCAAAGCATTAAGGTAGATAGGTCCCCAGGGCCTAATGGGATCAACCCCAGAATACTGAGGGAGGCAAGGGAAGAAATAGCTGGGGCCTTGACAGAAATCTTTGCATCCTCATTGGCCACAGGTGAGGTCCCAGAGGACTGGAGAATAGCCAATGTTGTTCCTTTGTTTAAGAAGGGTAGCAAGGATAATCCAGGAAATTATAGGCCGGTGAACCTTACGTCAGTGGTAGGGAAACTATTAGAGAGGATTCTTCGGGACAGGATTTACTCCCATTTGGAAATAAACAAACTTATTAGCGAGAGGCAGCATGGTTTTGTGAAGGGGAGGTCGTGTCTTACTAATTTGAGGAAGAGACGAAGATGATTGATGAAGGAAGGGCAGTGGATGTTATCTATATGGACTTCAGTAAAGCCTTTGACAAGGCCCCTCATGGCAGACTGGTACAAAAGGTGAAGTCACACGAGATCAGAGGTGAGCTGGCAAGATGGATACAGAACCTGCTCGGTCATAGAAGACAGAGGGTAGCGGTGGAAGGATGCTTTTCTGAATGGAGGGATGTGACTAGTGGTGTTCCGCAGGGATCAGTGCTGGGACCTTTGCTGTTTGTAGTATATATAAATGATTTGGTCGAAAATGTAGCTGGTCTGATTAGTAAGTTTGCGGACGACACAAAGGTTGGTGGAGTTGCGGATAGTGATGAGGATTGTTAGAGGATACAGCAGGATATAGATCGGTTGGAGACTTGGGCGGAGAAATGGCAGATGGAGTTTAATCCGGACAAATGTGAGGTAATGCATTTTGGAAGGCCTAATGCAGGTGGGAAGTATGCAGTAAATGGCAGAACCCTTAGGGGTATTGACAGGCAGAGAGATCTGGGCATACAGGTCCACGGGTCACTGAAAGTGGCAACGCAGGTGGATAAGGTAGTCAAGAAGGCATACGGCATGCTTGCCTTCATCGGTCGGGGCATAGAGTATAAAAATTGGCAAGTCATGTTGCAGCTGTACAGAACTTTAGTTAGGCCACACTTAGAATATTGCGTGCAATTCTGGTCGCCACACTACCAGAAGGACGTGGAGGCTTTGGAGAGGGTACAGAAGAGGTTTACCAGGATGTTGCATCGTCTGGAGGGCATTAGCTATGGGGAGAGGTTGGATAAACTCGGATTGTTTTCACTGGAACGACAGAGGTGGAGGGGCAACATGATAGAGGTTTACAAAGTTATAAGCGGCATGGACAGAGTGGATAGTCCGAAGCTTTTTCCCAGGGTGGAAGAGTCAGTTACTGGGCGACATAGGTTTAAGGTGAGAGGGGCAAAGTTTAGAGGGGATGTGCGAGGCAAGTTCTTTACATAGAGGGTGGTGAGTGCCTGGAACTTGCTGCCGGGGGAGGTGGTGGAATCAGATACGATAGAGACGTTTAAGAGGCATCTTGACAAATACATGAATAGGAAGGGAATAGAGGAATATGGGCCGCGGAAGTGCAGAAGGTTTTAGTTTAGGCAGGCATCAAGATCAGCGCAGGCTTGGAGGGCCGAATGGCCTGTTCCTGTGCTGTACTGTTCTTTGTTCTTTGTTCTTTGAATATCGGGAGTTAGGCAGAAGGTTAAAAAGCAGGACCTCTAGGGTTGTCATCTCAGGATTACTTCCTGTGACACGTGCTAGTGAGGGTAGGAATAGGAGGATTAGGCAAATGAATGCGTGGCTGAAGAGCTGGTGTAGGTGGGAGGGCTTCAGCTACTTGGATCATTGGGATCTCTTGTGGTGCAGAGGTGACCTGTACAAGAGGGTCGTGTTGCATCGAAACTGGAGGGGGACCAATATCCTTGCGGGGAGGTTTGTTAGTACTACTCGGGAGGGTTTAAACTCGTCTTGCAGGGGGTGTGGGACCCAAAGTAGTAGTCTCTCAGATGAGATAGTTGAGGCAAATGTAGAGGTTAAAGCAAGCAAGTCCAGTAGACAGGCCGGGCAGGGGCAGGACAGGGAGCGTGGAAGTTCTGTTAGGCTAAACTGCATTTACTATAATGCAAGAAGCCTTACATGTAAGGCAGATGAACTCAGAGCATGGATCAGTACATGGGATTGTGATATTATAGCTATTACATAAACGTGGTTCAGGGATGCGCAGGACTGACAGCTCAATGTTCCAGGGTACCGATCTTTCCAGCATGACAGAGGTGGAGGTAAGAGAGGAGGGTGAGCTGCACTCTTGATTCGGGAGGACATCACGGCAGTACTTAGAGAGGATATCCTGGGGGGAATATCCAGCGAGGCCATATGGGTAGAACTTAGAAATAAGAAAGGGGTGATCACTTTGATGGAATTATACTATAGGCCCCCCAATAGTCAGAGGGAAGTGGAGGAGCATATATGTTGGGAAATCACAGACAGGTGTAGGAATTATAGGGTTGTAATAGTAGGTGATTTTAACTTCCCTAATATTGACTGGGACTGCCTTCGTGCCAAGGGATCAGATGGGGAAGAATTTGTTAAGTGTTTCCAGGATAGTTTTCTGAAGCAGTATGTGGATGGCCCTACTGGAGAAGGGGCTACACTCGACCTCCTCTTAGGAAATGAGGATGGGCAGGTGGTTGATGTGTCAGTGGGGGAGCACTTTGGGACCAGTGACCATAACTCTATTAGCTTCAAGATAGTTATGGAAAAGGATAGGAATGGTCCTCGGGTTGAAGTCCTAAATTGGGGGAAGGCTAATTTCGATGGCATCCGACAGGAACTCTCAAAAGTTGAATGGGAGAGGCTGTTTACAGGTAAAGGGACGTCTGGCAAGTGGGAGGCTTTCAAAAGTGAGATAGGAAGAGTTCAGGGCCAGCATGTTCCTGTTAGATAGAAGGGCAAGGCTGGCAAGTTTAGGGAACCTTGGTTGATGAGGGATATTGAGGGTCTGGTCAGGAGAAAGAAGGAGGCATATGTCAGGTATAGGCAGCTGGGATCGAGCGAGTCCCTCGAGGAGTATAGGGGATGTAGGACTATACTTAAGAAGGAAATTCGGAGGGCGAAAAGGAGCCATGAGATTTCCCTGGCAGATAAGATAAAGGAGAATCCGAAAAGATTCTACAAGTATATTAAGAGTAAAAGGGTAGCTAGGGAAAGAGTAGGTCCCCTTAAGGATCAGTGTGGCAATCTATGTGTGGAGCCACGGGAAATGGGCGAGGTCGTAAATGAATATTTCTCGTCTGTATTTACCGTGGAGAAGGTCATGGAAGCCAGTGAGTTCAAGGGAGGGAACAGTGATATCCTGGAGCATATCAACATTACAAAGGAGGAGGTGTTGGAGGTTTTGAAGCGCATTAAGGTGGATAAATCCCCAGGGCCTGACCAGGTGTATCCTAGGATGCTATGGGAAGCAAGGGAGGAGATTGCTGGGGCCCTGGCAGAGATTTTTGTATGATTGTTAGCCACGGGTGAGGTACCAGAAGACTGGAGGATAACTAATGTTGTACCTTTATTTAAGAAGGGCAGCAGGGATAAGCCAGGGAAGTACAGGCCGATGAGCCTTACATCAGTGATGGGAAAGTTATTGGAAGGGATTCTGAGAGACAGGATTTATATGCATCTGGAAAGGCAAGGTCTGATTCGGGATAGTCAGCATGGCTTTGTGCGTGGGAAATCATGTCTCACGAATTTGATTGAGTTTTTCAAGGAGGTGACCAAGAGGATTGATGAGGGCAGGGTGATGGACGTTGTCTACACGGACTTTAGCAAGGCCTTTGACAAGGCCCCGCATGGTAAGCTGGTCCAGAAGGTTCAAACACATGGGATTCAGGGTGAGCTAGCAAATTGGATACAAAATTGGCTTGGTGATAGGAGGCAGAGGGTGTTAGTGGAGGGTTGTTTTTCAGATTGGAGGCCGGTGACCAGTGGTGTGCCGCAGGGATCGGAGCTGGGCCCTCTGTTGTTTGTCATATATATTAATGACTTGGATGTGAATGTAAGGGGCATGATTAGTAAGTTTGCAGATGACACAAAAATTGGTGGTATTGTGGGCAGTGAAGAAGGTTGTCTAAGGTTACAACAGGATATGGATCATCTGGGAAAATGGGCAAGGGATTGGCAAATGGAATTTAACGCAGACAAGTGTGAAGTGATGCATTTTGGGAAGTTAAACCAGGGCAGGACATATACAGTGAATGGCAGGGCCCTGGGGAGTGAGCAGAGAGACCAAGGCGTGCAAGTACATAGTTCCCTGAAAGTGGCAACACAGGTAGACAGGGTGGTGAATAAGCATGGTTATTGGCATGCTTGCCTTCATCAGCCGAGGCATTGAGTACAAGAGTTGGGACGTCATGTTACAGTTGTACATAACGTTGGTTAGGCTGCATTTGGAGTACTGTGTGCAGTTCTGGTCGCTGCACTACAGGAAATGACCCGAAACGTTAACTCTGCTTCTCTTTCCACAGATGCTGCCAGACCTGCTGAGTGGTTCCAGCATTTCTTGTTTTTATTTCAGATTTCCAGCATCCGCAGTATTTTGCTTTTATTTTAGTATAGATAGGCATTATGGTCGGCATGGACGAGGTGGGCCGAAGGGCCTGTTTCTATGCTGTACAATTCTATGACTCTATAACTGGCTGGAATATCAGCCTGGGTCAGCCGTCTTTATTCATATAATTTAAATTAATTAACATATTTTAATTAGGTTCCCATCGCTGAGCAGCAGGGGGGTCTCAGCGAGGCCTCACCACCATTGGTAATATGGGGCAGGTCCATCCCGGCGTCAAGGCCCATAGAAGGCCTCTCCTAGAGAAATTTTCCAGGCCCCACACCTCCACACCTCCACACCTCCAACCACGACCCCCGAAGTTGGGGGGCTGGTAAAATCCAACCCATTATGTGGGCCAAGTGACAGATTTGTCATCAGCAACATCCACGCAGAAGGATTTATACAGTGTTAAAATGAAACTTTGTTTGATAGTGGCCCTCCAACAGTGCAGTAATCCCTCAGTACCGACCCTCAGACAGTGCAGCACTCCCTCGGTACTGAGCCTCCGACAGTGCAGCACTCCCTCAGTACTGAGTCTCTGATAGTGCAGCACTCCCTCAGTACTGAGTCTCTGACAGTGCAGCACTCCCTCAGTACCGACCCTCAGACAGTGCAGCACTCCCTCAGTACTGAGTCTCTGATAGTGCAGCACTCCCTCGGTACTGAGTCTCCGACAGTGCAGCACTCCCTCAGTACTGAGTCTCTGATAGTGCAGCACTCCCTCAGTACTGAGTCTCTGACAGTGCAGCACTCCCTCAGTACTGAGTCTCTGTCAGTGCAGCACTCCCTCAGTACTGACGCTCTAACAGTGCAGCACTCCCTCAGTACTGAGTCTCCGACAGTGCAGCACTCCCTCAGCATTGCCCCTCCAAGAGTGCTGCACTCCCTCAGTCATGGTTATAGTCGTTGGCTGTCCCTCTATTCGAGGGTGACATCTACTCAAGATCGCGAGTTTCTGACTTGGGTCTTCATGTGACTGAAGAGGCCAATTCTCGACCCCGGATCTTTGGGCACATGGGGCAGGCATCCCAGAGGTAGTGCGATATGCAATGCAGGATTTGCTTCAGGGTTCCGAAGAAGGGTCACTGACCCGAAACGTTAACTCTGCTTCTCTTTCCACAGATGCTGCCAGACCTGCTGAGTGAATCCAGCATTTCTTGTTTTTGTTGCAGGATTTGCTTCGTTTTCTTTCCTTCCCTGCTGCCGCTCTCCTTCATCATTAAGGCGTTTGAACTCAAAGCAGGATGCAGCTTGATGGACAGGTTGTTGCCATTTAACGATTGGTAGCAAGCTCCTCCGAGTCATTAATGTCAATGCTGCCGCACTTCAATGAGAGCTTCAGAGTGTCTTTGAAGCGTTTTCTTTGTCCTCCCCTGGAACGCTGTCCATTTGACAGTTGAGAAAGCAGGACCTGGTGGGGGAGATGGTTTTCGGCCATCCAGACACAGTGTCCAGTCCACTGAAGTTAATTTTGCAGGAGTTTTGCCTGAATGCTTGTGGAGCTGACTTCAAGAAGGACACTAGTGTTTGTTCAACAGTCCTTCCATTGAATCCGGAGGATGTGGCAGAGGCATTGCTGATGGAGTTTCTCTAGCGCTGTCATGTGTCATTGATACACAGTCCAGATCTCACCGCAGTACTGGTGACAACAACTATTCTGAACAATAGGACTTAGGTTGACCAGCAGTGGTCTTTGTTGTCAAACACTCTCTCCTGCAGTTTGTAGAAGGCTGAGTGGTTGCAGCTGATTCTGGTGTTGGATCTCATCAATGGTGGCTTTTTGAGAGAGGTGGCTGCCAAGGTATGGGAAGTGCACAACATAATCCAAAGACTCTCCTTCAACATATATGGGAGGTGGAATATTTGGCTGACCAGCTGTTTTTTTTATTCGTTCATGGGATGTGGGCATCACTGGCGAGGCCAGCATTTATTGCCCATCCCTAATTGCCCTTGAGAAGGTGGTGGTGAGCTGCCTTCTTGAACCGCTGCAGTCCATGTGGGGTAGGTACACCCACAGTGCTGTTAGTCCTCTTACGCAGTCCTCTTATCTTCCGGGAGCGGAGCAGAGAGGAGTGGAGCGGACCTATGGGGAGAATGCCAAGAGCGGAGCCTATAAATCGAACCCGAGGATCGAGGCCCAGTCTCTTACCTTCCGGGAGCGGAGCGGAGTGGACCTGTGGGGAGAACACCGAGAACAGAGCCTATAAACCAACCCGAGGATCGAGGCCCAGTCTCTTACCTTCTGGGAGCGGAGCGGAGAGCAGTCGAACCTCTTCCAGCACTCCGGAGTTTTGAAAATAAAAAGCCAACAGTGACATCACAGGAGAGCTGCAAGTTGATTGGTTGGTGAGTCACTGCTTTTAGGGAATAGCTCTAAATAGCTGGGTAAGTATTTCAGGTAAGAAAAGTTTAAAGTTTAAAATTTCTTTCAAATATAGTAAGTAGTTTTTTTTGGGAGTTCTGTAGTAACGAGGACCAGGGAAGAAGGGCCCTAGAGTAACTGATATTATTGGACATTAAGATCTTCCAGAAGGTTTAATTTAATTTAAAGGGTTAAGTCATGGCAGGAGAGCTCAAAGCTGTGGTGTGCTCCTCGTGCTCCATGTCGGAAACCGGGAACATTTCCAGTGCCCGGGACCAGCAAGTGTGCAGGAAGTGTCTCCAGCTGCAGCTCCTGGAAGCCTGGGTTTCGGAGCTGGAGCGGCAGCTGGGGACACTGTGGAGCATCCGCGAGGCGGAGAGTATTGTGGATAGCACGTATAGAGAGGTGGTCACACCGCAGGCTCAGACAGGCAGGAAGGGAATGGGTGACCACCAGGCAGAGCAAGAGGACTAGGCAGGCAGTTCAGGAATCTCCTGTGGCTATTCCCCTGCAAAACAGATATACTGCTTTGGATACTGTTGGGGGGAATGGCCTCTCAGAGGAAAGCAGCAACAGCCCAGTTCGTTGCACCACAGTTGGCTCTGCTGCACAGGGGAGGAGTAAAAAGTGTGGGAATGCAATAGTTATAGGGGATTCAATTGTAAGGGGAATAGATAGGTGTTTCTGTGGCCGCAAAAGAGACTCCAGGATGGTATGTTGCCCCCCTGGTGCTCGGGTCAAGGATGTCTCAGAGCGGTTGCAGCACATTCTGAAGGGTGAGGGTGAACAGCCAGTGGTCGTGGTACACATTGGTACAAACAACATAGATTAAAAAAAGGGTGAGGTCCTAAAAGCAGAATATAGGGAGTTAGGAAGTAAGTTGAAAAGTCGGATCTCAAAGGCAGTGATCTCAGGATTACTACCAGTACCACATGCTAGTCAGAGTAGAAATAGCAGGATATATCGGATGAATACGTGGCTGAAGAGATGGTGTGAAGGGGAAGGTTTTAGATTCCTGGGACATTGGAACCGGTTCTGGGGGAGGTGAGACCAGTACAAACTGGACGGGTTACACCTGGGCAGGACCGGGACTGATGTCCTGGGGGAGTATTTACTAGAGTGATTGGGGAGGGTTTAAACTAAAATGGCAGGGGGATGGGAACCTTTGCAAGGAGAAAGAGGAGGTGGGGGATCAAAGACAAGAACAAAAGACAGTAAGGGGAATAAGAAAAGTGATAGGCAGAGAAATCAAGGGCCAGAATCAAACAGGGCCACAGTGAAAAATGGTGGGAAGGGGACAAGTAATGTTAAAAAGACAAGCTTTGTGCCTTAACGCGCAAAGCATTCACAATAAAGTGGATGAATTAATCATGCAAATAGATGTAAACGGGTATGATATAGTCGGGATTACGGAGACATGGCTGCATAGGGCGGCACAGTGGCGCAGTGGTTAGCACCGCAGCCTCACAGCTCCAGCGACCCAGGTTCAATTCCGGGTACTGCCTGTGTGGAGTTTGCAAGTTCTCCCTGTGTCTGCGTGGGTTTCCTCCGGGTGCTCCGGTTTCCTCCCACATGCCAAAGACTTGCAGGTTGATAGGTTAATTGGCCATTATAAATTGCCCCTAGTATAGGTAGGTGGTAGGGAAATACAGGAACAGGTGGGGATGTGGTAGGAATATGGAATTAGTGAAGGGTTAGTGTAAGTGGGTGGTTGATGGTCGGCACAGACTCGGTGGGCCGAAGGGCCTGTTTCAGTGCTGTATCACTAAACTAAAAACTAAAAAGGTGACCAGGGATGGGAAATGAACATCCAGGGGTGTTCAGTATTTAGGAAGGACAGACAAAAAGCAAAAGGCGGTGGAGTTGCATTGCTGGTTAAAGAGGAAATTAACGCAATAGTGAGGAAAGATATTAGCTCTGACGATGTGGAATCTGTATGCGTAGAGCTGAGAAACACAAAGGGGCAAAAAACATTCGTGGGGGCTGTATATAGACCCCCAAACTGTAGTGGTGATGTTGGGAATGGCATTAAACAGGAAATTAGAGATGCATGCGATAAAGGAACATCTGTAATTATGGATAACTTTTAATCTGCATATAGATTGGGCAAATCAAATTAGTCACAATACCGCAGAGGAGGAATTCCTGGAGTGTACACGGGATGGTTTTCTGGACCAATATGTTGAGGAACCAACTAGAGAACAGGCCATCCTAGACTGGGTATTGTGTAATGAGAGAGGAATAATTGACAATCTAGTGGTGCGAGACCCCTTGGGGATGAGCGACCATAATATGATAGAATTCTTCATCAAGATGGAGAGTGACGTAGTTGATTCTGAGACAAGGTGCTTTCCTTAGTAAAGGAAACTACAAAGATATGAGGCGCGAGTTGGCCATGACGGTTTGGGAAACGTTACTTAAAGGGATAATGGTGGAAAGGCAATGGCAAACATTCAAAGAGCACATGGATGAACTGCAACAATTGTTTATTCCTGTCTGGCGCAAAAGTAAAATGGGAAAGGTAGCCAAACCACGGCTCACAAGGGAAATTAGAGATAGCATTAGATCCAAGGAAGAGGCATATAAATTCGCCAGAAAAAACAACAGACCTGAGGATTGGGAGCAGTTCAGAATTCAGCAAAGGACGACCAAGGGATTGATTAAGAAGGGGAAAAGAGAGTACGAGAGCAAGCTTGCGGGGAACATAAAAACTGACTGTAAAAGTTTCTACAGGTGTGTGAAGAGAAAAAAATTGGTGAAGACAATTGTAGGTCCCTTACAGTCAGAAACAGGGAAATTTATTATGGGGAATAAAGAAATGGCTGAGCAACTAAATGCATACTTTGGTTCTGTCTTCACAAAGGAGGACACAAATATCATACCAGAAATGTTGGGGAACCCAGGGCTTAGTGTGAGAGAGGAACTGAAGGAAATCAGTATTAGTAGAGAAATGGTGTTGGGGAAATTGATGGGATTGAAGGCTGATAAATCCCCAGGGCCTGATGGTCTGCATCCCAGAGTACTGAAGGAAGTGGCCCTAGAAATAGTGGATGCATTGGTGGTCATCTTCCAAGATTCTATAGGCTCTGGAACAGTTCCTACAGATTGGAGGGTAGCTAATGTAACCCCACTATTTAAAAAGGGAGACAGAGAGAAAGTAGGGAATTATAGACCAGTCAGCCTGATGTCAGTAGTGGGGAAAATTCTAGCATCCAGTATCAAAGATTTTATAGCAGAGCACTTAGAGAACAGTGGTAGAATCGGGCAGAGTCAGCATGGATTTACAAAAGGGAAATCATGCTTGACAAATCTACCAGAATTCTTCGAGGATGTAACTAGAAGAGTTGATGAGGGGGAGCCAATGGATGTGGTTTATTTGGACTTTCAGAAGGCTTTCTACAAAGTCCCACATAAGAGATTAGCATGTAAAATTAAAGCGCATGGGATTGGGGGGAGTGTATTGCGATGGATAGAAAATTGGTTGACAGACAGGAAACAAAGAGTAGGGATAAATGGTCTTTCTCCGAATGGCAGGCAGTGACTAGTGGGGTACCACAGGGATCAGTATTAGGACCCCAGCTATTCACAATATCTTCTTTGGCCTCCTTATCTCGAGAGACAATGGGTAAGCGCCTGGAGATGGTCAGTGGTGTGTGGAGCAGCACCTGGAGTGGCTATAAAGGCCAATTCTAGAGTGTTATACATATACATCAATGATTTAGATGAGGGAACTAAATGTAATATCTCCAAATTTGCAGATGACAAAAAATTGGTGGGAGGGTGAGTTGTGAGGAGGATGCAGAGAGTCTTCTGGGTGATTTGGACAAGTTGAGTGAGTGGGCTAATGCATGGCAGATGCAGTATAATGTGAATAAATGTGAGGTTATCCACTTTGGTAGCAAAAACAGGAAGACAGATTATTATCTGAATGGCTATAAACTGAGAGAGGGGAATATGCAGCGAGGCCTGGGTGTTCTCGTACACCAGTCGCTGAAGGTAAGCATGCAGGTGCAACAGGCAGTAAAAAAGGCAAATGGTATGTTGGCCTTCATAGCGAGAGGATTCGAGTACAGGAGCAGGGATGTCTTGTTGCAATTATACAGGGCCTTGGTGAGGCCACACCTGGAATATTGTGTGCAGTTTTGGTCTCCTTATCTGAGGAAGGGTGTTCTTGCTATAGAGGGAGTGCAGCGAAGGTTTACCAGACTGATTCCTGGGATGGCAGGACTGACATATGAGGAGATATTGAGTTAGTTAGGATTATATTCACTGGAGCTCAGAAGAGTGAGGGGGGATCTCATAGAAACCTATAAAATTCTAACAGGACTTGACAAGGTAGATGCAGGAAGGATGTTCCCGATGGTGGGGGAGTCCAGAACCAGGGGTCATAGTCTAAGGATACGGGGTAAACCTTTCAGGACTGAGATGAGGAGAAATTTCTTCACCCAGAGAGTGGTGAGCTTGTGGAATTCACTCCCACAGAAACCAGTTGAGGCCAAAACATTTAATGTTTTGAAGAAGGAGTTAGATATAGCTCTTGGGGCTAAAGGTATCAACGGGTATGGGGCGAAAGCGGGAACAGGTTACTGAGTTGGATGATCAGCCATGATCATAATGAATGTTAGAGCAGACTCGAAGGGCTGAATGGCCTACTCCTGCTCCTATTTTCTATGTTTCTATGTTAGGAAGGGAGTTCCAGGATTTTGACCCTGTGACAGTGAAGGAACGGCGATATAGTTCCAAGTCAGGATGGTGTGAGACTTGGAGTGGAACTTGCAGGTGGTGGTGTTCCCATGCATCTGCTACCTTTGTCCTTCTAGCTGGTAGTGGTCATGGGTTTGGAAGGTGCTGTCGAAGGAGCCTTGGTGCATTGCTGCAGTGCATCTTGTAGATGGTGCACACTGCAGCTACTGTGCATCAGTGGTGGAGGGAGTGAATGCTGAAGGTGTTGAATGGGGTGCCAGTAAAGCGGGCTGCTTGTCCTGGATGGTGTTGAGCTTCTTGAGTGTTGCTGGACCCATCCAGTCAAGTGGATGGTATTCCATCAAACTCCTGACTTGTGCCTTATTGAAGGTGGACAGGCTTTGAAGAGACAGGAGGTGAGTTACTCGCCGCAGGATTCCTCGCCACAGCATTTATGTGGCTGGTTCAGTTCAGTTTCTGATCAATGGTGGCCCCAGGATGTTGATGGTGGTGGACTCAACGATGGTAATGCCATTGAACGTCAAGGGGAGATGGTTAGATTCTCTTTTGCTTGAGATGGTTATTGCCTGGCACTTGTGTGGTGTGAATTGCCATTTATCAACCCAAGCCTGGATATTGTCCAGATCATGCTGCATATGGCATGGACTGCTTCAGTGTCCAAGGAGTCACGAATGGTGCTGAACATTCTGCAATCATCAGCAAACATCCTCACATTTTTTTTTATAATCATTCATGGGATGTGGGCTTCGCTGGCCAGGCCAGCATTTGTTGCCCATCCCTAATTGCCCTTGAGAAGGTGGTGGTGAGCTGCCTTCTTGAATTGCTGCAGTCCATATGAGGTAGGTACACCCACAGTGCTGTTAGGAAGGGAGTTAGAATCATAGAATCGTGAAAGTTTAAGGCACAGAAAGAGGCCACTTGGCCCACCTATTCTAATCCCAGCATTTGGTCCGTAGTCCTGCAGCATTCGGCACTTGAGGTGCTTATCCCGACTCCTTTTGAATGAGTTGAGGGTTTCTGCCTCAACTACCCCCTCAGGCAGTGAGTTCCAGATCCGCACCACCCTCTGGATGAAAATGTTTTTCCTCATCTCCCCTCTAATTTTTCTACCAATCACTTTAAATCTATGCCCCCTCGCCACTGACCTCTCTGCTAAGGTGAATAGACCCTTCACCTCCACTCTATCCAGGCCCCTCAAAATGTTGTACATTTCAATCAGATCTCCCCTCAGCCTGCTCTGTTCCAAGGAGAACAACCCCAGCCTATCCAATCTTTCCTCATAGCTGCATTTTTTCCGTCCTGGCAACTTCCTCGTAAATCTCCTCTGCACCCTCTCTGGTGCAATTACATCCTTTCTGTAATGAGGTGACCAGAACTGCACACAGTACTCAAGTTGTGGCCTAACCAATGATTTATACAGTTCCAGCATAACCTCCCTGCTCTGACATTCTAGACCTCGGCTAATAAAGGAAAGGATTCTATATGCCTTCTTAACCACCTTATCGACCTGTCCTGTTACCTTCAGAGATCTGTGGACATTCACTCCAAGGTCCCTCACTTCTTCTACACTTCTCAGTATTTTCCCATTAATCGTGTATTTCTTTGCCTTGTTTGACCTCCCCAAATGCATCACCTCATATTTCTCTAAGTTGAATTCCATTTGCCACTTTTCTGCCCATCTGACCAGACCATCAATATCTTCCTGCAGCCTACAGCTATCCTCCTCGCTATTTACCACACAGCCAATCTTTGTGTCATCTGCAAACTGATCATGTCCCCGATATTTATGTTCAAATCGTTAATATATACCACGAAAAGCAGGGGACCCAGTACTGGGCCCTGCGGACGCCACTGGAAACAGCCCTCCAGTCACTAAAACAGCCGTCAACAATTACCCTTTGTTTCCTGCCACTGAGCCAATTTTGTATCCACCTTGCTGCATTTCCCTTGGGATTTAACTTTTTAACCAGTCTGCCATATGGGACCTTGTCAAAAACCTTGTTAAAATCCATGTAGACCACATCAACTGCACTACTCTCATCTATCTTCCTAGTTACTTCCTCAAAAAATTTGATCAAGTTGGTCAGACAAGATCTTCCCTTAACAAATCCATGCCCACTATCCTTGATTAACCTGTGCCTTTCTCAGTGACAGTTTATCCTGTCTCTCAGAATAGATTCCGATAATATGCCCACTACTGAGATTAGACTGACTGGCCTGTAATTATTGGGTCTATCTTTTGCTCCCTTTTTAAACAGAGGTAAAACATGAGCAATTCTCCAATCCTCTAACACCACATTTGCATCCAGTGAGGACTGGAAAATGATGGTCAGACCCTCTGCTATTTCTTCTTTTGCTTCTTTTAACAGCCTAGGATATATTTCATCTGACCCTGGCGATTTATCAACTTTCAAGGATGCTAATCCCATTAATATTTCCTATTTCCCTATGTTTATCACATCCAATACTTCACACTCTTCCTCCTTCACTACAATATCTGCATCATCCTCCTCTTTTGTGAAGACAGTCGCAAAGTTTTCATTAAGAACCATACCAACATCTTCCACCCCTACACATAGGTTACCTTTTTGATCTTTTATGGGTCCTACTCTCTCCTTAGTTATCCTCTTACTCTTAATGTATTGATAAAACATCTTTGGGTTCACCTTGATTTTTGCTTGCCAATATTTTTTCAAGCCCTCTCTTTGCTTTCCTAATTTCCTTTTTGATTTCACCCCTCCACTTTCTATACTCCTCTCGGCTTTCTGTAGTATTGGGTTCTCGGTGTCGGACATAAGCTTTCCTTTTCTGCCTTATCTTACTCTGTCGGCTCCTTGACATCCATGGGGCTCGTGATTTGGACGCCTCACCCTTTTTCTTTGAGGGAACATGTTTACCCTGAATCCCTTGAATCTCCCCTTTGCATCTCACTGCTCTGACACTGATTTACCTTCAAGTAGCTGTTTCCAGTCCACTTTCACTAAATCACTCCTCAGTTTAGTAAAATTGGCTTTGCCGCAATTGAGAACTCTAACTCCTGTTCTATCTCTGTCCTTTTCCATAATTATGTTAAAACTGACTGAATTATGATCACTCCCACCAAAATGCTCTCCCACTGCCACTCCTTCCACCTGCCCATCTTCATTTCCTAAAATTAAGTATAAAACTGCACTCTCTATTGTTGGACTTGCTACATACTGGCCAAAAATGTTCTCCTGAATGCACCTCAAGAATTCTGCTCCCTCAATTCCTTTCACACTAAAACTATCCCAGTTAATATTGGGGTAATTAAAATCCCCTACTATTACTGCCCTATTGTTCTTGCACTTCAGAGATTTGCCTACATATCTGCTCTTCTATCTCCCTCTGACTGTTTGGGGGTCTATAGTACACTCCCAGCAGTGTGATTGCCCCTTTTTTGTTTCTTAGCTCAATCCATACGGCCTCATTTGATGAACCTTCCAACATATCATCCCTCCTCACAGCTGTAATAGTTTCCTTGACCAAAATTGCCACTCCCCCTCCTTTCTTATCCCCCTCCCTATTGCATTTGAAAACCCTGTAACCAGGAATGTTCCAGGATTTTGACCCAGCGACAGTGAAGGAACGGCGATATAGTTCCAAGGCAGGATGGTGTGTGGCTTGGAGGGGAACTTGCAGTTGTTGGTGTTCCCATGCATTTCCTATCTTGTCCTTCTAGGTGGTAGAGGTCCCAGATTTGGAAGGTGCTGTCGAAGGAGCCTTGGTGCATTGCTGCAGTGCATCTTGTAGATGGTACACACAGCTGCCACTGTGTGTCGGTGGTGGAGGGAGTGAAAATTTGTGGATGGGGTGCCAATCAAGCGGGTTGCTTTGTCCTGGATGGTGTTGAGCTTCTTGAGTGTTGTTGGAGCTGCACCCATCCAGGCAAGTGGAGAGTATTCCATCACACTCCTGACTTGTGCCTTGTAGATGGTGGACAGGCTTTGGGGAGTCAGGAGATGAGTTACTCGCCGCAGGATTCCTAGCCTCTGACCTGCTCTTGTGACCACGGTATTTATATGGCTACTCCAGTTCAGTTTCTGGTCAATGGTAGCCCCTAGGATGTTGATATTGTGGGATTTGATGCTGGTAATGCCATTGAATGTCAAGGGGAGATGGTTAGATTCTCTCTTGTTGGAGATGGTCATTGCCTGGCACTTGTGTGGCTCGATGTTACTCCTGATCTTATGATGGAGGGAAGGTCATTGATGAAGCAGCTGGAGATGGTTGGGTCTCGGACGCTACCCTGAGGAACTCCTGCAGTGATGTCCTGAGACTGAGATGATTGACCTCCAACAACCACAACCATCGTCCTTTGTGATAGGTATGACTCCAACCAGCAGAGAGTTTTCCCCCTGATTCCCATTGACCTTAGTTTTGCTAGGGCTCCTTAATGCCATACTCGGTCAAATGCTGCCTTGATGTCAAGGGCAGTCACTCTCACCTCACCTCTTGAGTTCAGTTCTTTTGTCCATGTTTGAACCAAGGTTGTATGAGGCCAGGAGCTGAGTGGCCCTGGTGGAACCCAAACTGAGCGTCACTGAGCAGGTTATTGCTGAGCAAGTGCCGTTTGATGGCACTGTTGGCAACCTCTTCCATCACTTTGCTGATGATCGTGAGTAGACTGACTGGGTGGTAATTGGCCGGGTTGGATTTTTCCTGCTTTGTGTGCACAAGGCATACCTGAGCAATTTTCCACATTGCTGGGTAGATGCCAGTGTTGTAGCTGTGCTGGAACAGCATTGCAAGGGGCACAGCTAGTTCTACATACGAACATACGAATTGGAGCAGAAGTAGGCAATTCTGCCCCTCGAGCCTGCTACGCCTTTCAATAAGATCATGGCTGATCTGTTTGTGTCGAATTCCACACTCCCATCTACCCCTGATAACCTTTGATTCCCTTGCCTAACAAGAATCTATCTACCTCCACCTTAAAAATATTCAATGACCCCGACACTCCACCATCTTCTGAGGCAGAGAGTTCCAAAGCCGCACAACCCTCTGAGAGAAAAAATTTCTCCTCATCTCTGTCCTAATGACGACCCCTAATTTTAAAATAGTGCACCCTAGTTATGGACTCCCCCAGGAGAGGAAACATCCTTTCCACATCCACCTTGTCAAGACCGTTCAGGATCTTATAAACTTCAATCAAGTCTCCCCTCACTCTTCTAAACTCCAGTGAAAACAAGCCCAGTCTGTCCAACCTTTCCTCATAAGACAACCTGCTCATTCTAGGTATCAATCTAGTAAACCTCCTCTGAACCACCTCCAACGCATTTACATCCTTCCTTAAAAAAGACCAAAACTGGACACAGTATTTGAGATGTGGTCTCATCAATGCCCTGTATAATTGAAGCATAACATCCTTACTTTTATTTTCAATTCCTCTCATAATAAAGGATATCATTCCATTAGCCTTCTTTATTACTTGCTGTACCTGCATACTAACATTTTGTGACTCATGCACTAGAATACCGAGATCCCTCTGCACCTCGGAATTCTGCAGTCGTTCTCTGTTTAAGTAATTCTCTGCTTTTTTATTCTTCCTGCCAAAGTGAACAACTTCACATTTTCTCACATTATACTCCATCTGCCAGATTTTTGCCCACCCACTCAACCTATCTATATTGGTCTGCAACCTCCTTATGTCCTCTTCACAACATACTTTCCTACCTATCTTTGTGTCATCTGAAAATTTAGCTACCATGTCATCACTCCCCTCATCTAAGTCACTGATATAAATTGTAAAAGGTTGAGGCCCCATCACAGACCCTGTGGGACTCCACTCATCACATCCTGCCAATCAGAAAAGGACCCATTTATGCATACTCTCTGTTTTCTGCCAGCCAGCCAATCTTCTGTCCATGCTAATACGTTACCCCCTACACCATGAGCTCCTACTTTGCGCAATAACCTTTTATGTGACACCTTGTCAAATGCCTTCTGGAAATGCAAGTACAGTACGTTAACGGGCTCCCCTTTATCCACGGCACATGTTACTCCTTCAAAGAACTCCAATAAATTGGTTAAACATGATTTCCCTTTCACAAAACCATGATACACACAATTACCTTGAGTTTTTCTAAGTGCCCAGCTATAACCTCCTTAATGATCGATTCTAACACCTTCCCCACGACAGACATCAAGCTAATTGGCCTATAGTTACCTATTTTCTGTCTTCCACCACCCCCCCCCCCCCCCGCCCTTCTTGAATAGAGGGGTTATATTTGCTATTTTCCAGTCTGATGGAACCTTTCCGGAATCTAGCGAATTTTGAAAAATTAACACCAATGCATCTACTACCTCATCAGCCACCTCTTTGAAGACTCTAGGATGAAGCCCATCAGGACCCGGGGAATTGTCAGCCCGCAGCTCCATCAGTTTGCTCAGTACCGCTTCCCTGGTGATTGTAATTTCACCAAGTTCCTCTCTTCCTTCCACCTCCTGATTTACAGCTATTGCTGGAATGTTTTTTGTATCCTCTATAGTGAAGACAGAAGCAAAATATTTGTTCATTTCATCTGCCATTTCCTTATTATCTACTATTAACTCCCCATTCTCACTCTCTGGAGAAACAACACTCACTTTATTTACTCTTTTCCTTTTTAAATACCTGTAGAAACTCTTGCTATCCGTTTTTACATTTCTAGCTAGCTTCCTCTCATACTCTAATTTCTTTCTCCTGATTAACGTTCTAGTCATTCTCTGCTGTTCTTTATATTCTGACCAATCATCTGACCTGCCACTCATCTTTGCACAATTATATGTTTTTTTCCTAAAGTTTGATGCTTTCCTTAACTTCTTTAGTTCTGGAGCACAGGTCTTCAGTACTATTGCCAGAATATTGTCAGTGCCCATTGCCTTCAGTCGGTTCTTGATATCACGTGGAGTGAATTGGATTGGCTGAAGTCTGGCATCTGTGATGCTGGGGACTTCAGGAGGAGGCCGAGATGGATCATCAACTCGGCACTTCTGGCTGAAGATGAAAATGCTTCAGCCTTATCTTTCGCACTGATGTGCCGGGCTCCCCAATCGTTGAGGATGGGGATATTTGTGGAGCCTCCTCCTGTCAGTTAGTTAATTGTCCAGCTGGATGTAGCAGGATGCAGAGCTTAGATCTGATCTGGTGGTTGTGGGATTACTTATCCCTGTCTATTTAACCACATTCTTGTGGAGTTGTGACCAGTAAATGTGTTAGCTAATTCAGACTTGGGTCTTTCGGATAGCCACATGTCCAGCCATAGGATTGCATGGGCAATTTGCAGAATCTCTCTGCGATATTTAGGGGGAATCACTATTTGGTGAATGATTGTCCATCCCTCCTCTGCGGATCACTGTAGGGGTCTCCATTTTCTCATTAAAATTTCATTTTTTAAGTCATATCTCTCAGGCAGCTTCTCTGCATCTGCCTCGGAATAAGCTGTCTGTGCTACCTTTTTGAAATCAGGGTCTGCTTTTTGGGCTTCAATTATGCAGTCTGTCATATACTTCCCCTAAATCTCTGAAAAAAGTTTCAGCAAGCCAGACCCCGGAGTCATTGGGCTCATTTACTGCCTCAGTTCTCTCTGCAAGAGTTTGCTTGACCGTGGCCCTTGTTACAGCACAGGCAGGAAAGATTCCAGGGACTTCCTCCTGTATTTGCTCTGTCTCCTTGACCTAATTTGGCTGGTCTAATATCACTGGGGCTGCGACCACCTTCCCTGAGCCAAATCATTGCTGAATAACAAGTCAATTCTGGCTACAGGTAGACTAGGGACAATTCCTACAGTAACTGGCCCAGAAACCAGGTCGCACTGCAAGTGAACCTGATACAGGGATACAGACGTATATCCTCCTTCCATTCCTTTTAACAGAATCCTCACTTTTAGTGAGCTCTCTGGTGGGAAGGTCATTCCTTTACCCAGCATAAGGGATTGAACCACCCCGGCATCTCAAAGCAGGACAATAGGTTTACTTGCCTCACTAGACGGGTATAGAAACCCTATTCCTTTGAAAATAAAATCCTTATAGCCTTCAGGAATTTTCTCTACTTTTCCTGTACCTATGGCAGTATTCTTTGTGGAGTTCTTTCCCACAGCTAAGGCCACAGTCAGATCTGGAAGGGCATCCTTTTCTTTGTTAACCTTGGCACCTCAACAATATTAATGGGTTCTCCCTTTAATCTCCAGCAGTCAGCTTTGATATGCCCTATTTTGCTGCAATGGGAACTCACCGGTCTGTGATATACATTCTTGCCCTCTGGATTTTCTTTCCTGACTGGTGGAGGGCTTCTTGTGTGCTCACCTTTTGTTTCTCTGTTGCTAACACTCTATCTTTTATAATTTTCCCACTTTCTGCCCTTTATGAACCTCTGGGAATTATCATGAAAGGCTTTGCCAAAGAAAGGGTTTATGTGTGAGATCAAAGTCATCTGCCATGGTGGTGGCTTCTGTCACCCTGTGAATCCTTTGTTCTTCTATGTGGGTTCTTATACTACTTGGGATGCTATTTTTAAACTTTTCCAGCAACATCACTTTCGTAAATTTTCATATGAGGGTTCTAGTTTGAGAGACCTTATCCAGCATTTAAAAGCCGTGTGTTTCATTCTTTTGAACTCAATGTAAATCTGTGTGAGTCTTCTCTGGGTATGTTGGAATCTCTGTTTATATGCTTCGGCTGCCAGTTCATATGCATTTAGAATTGCAGTTTTAGTTTGCTCGTAATCAGAGGAACTTTCTTCTGATCACAGGGTAAAAGCTTCACGAGCCCTACCCATGAACTGGCCTTGTAAGAGGAGAGTCCCAGAGCTCTTTCGGCCATTTTAGCCTGGTAGCTATTTTCTCAAATGAGATAAAATATGACTCAATTTCCTACTCATTAAATTTTGGCATGATTCTTGAGTGTCTCAGCACATCAAAGTTTTGCTCTGATTTGGGGGTAAGGTTTACATATGAACATATGTATTAGGAGCAGGAGTAGGCCACTCGGCCCCTCGAGCCTGCTCCACCATTCAGTAATATCATGGCTGATCTGATTGTAACCTCGACTCCATATTCCCGCCTTCCCCCAATAACCTTCCACTCCCTTGTTTATCAAGAATCTATCTAACTCTGCCTTAAAAATATTCAAAAACTCTGCTTCCACTGCCTTTTGAGGAAGAGAGTTCCAAAGACTCACGACCCTCTGAGAGAAAAAAATTCTCCTCATCTGTCTTAAATGGGCGACCCCTTATTTTAAAACAGTGACCCCGAGTTCTAGATTCTCCCACAAGAGGAAACATCCTTTCCACATCCACCCTGTCAAGATCCCTCAGAATCTTATATGCTTCAATCAAGTCATCTCTTACTCTTCTAAACTCCCGCGGATACGAGCCTAGCCTGTCCAATCTTTCCTCATAAGATAACTCGCCCATTCCAGGTATGAGTCTAATAAACCTTCTCTGAACTGCTAATGCATTTATATCCTTCTTTAAATAAGGAGACCAGTACTGTACACAGTACCCCAGATGTGGTCTCACCAATGCCCTATATAACTGAAACATAACCTCCCTACTTCTGTATTCAATCTCCCTCACAATAAACGATAACATTCTATTAGCTTTCCTAATTACTTGTTGAACCAGTATACTAACCTTTTGCGATTCATGCACTAGGACACCCAGATCCCTCTGCATCTCAGAGCTCTGCAATCTCTCACCATTGAGATAATATGCTTCTTTTTTATTCTTCCTGCCAAAGTGGACAATTTCACATTTTGCCACATTATACTCCATCTGCCAGATCTTTGCCCACTCACTTAACCTATCTATATCCCTTTGTAGCCTCCTGATGTCCTCTTCACAACGTAGTATCCTACCTATCTTTGTGTCATCAGCAAATTTAGCAACCATACCTTCAGTCCCTTCATCCAAGTCATTTATATAAATTATAAAAAGTTGAGGGCCCAGCACTGTGGCAAATCACTCGTTACATCTTGCCAACCAAAAAATGACCCATTTATGCCTACTTTCCATTTCCTGTTAGCTAGCCAATCTGCTATCCATGCCAATATGTTACCCTCTACACCATGAGCTTTTATTTTCTGCAATAACCTTTGATGTGGCACCTTATCAAATGCCTTCTGGAAATCGAAGTATAATACATCTACCGGCTCCCCTTTATCCACAGCATATGTTAGTTCTTCAAAGAATTCCAATAAATTGGTTAAACATGATTTCCCTTTCACAAAACCATGTTGACTCTGTCTGATTACCTTGAATTTTTCGAAGTGTCCTGCTATAACATCTTTAATAATAGCTTCTAACATTTTCCCTGTGACAGATGTTAAACTAACTGGCCTTTAATTTCCTGCTTTCTGTTTCCCTCTTTGAATAAAGGAGTTACATTGGCTATTTTCCAATCTAATGGAACCTTCCCCAAAGCTAGGGAATTTTGGAAAATTGAAACCAACTCATCAACTATCTCACTAGCCACTTCTTTTAACACCCTAGTGTTAGGGTGAAGTCCATCTGGATCCGGGGACTGGTCAGCCCACAGCTCCAACAATTTGTTCAATACCACTTCCCTGTTGATTGTAATTTTCTTGAGTTCCTCCCTCCCTTCCATTTCCTAACTTACAGATAATACTGGGACGTTACTTGTATCTTCTATGGTGAAGAACAATGCAAAATATCTGTTCAATTCATCTGGCATCTCCTTATTTTCACTTATTAATTCCCCACATTCACTTTTTATAAGACCAACGTTCACTTTATAGAGTCATAGTGTTATACAGCACAGATACAGGCCCTTCGGCCCATCATGCCCATGCTGTGCCGGCCATCCCATTTTCCAGCACTTGGCCCGTAGCCTTGTATGCTATGGCGTTTCAAGTGCTCATCTAGATACTTCTTAAATGTTGTGAGGGTTCCTGCCTCTACCACCACTTCAGGCAGTGTGTTCCAGATTCCAACCACCCTCTGGGTGAAAATTTTGGTCCTCAAATCCCCTCTAAACCTCCTGCCCCTTACCTTAAATCTATGCCCCCTGGTTATTGACCACTCCACTAAGGGAAAAAGTCTCTTCCTATCTATCCTATCAATGCCCCTCATCATTTTGTATACCTCAATCAGGTCCCCCCTCAGACTTCTCTGGTCTGAGGAAAAAAACCCTAGCCTATCCAGTTTCCCTTCATAGCTGAAATGCTCCAGCCCAGGCAACATCCTGGTGAATCTCGTCTGCACCCTCTCCAGTGCAATCACATCCTTCCTACAGTGCGGTGCCCAGAACTGTACAGATTACTCCAGCTGTGGACTAACTAGCGTTTTATACAGCTCCATCATAACCTTCCTGCTCTTATATTCTATGCCTCGGCTAATAAAGGCAAGTATCCCATACGCCTTCCTAACCACCTATCTACCTGTACTGCTGCCTTCAGTGATCTACGGACAAGTACACCAAGGTCCCTCTGACCTTCTGGACTTCCGAGGGTCCGACCATCCATTGTATATTCCCTTGCCTTGTTAGTCCTCCCAAAATGCATTATTTCACACTTTTTAGGATTAAATTCCGTTTGCCACTGCTCCGCCCATCTTACAAGCCCATCTATATCGTCCTGTAATCTAAGGCTTTCCTCCTCACTATTTACGACATCACCAATTTTCGAGTCACGTGCGAACTTACTGATCACACCTCATATATTCATGTCTAAATCATTAATGTATTCTACACACAGCAAGGGTCCCAGCACCGATCCCTGCGGTACACCACTGGTCACAGGCTTCCAATCGCAAAAACAACCCTCGACCATCACCCTCTGCCTCCTGCCACTAAGCCAATTTTGGATCCAATTTGCCAAATTGCCCTGGATCCCATGGGCTCTTACCTTCTTAAACAATCTCCCATGCGGGACCATATCAAAAGTCTTACTGAAGTACATGTATACTACATCAACTGCTTTACCCTCATCTACACATCTAGTCACCTCCTCGAAATATTCAATCAAGTGTGTTAGACATGATCTCCCCCTGATAAAGTCATGCTGACTATCCCTGATGAATCCCTGCCTCTCCAAGTGGAGATTAATCCTGTCCCTCAGAATTTTTTCCAATAGTTTCCCAACCACTGATGTTAGACTCACCGTCCTAAACAAAGAACAAAGAACAAAGAAAATTACAGCACAGGAACAGGCCCTTCGGCCCTCCAAGCCTACGCCGATCCAAATCCTCTATCTAAACCTGTCGCCTATTTTCTAAGGGTCTGTATCTCTTTATTTCCTGCCCATTCATGTATCTGTCTAGATACATCTTAAAAGACGCTATCGTGCCCGCGTCTACCACCTCCGCTGGCAATGCGTTCCAGGCACCCACCACCCTCTGCGTAAAGAACTTTCCACGCATATCCCCCCTAAACTTTTCCCCTTTCACTTTGAACTCGTGTCCCCTTGGAATTGAATCCCCCACTCTGGGAAAAAGCTTCTTGCTATCCACCCTGTCTATACCTCTTATGATTTTGTACACCTCAATCAGGTCCCCCCTCAACCTCCGTCTTTCTAACGAAAATAATCCTAATCTACTCAACCTCTCTTCATAGCTAGCGCCCTCCATACCAGGCAACATCCTGGTGAACCTCCTCTGCACCCTCTCCAAAGCATCCACATCCTTTTGGTAATGTGGCGACCAGAACTGCACGCAGTATTCCAAATGTGGCCGAACCAAAGTCCTATACAACGGTAACATGACCTGCCAACTCTTGTACTCAATACCCCGTCCGATGAAGGAAAGCATGCCGTATGCCTTCTTGACCACTCTATTGACCTGCGTTGCCACCTTCAGGGAACAATGGACCTGAACACCCAAATCTCTCTGGACATCAATTTTCCCCAGGACTTTTCCATTTACTGTATAGTTCACTCTTGAATTGGATCTTCCAAAATGCATCACCTCGCATTTGCCCTGATTGAACTCCATCTGCCATTTCTCTGCCCAACACTCCAATCTATCTATATTCTGCTGTATTCTCTGACAGTCCCCTTCACTATCTGCTACTCCACCAATCTTAGTGTCGTCTGCAAACTTGCTAATCAGACACCTATACTTTCCTCCAAATCATTTATGTATATCACAAACAACAGTGGTCCCAGCACGGATCCCTGTGGAACACCACTGGTCACATGTCTCCATTTTGAGAAACTCCCTTCCACTGCTACTCTGTCTCCTGTTGCCCAGCCAGTTCTTTATCCATCTAGCTAGTACACCTTGGACCCCATGCGCCTTCACTTTCTCCATCAGCCTGCCATGGGGAACCTTATCAAACGCCTTACTGAAGCCCATGTATACGACATCTACAGCCCTTCCATCATCAATCAACTTTGTCACTTCCTCAAAGAATTCTATTAAGTTGGTAAGACATGACCTTCCCTGCACAAAACCATGTTGCCTATCACTGATAAGCCCATTTTCTTCCAAATGGGAATAGATCCTATCCCTCAGTATCTTCTCCAGCAGCTTCCCTACCACTGATGTCAGGCTCTCCGGTCTATAATTACCTGGATTATCCCTGCTACCCTTCTTAAACAAGGGGACAACATTAGCAATTCTCCAGTCCTCCGGGACCTCACCCGTGTTTAAGAATGCTGCAAAGATATCTGTTAAGGCCCCAGCTATTTCCTCTCTCGCTTCCCACAGTAACCTGGGATAGATCCCATCCGGACCTGGGGACTTGTCCACCTTAATGCCTTTTAGAATACCCAACACTTCCACCCTCCTTATGCCGTCTTGACCGAGAGTAATCAAACATCTGTCCCTAACCTCAACATCCGTCATGTCCCTCTCCTCGGTGAATACCGATGCAAAGTACTCGTTTAGAATCTCACCCATTTTCTCTGACTCCACGCATAACTTTCCTCCTTTGTCCTTGAGTGGGCCAATCCTTTCTCTAGTTACCCTCTTGCTCCTTATATATGAATAAAAGGCTTTGGGATTTTCCTTAACCCTGTTTGCCAAAGATATTTCATGACACCTTTTAGCCCTCTTAATTCCTCGTTTCAGATTGTGCCTACAATCCCGATATTCTTTCAAAGCTTCGTCTTTCTTCAGCCGCCTAGACCTTATGTATGCTTCCTTTTTCCTCTTAGCTCGTCTCACAATTTCACCTGTCATCCATGGTTCCCTAATCTTGCCATTTTATACCCCTCATTTTCACAGGAACATGTCTCTCCTGCACGCTAATCAACCTCTCTTTAAAAGCCTCCCACATATCAAATGTGGATTTCCCTTCAAACAGCTGCTCCCAATCTACATTCCCCAGCTCCTGCCGAATTTTGGTGTAGTTGGCCTTCCCCCAATTTAGCACTCTTCCTTGAGGACCACTCTCGTCTTTGTCCATGAGTATTCTAAAACTTACGGAATTGTGATCACTATTCCCAAAGTAGTCCCCTACTGAAACGTCAACCACCTGGCCCGGCTCATTCCCCAACACCAGGTCCAGTATGGCCCCTTCCCGAGTTGGACTATTTACATACTGCTCTAGAAAACCCTCCTGGATGCTCCTTACAAATTCTGCTCCATCTAGACCTCTAACACTAAGTGAATCCCAGTCAATGTTGGGAAAATTAAAATCTCCTATCACCACAACCCTGTTGCTCCTACATCTTTCCATGATCTGTTTACATATTTGTACCTCTATCTCACGCTCGCTGTTGGGAGGCCTGTAGTACAGCCCCAACATTGTTACCGCACCCTTCCTATTTCAGAGTTCTGCCCATATTGCCTCACTGCTCGAGTCCTCCATAGTGCCTTCCTTCAGCACTGCTGTGATATCCTCTTTGACCAGTAATGCAACTCCTCCACCCCTTTTACCTCCCTCTCTATCCCGCCTGAAGCATCGGTATCCTGGGATATTTAGTTGCCAATCATGCCCTTCCCTTAACCAAGTCTCAGTAATAGCAATAACATCATACTCCCAGGTACTAATCCAAGCCCTAAGTTCATCTGCCTTACCTACTACACTTCTTGCATTAAAACAAATACACCTCAGACCACCAGTCCCTTTGCTTTCATCATCTGCTCCCTGCCTGCTCTTCCCCTTAGTCACGCTGATTTCATTATCTAGTTCCTTACAGGCTTTAGTTACTACCTCCTTACTCTCCACTGACCTCATTTGGTTCCCATCCCCCTGCCACATTAGTTTAAACCCTCCCCAACAGCATTAGCAAAAGCACCCCCAAGGACATTGGTTCCAGTCCGGCCCAGGTGTAGACCGTCCAATTTGTAATAGTCCCACCTCCCCCAGAACCGGTCCCAATGTCCCAAAAATCTGAACCCCTCCCTCCTGCACCATCTCTCAAGCCACGCATTCATCCTGACTATTCTTTCATTTCTACTCTGACTATCACGTGGCACTGGTAGCAATCCTGAGATTACTACCTCTGAGGTCCTACTTTTTAACTTGGCTCCTAACTCCCTAAATTCTGCTTGTAGGACCTCATCCCGTTTTTTACCTGTATCATTGGTGCCTATGTGCACAACGACAACTGGCTGTTCAACCTCCCCCTTCAGAATGTTCTGCAGCCGATCTGAGACATCCCTGACCCGTGCACCTGGGAGGCAACATACCATTCGGGAGTCTCGTTTTCGACCACAGAACCGCCTATCTACTCCCCTTACAATCGAATCCCCGATGACTATAGCCCTTGCACTCTTTTTCCCGCCCTTCCGAACAGCAGAGCCAGCCACGGTGCCATGAACCTGGCTACTGCTGCCTTCCCCTGGTGAGCCATCTCCCTCAACAGTATCCAAAACGGTATACCTGTTTTGGAGGGAGATGACCGCAGGGGACACCTGCGCTGCCTTCCTGCTCTTTCTCTGCCTTTTGGTCACCCATTCCCTTTCTCCATCAGCAATCCTAATCTGCGGTGTGACCAATTCGCTAAACGTGCTATCCACGACCTCCTCAGCATCGCGGATGCTCCAAAGTGCGTCCATCCGCAGCTCCAGAGCCATCATGCGGTCTAACAAGAGCTGCAGCTGGACACACTTCCTGCACGTGAAGGAGTCATGGACATCAGCCGTGTCCCTGAGCTCCCACATTGAGCAAGATGAGCATAACACGGGTCTGAGATCTCCTGCCATTTTTAATCTTAAGCTTAAACTTAGTTAAATGAAAAAGGAACGAAAGGTTTTTAACCAATCACACGATAAAAAAAAAGAGAAATAGAAAAAGCCTTACCTTATCTACACACCACCGAGTCCTTTTTTTTTGGTTAGAGGAGGAGGGCGGGTGGGAGACACTACAGGTGTAGTGTCTCGGGTTCAGAAACGGCCCAAATATATAGGGTTTTACTTACCCAGCAGCCCCCTGGTCTCCGCCGAAAACAAAAAGAAATTAAGTTTACTTTAAACTGACCTTCCCAGCTGCTCACTCGCTCGCACTCTCTGCTCCCGAATAAGCTGCTGCAATGAAAGGCAAGTTATTTTAAACGGCCCAAATATATAGGGTTTTACTTACCCAGCAGCCCCCTGGTCTCCGCCGAAAACAAAAAGAAATTAAGTTTACTTTACACTGACCTTCCCAGCTGCTCACTCGCTCTCGCACTCTGCTCCCGAAAAAGCTGCTGCAATGAAATGTAATTACCTGGTCTTTCCCTGCTACTCTTCTTGAATAATGGTACCACATTTGCTGTCCTCCAGTCCTCTGGTACCTCTCCTGTGGCCAGAGAGGATTTGAAACTTTGTGTCAGAGCCCCTGCTATCTCCTCCCTTGCCTCACATAACAGCCTGGGTTACATCTCATCTGGGCCTGGGGATTTATCCACTTTTAAATCCGCTAAAACAGCGAATACCGCCTCCCTTTCAATGTTAATTTGTTCGAGTATATCACAATCTCCCTCCCTGATCTCTACACCAACATCGTCCTTCTCCATAGTGAACACAGATGAAATGTAATCATTTAAAGCTTCACCTACACCCTCCAGCTCCACACACACATTGCCACTTTGGTCCCTAATAGGCCCTACTCTTTCCCTGGTTATCCTCTTGCCCTTAATATACTTATAAAATGCCTTGGGATTTTCCTTTATCTTGCCCACCAGTATTTTTTCTTGCCCCCTCTTTGCTCTCCTAATTACTTTTTAAGTACCCCCCTACACTTTCTATACTCCTCTAGTGTCTCGTCTTTTCAGCGCTTGGGATCTGCCGTAAGTCTCCTTTTTCTCCTTATCCAATCCTCAATATCTCTTGAAATCCAGGGTTCCCTGGACTTGTTGGTCCTACTCTTCACCTTTTTGGGAACATGTTGGCTCTGAACTCTCACAATTTCCTCTTTGAATGACTTCCACTGGTCTGATGTAGACTTTCCTACAAGTAGCTGCTCCCAGTCCACTTTGGCCAGATCCTGTTTTATCATATTGAAATCGGCCTTCCCCCAATTCAGTACCTTTATTTCCGGTCCGTCTTTGTCCTTTCCCATACTACCTTAAATCTTATAGAGTTATGGTCACTATCCCCGAAATGCTCCCCTACTGACACTTCTACCACTTGTCCAGATTCATTCCCTAGGATTAGGTCCAGTACTGCCCCATCTCTTGTAGGACTTTCTACGTACTGGCTCAAAAAGCTCTCCTGTGTGCACTTTAAGAATTCCTTCCCCTTTAAACCTTTTGCACAAAGTCTCTCCCAGTTAATATTGGGGAAGTTGAAATCCCCTACTATTATTACCCTATTATTTTTACAACTCTCTGAGATTTGCCTACATATCTGCTCCTCTATCTCTCCCTGACTATTTGGGGGCCTGTAGTACACTCCCAGCCAAGTGATTGCCCCCTTTTTGTTTTTAAGTTCTCCCCATATGGCCTCATTTGAGGAACCTTTTCAGATATCATCCCTCCTTACTACAATGATTGACTCCTTGATCAACAGTGCAATACCACCTCCTCTTTTACACCCCCCCTCCCCCCACCCCCATCATGCCTGAAGATTCTATACCCTGGAATATTGAGCTGCCAGTCCTGCCCTTCCCTCAACCATGTCTCTGTGATAGCAATAATATTATATTCCCATGTGTTAATTAGTGCTCTCAATTCATCTGCCTTACTAGCGAGACTCGTTGTGCTAAAACAAATGCAATCCAGCCTTGCATTATTCGCTTGTGCCTCAACAGGTCTGTATTTGCTCTGCCTTCCAGACTGACCCAGTTTCTCTTCTATATTTGGCTGTGCATCACCCCCTACTGTTCCTCCACTCTGTATCCCATCCCCCTGTCAAATTAGTTTAAACCCCGAACAGCACTCGCAAACCTCCCAGGAAGGATGTTGGTCCCTTTCCGGTTCAGGTGCAACCCGTCCAACTTGTACAGGTCCCACCTTCGCCAGAAACAGACCCAGTGATCCAGGAAACTAAAGCCCTCCCTCCTGCACCACCTCCTCAGCCACTTTGTTAACTCTTTTCTTTTTTAAATATCTATAGAAACTCTTACTATCTGTCTTTATATTTCTTGCCAGTGCCTTATCACGCAATTGTCGCAACCACATTCACTCATGCATTCGCTCACACACACACACACACATGAAGAAACAGATAGAGAAGGGAAAGAGGTATGTGGGTTTTAGTGGGGGAGAAGGGTTACAATAAACTTGTTGAATTCTCTTGAGACTCGAGTTATGGAGGGTTGCAGGCCTGTGATGACTGAAGATTTCTCTCTTGATTGAAGGTTCTGTTGAAGATGGTGGGTCACTTCTAGCTCTCTCTGCTGTATAATGTAGATGTCGGATTTTTCAGCCAGGCATATGCTTTCTGGCTTTCTGGAATTCCAGCAGTTACAAATAGCTTCACCTTCTGGGTCAGACTCCCTCTGTCTCACTCTTTCTGGCTGCCTTTTTTTAAAGGTAATACTGTCACTTCTCACTCCCGTCAGGAAACATACTAAATTCTTACCCATGGTGATCGCACATTGGCCCAGGATGTGGCTACTTCACACCTCCTTTGTTTTAGAAGAAGATATTCTATTTTGGAGTGTTTCTATGATCGTTGTGAGATCAGTTTCATCATCATCTTTTGGCTTTAAAGATTTTTCCTTTGTCTTTGTCAGACTATTTGAATATACAAAAGGTTAATCCCTTTCTCTTCAGTGGTCATTTTGACCATTGTTCACTTTTAAAATACAGTTTAATTTTTAAAAACAAAGTCCATTTTTTCATAACTCTTCAGAGTTACTCTGTGAATATTGTATCAGTGCCCCGTCAGTGTGCATGACAGCACATACTTGCACCTGAAGGATGTGGCTTGTGGTTGTTACAGTTCAAATCAGATTTGTACTCAGGACATGCCTGACAGACAAACAGAGATCTAAATTGTGATAGGTAGGTGTGAACAATAAATGCATGTTAAATTAACGTTTCGGGTCAGTGACCCTTCTTCGGAACTGACAAATATTAGAAAAATCACAGATTATAAACAAGTGAGGTGGGAGTGGGGCAAGAGATAACAAAGGAGAAGGTGCAGAGTGGACCAGGCCACATAGCTGACCAAAAGGTCACGGAGCAAAGGCAAACAATATGTTAATGGTGTGTTGAAAGACAAAGCATTAGTACAGATTAGGTGTGAATACACTGAATAGGTGTGAATCGCAGGAGGTGTAATACCTGCCCATTTACCTCCTCTCTCCTCACTATCCCAGGCCCCAAACACTCCCTTCAGGTGAAGCAGCGATTTACTTGTACTTCTTTCAATGTAGTATACTGTATTCGCTGCTCACAGTGTGGTCTCCTCTACATTGGGGAGACCAAGCGCAGACTGGGTGACCGCTTTGCGGAACATCTCCGCTCAGTCCGCAAGCAGGACACTGAGCTTCCGGTTGCTTGCCATTTCAACACTCCCCCCTGCTCTCATGCTCACATCTCTGTCCTGGGATTGCTGCAGTGTTCCAGTGAACATCAACGCAAGCTCGAGGAACAGCATCTCATCTATCGATTAGGCACACTGCAGCCTGCCGGACTGAACATTGAGTTCAATAATTTCAGAGCATGACAGCCCCCCATTTTACTTTCATTTTTAGTTTTTTTTTTTCTTCCTTTTTTTTTACATTCCTTTTTACATTTTTTACAATCTTTTTTTGCATTTATTTCATTTCATCTTAGTTTGTTCAGTTTGCTTACCCACTGTTTTTTTCAGGTTGTTTTTCTTCAGGTTTGCACTTGCTGCTGTTCAATATTCAGTGTATTCACACTTAATCTGTACTAATGCTTTGTCTTTCAACACGCTATTAACATATTGTTTGCCTTTGCTCCGTGACTTTTTGGTCAGCTATGTGGCCAGGTCCAATCTGCACCTTCTCCTTTGTTATCTCTTGCCCCACCCCCACCTCACTTGTTTATAATCTGTGACTTTTCTAATATTTGTCAGTTCCGAAGAAGGGTCACTGACCCGAAACGTTAACTCTGCTTCTCTTTCCACAGATGCTGCCAGACCTACTGAGTGATTCCAGCATTTCTTGTTTTTGTTTCAGATTTCCAGCATCCGCAGTATTTTGCTTTTATTTTAATGCATGTTAAATGTTTTCCGATTGCCCCCTGAATAGTTCCATTGCTTTAGTGCATCAATTCCTTTTATAAAAGTATAGAATCATAGAATGGTTGCAGCACAGAAGGGGGCCAGATGGCCCATTGTGCCCTTGTTGGGGAGGTGGTGGCATCATGGTAATGTCACTCGACTATTGATCCAGAGCCTAAGCTAAAGGTCTGGGGGGCAAGGGTTCAAATCCCACTGTGGCAGATTGTGAAATTTGAATTCAATTAATCCGCCTTCTGCGCTGTTACAATTCTGTGATTCTTGGGGAGAAGGCAAGGGAATAGGACTGAAGGAGTTGCTCTTTCAGAGAGCCAGTGTGGACACGATGGGCTGAATGGCCTCCTTCTGTGCTGTAATGATTCTGTGGGACCATTTTCAGGTCCTGACCCTGCACATGTCAGAGGTATGCCAACAGTTCAAATCTTCCAGGACTTGACCAATTAACAGGCCACCTCTGCATTCACCATTCAATTAAGAACAATGGTTGGGTTCCTGAGGACAGTGGCACCACCCCTGGAAGCCTCATTAACATTAGAAAAACAGAAGGTCAAAGCTCATAGGACCATCAGTATGGAAGGGGAACCCCCCCACAGAAAGGTTTATGGCCGAGGCTATGACCTTTGAGGTTTTGCAGCATGTACATGGGGCAAGTGAGAGGAGGCCCCCGTGGCTATACAACCTGCCGCCAGGAACATAGGAAGATAGGAACAGGAGTAGGCCATTCAGCCCCTCGAGCCTGTCCCGCCATTCACTAAGATCATGGCTGATCCTTGGCCTCAACACCACTTTACTGCTGCTCCCTAGATCCCTTCATTCCCTGAGCACCAACAATATGTCTATCCCAGGCTTAAATATATTCCACGATGGGGCATCGACAACCTTCTGGCATAGAGAATTCGAAAGATTTGCAACCTTCTGAATCAAGAAATTTCTCCTCATCTCAGTCCCAAATGATCGAGCCCTTATCCTGAGACTGTGCCCTCCTTGTTTTAGATACCCCAGCCAGGGGAAACAATGCCTGATGAAAGGTCACAGACCTGAAATGTTAAATCTGCTTCTCTCTCCACAGATGCTGCCTGACCTGCTGAGTAATTCCAGCACTTTCTGTTTTTATTTTATATTTGAAACAACGTCTCAGTGTCTACCCTCAGAAGTCCCTTCAGAATCTTGTACGTTTCAATGAGATTTCTGCACATTCTTCCAAACTTCAGAGAGTATAGGCCCAATATACTCAGCCTCTCATCAGAGGACAACCCTCTCATCCAGGAGCTAAGCTCGTGAACCTTCACTGTTCCTCCTCCAGGCAAGTATATCCTTCCTTAAATATGAAGACCAAAACTGCACACAGTTGTACAGTTGTAACAAGAATTCCTTATTCCTGTACTCCAATCCCCTTGCAATAAAGACCAACATGCCATTTTCCTTCCTAATTGCTTGCTGTATCTGCATACTAACTTTCTGTGTTCATTGTATGACTGCACCCAAGACCCTCTGAACATCAACATTTCCAAGTTTAAAAAATTATTCTGTTATTTGATTCTTATTACCAAAGTGAATAACCTCACACTTTCCCACATTATACTCCATCTGCCACTTTGCTGCCCACTCACTTAACCTGGCTGTATCTCTGCAGCCTTTTTGTCTCCTCCTCCCAGCGAACATTCCCACCTAGCTTTGTATCATGAGCAAACGGAGATACATTAATCGGCCTCTTCGTCTAAGTCATTGTAAATAGCTGAGGCTCTGGCCTTCTGACTCATCAGGGGACTGGTCTGATGCCTGGAAGAACCCGGTGGCAGAAACCGCTGGCAACTAGCCCCTTAATTGGCTACCCACCACTGACCCCAGTAAAATCACTTGGAGCCGGGAACATGTCAGGGAACTGACCTGACACGCAAGTTTCAAATTTTCCTCCAGGTCCCACCTCCAAATCCACTGCCACGGGGTCAGGAAAATTCCACCCAATACTCCAGTTGAGGCTGAACCAGTGTGTTGTAAAGGTTCATCATAACTTCCTTGCTTGTGTACTCTATGCCTCTATTTATAAAGCCCAGGATCTGTATGCCTTAATTAATCACTTTCTCAACCTGTCCTGCCACCTTCAATAATTTGAACATATACCCCCAGGTCCATCTGCTCCTGCACCCCCTTTCGAATTGTATCATTTATTTTATATTGCCTCTCCTCGTTCTTCCTACCAAAATGAATCACTTTACATTTCTCTGCATTAAATTTTGTCTGCCACATGTCCGCCCATTCCACCAGCCTGTCTGTGTCCTCTTGGAGTCTAGCGCTGTCCTTTTCATAGTTCACAATACATCCAAATCTTTTGGCACATGCCATTTTTGAAATTGTACCAACATGTAGGTCATTAATATATATTTTAAAAAAACAATGATCCAAATACCAACTCCTGGGGAACCCCGCTATATACCATCTGCCTGTCCAAATAACAAATGTTCATTACTATTTGCTGTTTCCTGTCACTCAGCTGATTTTGTAGTCAAGCTGATACCGTCTTTTTTATTCCATGGACTTCAGATTTGTTGACAAGCCTGTATGTGGCACTTTATCAAACGTTATTTGGAACATCATTTTGAGGGGGTGGCGTACTGGTAATGTCACCAGACTACAAGTTGAGAGATCCAGACTAGTCCTCTGGGGACATGGGTTTGAATCCCACCACAGGAGATGGTGAAATTTTAATTCAATTGATAAATTTGGAATTAAAAAAAAAGCTAGTCTAATGATAACCAAGAAACCATTGTCGAATGTTGTAAAAAACCATCTGGTTCACTAGTGTCCTTTAGGGAAGGAAATCTGACATTCTTACATGTGACTCCAGACCCACAGCAATGTGGTTGACTCTTATATGCCCTCTGAAATGGCCTAGCAAGCCACTCAGTTCAAGGACAATTAGGGATGGGCAATAAATGCTGGCTTAGCCAGTGACACCCAGATTCCATGAACAAATAAAAGAAAAGCCCATGTACACCACATCAACCGCACTATCTTTAAGAATCCTCTCTGTTACTTCGTCAAAAAACTCAATCGAAGAGTTAAACTTGATTTTCCCTTAACAAATCCATGTTGGTTTTCCTTAATTAATCTAAATTTGTCCAAGTGACTTAATTTTGTCCAGAATTATTGTTTCTAAAAGTTTTCCCAACACTGAGGTTAAATTGACCGGGTTGTAGTTGCTGGATTATCCTGACAAAATAGTATTCCCCCTCGGACAATTACACATCCCACTGTTACACATTCTTGTAGTTTTTTTTATTCATTCATGGGATGTGGGCGACACTGGCCAGGCTAGCATTTATTGCCCATCCCTAACTGCCCTTGAGAAGGCGGTGGTGAGCTGCCTTCTTGAACCGCTGTAGTCCATGTGGGGTAGGTACACCCACAGTGCTGTTAGGAAGGGAGTTCCAGGATTTTGACCCAGCGACAGTGAAGGAACGGCAATATAGTTCCAAGTCAGGATGGTGTGTGACTTGCAGGGGAACCTGCAGGTGGTGGTGTTCCCATACATCTGCTGCTCTTGTCCTTCTAGTTGGTAGAGGTCGCAAGTTTGGAAGGTGCTGTCTAAGGAGCCTTGGTGTGTTGCTGCAGTGCATCTTGTCGATGGTACACACTGTTGTCACTGTGCGTCGGTGGTAGAGGGAGTGAATGTTTGTGAATGGGGTGCCAATCAAGCAGGCTGCTTTGTCCTGGAAGGTGTCGAGCATTTAGAGTGTTGTTGGAGCTGCACCCATCCCGACATGTGCCTTGTAGATGGTGGACAGGCTTTGGGGAGTCAGGTGGTGAGTTACCCGCCGCAGGATTCCTAGCCTCAGACCTGCTCTTGTAGCCATGGTATTTATATGGCTACTCCAGTTCAGTTACTGGTCAATGGTAACCCCTAGTATGTTGATAGTGGGGGATTCAGCAATGGTAATGTCATTGAATGTCAAGGAGAGATGGTTAGATTCCCTCTTATTGGAGATGGTCATTGCCTGGCACTTGTGTGGCACAAATGTTACTTGCCACTTATCGGCCCAAGCCTGGATAGTGTCCAGGTCTTTCTGCATTTCTACAAGGACTGCTTCAGTATCTGAGGAGTCAAGAATGGTACTGAACGTTGTGCAATCACCAGCGAACATCCCCACTTCTGACCTTATGATTGAAGGAAGGTCATTGATGAAGCAGCTGAAGATGGTTGGGCCTCGGACACTACCCTGAGGAACTCCTGCAGTGATGTCCTGGAGCTCAGATGATTGACCTCCAACAACCACAACCATCTTCCTTTGTGCGAGGTATGACTCTAACTAGCAGAGAGTTTTCCCCCTGATTCCCATTGACTTCAGTTTTGCTGGGGCTCCTTGTTGCCGTACCCGGTCAAATGCTGCCTTGATATCAAGGGCAGTCACTCTCGCCTCACCTCTTGAGTTCAGCTCTTTTGTCCATGTTTGAACCAAGGCTGTAATGAGGTCAGGAGCTGAGTGGCCCTGGCGGAACTCAAACTGAGCATCACTGAGCAGGTTATTGCTAAGCAAGTGCTGCTTGATGGCACTATTGATGACACCTTCCATCACTTTATTGATAATTGACAGTAGACTTGATGGGGGCGGTAATTGGCTCGGTTGGACTTGTCCTGCTTTTTGTGTATAGGACATACCTGGGCAATTTTCCACATTGTAGGGTAGATGCCAGTGTTGTAGCTGTACTGGAACAGCTTGGCTAGGGGCGCAGAAAGTTCTAGAGCACAGGTCTTCAGTACTATTGCCGGAATATTGTCAGGGCGACAGATACATGAATGGGCAGGAAGTAAAGAGATACAGACCCTTAGAAAATAGGCGACAGGTTTAGAGAGAGGATTTGGAGCGGCGTAGGCTTGGAGGACCGAAGGGCCTGTTCCTGTGCTGTAATTTTCTTTGTTCTTTGTTCTTTGGCGCATAGCCTTTGCAGTATCCAGTGCCTTCAGTCGTTTCTTGATATCACGCTGAGTAAATCGAATTGGCTGAAGTCTGGCATCTGTGATGCTGGGGACTTCAGGAGGAGGCCGAGATGGATCATCAACTCAGCACTTCTGGCTGAAGATTGTTGCAAATGCTTCAGCCTTATCTTTTGCACTGATGTGCTGGGGTCCCCCATCATTGAGGATGGGGATATTTGTGGAGCCACCTCCTCCAGTTGGTTGTTTAATTGTCCACCACCATTCACGGCTGGATGTGGCTGGACTGCAGAGCTTAGATCTGATCCGTTGGTTATGGGATCGCTTAGCTCTGTCTGTCACATGCTGCTTGCACAGTTTGGCATGCAGATAGTCCTGTGTTGTAGCTTCACCAAGATGACACCTCATTTTGAGGTATGTCTGTTGCTGCTCCTGGCATGCCCTCCTGCTCTCTTCATTGAACCAGGGTTATGTCCTGGCTTGATGGTAATGTTAGAGTGGGGGATATGCCGGGCCATGAGGTTACAAATTGTGGTTGAGTACAATTCTGCTGCTACTGATGGCCCACAGTGCCTCATGGATACCCAGTTTAGCATTGCTAGATCTGTTCGAAATCTATCCCATTTAGTACAGTGGAAGTGCCTCACAACACAATGGAGGGTATCCTCACTATGAAGGCAGGACTTCATCTCCACAAGGACTGTCTGGTGGTCACTCCTACCAATACAGTCATGGACAGATGCATCTGCGGCAGGCAGATTGGTGAGGACGAGGTCAAGTATGTTTTTCCCTCTCCACCTGCCGCATACCCTGTCTAGCAGCTATGTCCTTTAGGACTTGGCCAGCAGTGGTGCTACTGAGCTACTCTTGGTGATGGACATTGAAGTTCCCACCCAGAGTACATCTGTGCCCTTGCCACCCTCAGTACTTCATCCAAGTGGTATTCAACATGGAGGAGTACTGATTTATCAGCTGAGGGAAGGCAGTAGGTGGTAATCAGCAGGAGGTTTCCTTGCCCATGTTTGACCTGATGGCATGAGACTTCATGGGGTCCAGAGTCGGTGTTGAGTACTTCAAGGGCAACTCCCTCCCGACTGTAGACCACCTCTGGTGGGTACGTCCTGTCCCATGGGATGGTGATGGCAGTGTCTGGGATATTGCCGGTCGGGTTAGATTCTGTGAGTGTGACTATGTCAGGTTGTTGCTTGACTAGTCTGTGGGACAGCTCTCCCAACTTTGGCACAAGCCCTCAGATGCTAGTAAGGAGGACTTTGCAGGGTCGACAGGGCTGGGTTTGCTTTTGTCATTTCCTGTGCCTAAGTCAATGCCAGGTTGTCCGTCTGGTTTCACTCTTTTTTATTGACTTTGTAGTTGAGTGCTTGGTAGGCCATTTCAGAGGGCGTGTAAGAGACAACCACATTGCTGTGGGTCTGGAGTCACATGTAGGCCAGACCAGGTAAGGACAGCAGATTTCCTTCCCTAAAGGACATGAGTGAACCAGATGGGTTTTTACAACAATCGACAATGACCATCATTAGAGACTAGCTTTTAATTCCAGATTTATTAATTGAATTCAAATTCTACCTTCTGCTGTGGTGGGATTTGAACCCATGCCGCCAGAGAAATACCCTGGATTTCTGGTCCAGTGACAATACCACGATGCCACCACATCCCAGTGTTGCTCGCTTTTAGGGAATTACATATCCCAGTGTTACACACTCTCATAGTATGATGCATCTTAGTGTAATCCACTCTCAGAGTATTACACATCCCAGAGTTGCACACTCTCAGAGACTTTGCACACTCTCAGAGACTTACAAACACCAGTGGTACACACTCTCATAGCATTACACATCCTGGTGTTACACACTCTCATAGTATTGCACATTCCAGTGTAACACACTCTCACAGTATTACAAATTCCTGTGTTACATACCGTCAGTGTATTACACAGGCAAGTGATACATTGTCAGAGTATAAAACATCCTAGTGTTACATATTCTCAGATTATTAAACAGCCCAGTGTTAGACACACTCAGATGTGTTACGCATCCCAGTGTTACACAATCTCAGACTATTACACATTCCAGTGTTACACATTCTCACGGAATTACATATCCCAATGTTACCCATTGTTTCTGTGCTGTATAACTCTAAATTTAAGTATTTAAAGGGAAATGGAATTAAAATAAATAACTACATCTCTTTTGTCCCTCTCCCACCCCCCAATAACAATTAATTATTTTCCTTTCCCCCCAAAACACTTACCTTCACCTTTGACCTTTTCCTCCGCCCCTGCAAATTGCACAGACTTTCAAACAACAACACTTCCCACCATCCCCTACACCCATGATGCAAATTTGACCCTGTTGCCCCACCTCCCACACTGATAAACCTACCTCCCCCCTCCCCACAAGTGTACCGCCTCGTTTCCCCAGATGGGGATCCGAAGGCACAGCAGTGCCGGCCGCGAGCCTGAAGATCGCAGCAGAACATCAGGAGGCGACGTGAGATTAATTAATTCACATTTTAATTTATCTGAATCTTTAAATTGTGGTCCCACCGCAAAGCAGCAGGGGTTTGGGGTGCGCCACCATGAGGCCTCGTGGACGCCGGTAACATCGGGCCAGACCCCGCAGTGTCGAGGTCCATGGCGGGATCGTTCAGGGCCATGTTCAGGCCGCCCCCCCAGGCTTGCCATGGATCCCGTCGTCGAGGGCTCCTTAAAATCCAGCCCATTGTTTCAACATATTGATATGACACGGCCAATTCTTTTTCCAGCAATCTAGGGTGTCAATCAAATAATTTACCTTACCAATTCTCTTTGACCACTTTATATGGACCACTGAACCATGCTTTCAAGGTAGCAATACTAACACTTCATCCCCTGGTTGAAATGTTGGGGTCTTGACATGCTTGTCTGTCCATTTCGTCATAGTTGTTTGGAAAGCTTTAATGTGTTCCTGAGCCACTTTGCTAGCTCTTGTGAGCCGCTCCCGGAACATGGATATATAATCTAGCACAGAAGATTTGTCCCTCTGTTCAAAAAACCTTTCTTTAATTAGTTTTAGAGGATCTCTTATCTCATGTCCATAAACCAACTCAAAATAAATAAAACCTGTAGACTCATTGGGTGAATTCCTAGTGGCAAATAAAAGAAATTCCAGCCCTTTATCCCAATCATGGGGATATTCATGACAGTATTTCCTGATCATCATTTTGAGTGTCTTATGGTACCTTTCCAAAGCTCCCTGTGTCTGTGGGTGGCATGCTGAAGAATTTAAATGTGTTGTACCCAAATCTTTTTGAAATATCTTCGACATAAAAATTGGAACCTTGATCTGACTGAATCTCAATCGGTAATCCATATCTAGTAAAGAACTGGGTTAACTTCTCTACCACCAACTCAGCAGAAATTGTTCTCAAGGGAATGGCCTCTGGGAACTGAGGAGCCATATTCATGATAGTGAGTATATATTATTGTCCTGCTTTTGTTTTCGGGAGAAGTCCCACACAGTCTACCAACACCAGACTAAATTGTTCACCAAAACCGGTATGGGAATTAGAGGTGCCGATGTTATGACAGGTTGTGGTTTCCCCACAATCTGGCAGCGAGGCAATATGGGTGGAGCTCAGGAATAGGAAGGATGCAGTCACGATGTTGGGGGTTTACTACAGGCCTCCCAACAGCCAGCGGGAGGTAGAGGAGCAGATATGTAGACAGATTTTGGAAAGATGTAAAGGTAACAGGGTTGTAGTGGTGGGTGATTTTAACATCCCCTATATTGACTGGGACTCACTTAGTGCTAGGGGCTTAGATGGGGCAGAATTTGTAAGGAGCATCCAGGAGGGCTTCTTGAAACAATACGTAGATAGTCCAACTAGGGATGGGGCCATTCTGGACCTGGTATTGGGGAATGAGACCGGCCAGGTGGTCGAAGTTTCAGTGGGGGAGCATTTCGGGAACAGTGACCATAATTCCATAAGCTTTAAGGTACTTGTGGATAAGGATAAGAGTAGTCCTCGGGTGAAGGTGCTAAATTGGGGAAGGCTTCTTCTTCTTCTTCTTTGGCCTCCTTGTCTCGAGAGACAATGGGTAAGCGCCTGGAGGTGGTCAGTGGTTTGTGGAGCAGCGCCTGGAGTGGCTATAAAGGCCAATACTAGAGTGACAGACTCTTCCACAGGTGCTGCAGATAAAATTGTTTGTCGGGGCTGTTACACAGTTGGCTCTCCCCTTACACTTCTGTCTTTTTTCCTGCCAGCTGCTAAGTCTCTTCGACTCGCCACACTTTAGCCCCGCCTTTATAGCTGCTCGCCAGCTCTGGCAATCGCAGGCAACTGACTCCCACGACTTGTGATCAATGTCACAGGACTTCATGTCACGTTTGCAGACGTCTTTAAAGCGGAGACATGGACGGCCGGTGGGTCTGATACCAGTGGCGAGCTCGCTGTACAATGTGTCTTTGGGATCCTGCCATCTTCTATGCGGCTCACATGGCCAAGCCATCTCAAGTGCCGTTGGCTAAGTAGGGTGTATATGCTGGGGATAAAGACATGAGGACAGATAAGTCCCCGGGGCCAGACGGGATATACCCAAGGATATTAAGGGAAGCGAGGGAAGAGATTGCCGCACCTTTGGCGATGATCTTTGCGTCTTCACTGTCCACTGGAGTTGTACCGGATGATTGGAGGGTGGCAAATGTTATTCTCTTGTTCAAGAAAGGGAATAGGGATAACCCTGGGAACTATAGACCAGTCAGTCTTACGTCGGTCGTGGGAAAATTATTGGAGAGGATTCTGAGAGGCAGGATTTATGATTATTTGGAAAAGCATAGTTTGATTAGAGACAGTCAGCATGGCTTTGGGAGGGGCAGGTCATGCCTCACAAGCCTTATTGAATTCTTTGAAGATGTGACAAAACACACTGATGAATGAAGAGCAGTGGATGTGGTGTATATGGATCTTAGCAAGGCATTTGATAAGGTTCCCCATGGTAGGCTCATTCAGAAAGTAAGGAGGCATGGGATACAGGGAAAGTTGGCTGTCTGGATACAGAATTGGCTGGCCCATAGAAGTCAGAGGGTGGTAGTAGATGGAAAGTATTCAGCATGGAGCTCGGTGACCAGTGGTGTTCCGCAGGGATCTGTTCTGGGACCTCTGCTCTTTGTGATTTTTATAAATGACTTGGATGAGGAAGTGGAAGGCTGGGTTAGCAAGTTTGCCGATGACACGAAGGTTGCTGGAGTTGTGGATAGTGTGGAAGGCTGTTGTAGGTTGCAACGGGACATTGACAGGATGCAGAGCTGGGCTGAGAAGTGACAGATGGAGTTCAACCTGGAAAAGTGTGAAGTGATTCATTTTGGAAGGTCGAATTTGAATGCAGAATACAGGCTTAAAGACAGGATTCTTGGTAGTGTGGAGGAACAGAGGGATCTTGGGGTCCACGTCCATAGATCGCTCAAAGTTGCCACCCAAGTTGATAGGGTTGTTAAGAAGGCGTATGGTGTGTTGGCTTTCATTAACAGGGGGATTGTGTTTAAGAGCCGCGAGGTTATGCTGCAGCTCTATAGAGCCCTGGTTGGACCACACTTGGAATATTGTGTTCAGTTCTGGTCGCCTTATTATAGGAAGGATGTGGAAGCTTTAGAGAGGGTGCAGAGGAGATTTACCAGGATGCTGCCTGGACTGGAGGGCATGTCTTACGAAGAAAGCTTGAGGGTGCTAGGGCTTTTCTCACTGGAGCGAAGAAGGATGAGAGGTGACTTGATAGAGGTGTACAAGATGATGAGAGGCATAGATAGAATGGATAGCCAGAGACTTTTTCCCAGGGCTGAAAGGGCTATCACCAGCGGGCATAGTTTTAAGGTGATTGGAGGAAGGTTTCGGGGAGGTAGGTTCTTTACACAGAGAGTGGTGGGTGCATGGAATGCACTGCCAGCGGTGGCAGTAGAAGCAGATACATTAGGGACATGGATGATAGTGGAATGAAGGGTGGGTAGTTAGTTTGATCTTAGAGTAGGTTAAAGGTTCGGCACAACATCGTGGGCCGAAGGGCCTGTACTGTGCTGTACTGTTCTATGTTCTTTTTGTTCTATGTTGGCCACCTCGAGGACTTCTGTGTTGGAGATACGGTCCTGCCACCTGATGCCAAGTATTCTCCAGAGGCAGTGAAGATGGAATGAATTGAGACGTCGCTCTTGGATGACATACGTTGTCCAGGCCTCGCTGCCATAGAGCAAGGTACTGAGGACACAAGCTTGATACACTCGGACTTTTGTATTCCGACTCAGTGTGCCATTTTTCCACACTCTCTTGGCCAGTCTGGACATAGCAGTGGAAGCCTTTCCCATGCGCTTGTTGATTTCTGCATCGAGAGACAGGTTACTGGTGATAGTTGAGCCTAGGTAGGTGAACCCTTGAACCACTTCCAGAGCGTGGTCGCCGATATTGATGGATGGAGCATTTCTGACGTCTTGTCCCATGATGTTCGTTTTCTTGAGGCTGATGGTTAGGCCAAATTCGTTGCAGGCAGCCGCATCCTGTTGATGAGTCTCTGCAGTCACTCTTCAGTGTGAGATGTTAATGCAGCATCGTAAGCAAATAGGAGTTCCCTGATGAGGACTTTCCGTACTTTGGTCTTCGCTCTTAGACGGGCAAGGTTGAACAACCTGCCACTAGATCTGGTTTGGAGGAAAATTCCTTCTTCTGAAGACTTGAACGCATGTGAGAGCAGCAGGGAGAAGAAGATCCCAAACAGTGTAGGTGAGAGAACACAGCCCTGTTTCCCGCCACTCAGGATAGGAAAGGGCTCTGATGAGGTACCGCTATGCTGAATTGTGCCTTTCATATTGTCATGGAATGAGGTGATGATACTTAGTAGCTTTGGTGGACATCCGATCTATGCTAGCAGTCTGAAGAGACCACGTCTGCTGACGAGGTCAAAGGCTTTGGTGAGATCAATGAAAGCAACATAGAGGGGCATCTGTTGTTCACGGCATTTCTCCTGTAGCTGGCAAAGGGAGAACAGCATGTCAATGGTGGATCTCTCTGCTCGAAAGCCACACTGTGCCTCAGGGTAGACACGCTTAGCCAGCTTCTGGAACCTGTTTAAAGTAACTCGAGTGAAGACTTTCCCCACTATGCTGAGCAGGGAGATTCCACGGTAGTTGTTGCAGTCACCCTTGTTCTTATAGAGGGTGATGATATTGGCATTGTGCATGTCCTGTGGTACTGCTCCCTCGTCCCAGCACAGGCAAAGCAGTTTGTCGAGTGCTGAAAGTATAGCAGGCTTGGCACTCTTGATTATTTCAGGGGTAATGCCGTCCTTTCCAGGGGTTTTTCCGCTGGCTAGAGAATCAATGGCATCACTGAATTCCAATTTTGTTGGCTGTCCATCCAGCTCGTCCATGACTGGCAGAGACTGGGCTGCACTGAGGGCGGTCTCAGTGACAATATTTTCCCTGGAGTACAGTTCCAGGTAGTGCTCCACCCAGTGGTCCATTTGCTGAGGGCGGCTGTTTGAGGGTAAATCAACATCTGACATGTGGGAATCTTTCAAACGTCAGTTGATTAGAATCCAGGACCGGCATGTTCCTGTGAGGAAGAAGGATAAGTTTGGCAGGTTTTGGGAACCTTGGATAACGTGGGATATTGTGAGCCTAGTCAAAAAGAAAAAGGAAGCATTCGTAAGGGCTAGAAGGCTTGAAACAGACGCGGAATATAAAGAAAGTAGGAAGGAACTTAAGCAAGGAGTCAGGAGGGCTAAAAGGGGTCATGAAAAGTCATTGGCAAACAGGATTAAGGAGAATCCCAAGGCTTTTTATACGTATATAAAGAGCAAGAGGGTAACCAGGGAAAGGGTTGGCCCACTCAAGGACAGAGGAAGCAATTTATGTGTGGAGCCAGAGGAAATGGGCAAGGTACTAAATGAGTACTTTGCATCACTATTCACCAAAGAGAAGGACTTGGTGGATAATGCGTCCAGGGAAGGGAGTGTAGATAGTCTGGGTCATGTCGTTATCAAAAAGGAGGAGGTGTTGGGTGTCTTGCAAAGCATTAAGGTAGATAAGTCCCCAGGGCCTGATGGGATCTACCCCAGAATACTGAGGGAGGCAAGGGAAGAAATTGCTGGGGCCTTGACAGAAATCTTTGTGTCCTCATTGGCTACTGGAGAGGTCCCAGAGGACTGGAGAATAGCCAATGTTGTTCCTTTGTTTGAGAAGGGTAGCAAGGATAATCCAGGGAATTATAGGCCGGTGAGCCTTACGTCAGTGGTAGGGAAATTATTAGAGAGGATTCTTCGGGACAGGATTTACTCCCATTTGAAAACAAATGAACTTATTAGTGAGAGGCAGCATGGTTTTATGAAGGGGAGGTCATGTCTCACTAACTTGATTGAGTTTTTGAGGAAGTGACAAAGATGATTGATGAAGGAAGGGCAGTGGATGTTATCTAGATGGACTTTAGTGAAGCCTTTGACAAGGTCCCTCATGGCAGACTGGTACAAAAGGTGAAGTCACACGGGATCAAAGGTGAGCTGGCAAGATGGATGCAGAACTGGCTCGGTCATAGAAGACAGAGGGTAGCAGTGGAAGGGTGCTTTTCTGAATGGAGGGCTGTGACTAGTGGTGTTCCGCAGGGATCAGTGCTGGGTCCTTTGCTGTTTGTAGTATATATATCAATGATTTGGAGAAAAATGAAGCTGGTCTGATTCGTAAATTTGCAGACGACAGAAAGGTTGGTGAAGTTGCAGATAGTGATGAGGATTGTCAGAGGATACAGCAGGAGATATATCGATTGGAGACTTGGGTGGAGAAATGGCAGATGGAGTTTAATCCAGACAAATGTGAAGTAATGCATTTTGGAAGCTCTCATTCAGGTGGGAAGTATACAGTAAATGGCAGAGCCAATTGGAGTATTAACAGGCAGAGAGATGTTGGCGTACAGGTCCACAGATCACTGAAAGTGGCAATGCAGGTGGATAAGGTAGTCAAGAAGGCATACGGCATGCTTGCCTTCATCGGTCGGGGCATAGAGTATATAAATTGGCAAGTCATGCTGCAGCTGTACAGAAACTTAGTTAGGCCACACTTAGAATATTGCGTGCAATTCTGGTCGCCACACTACCAGAAGGATGTGGAGGCTTTGGAGAGGGTACAGAAGAAGTTTACCAGGATGTTGCCTGGTCTGGAGGGCATTAGCTATGAGGAGAGGTTGGATAAACTCGGATTGTTTTCACTGGAACGACGGAGGTGGAGGGGCGACATGATAGAGGTTTACAAAGTTATGAGCGGCATGGACAGAGTGGATAGTCAGAAGCTTTTTCCCAGGGTGGAAGAGTCAGTTACTGGGGGACATAGGTTTAAGGTGAGAGGGGCAAAGTTTAGAGGGGATGTGCGAGGCAAGTTCTTTACACAGAGGGTGGTGAGTGCCTGGAACTTGCTGCCAGGGGAGGTGGTGGAAGCAGGTACGATAGTGACATTTAAGAGGCATCTTGACAAATACATGAATAGGATGGGAATAGAGGGATATGGGCCCCGGAAGTGCAGAAGGTTTTAGTTTAGGCAGGCATCAAGATCGGCGCAGGCTTGGAGGGCCGAATGGCCTGTTCCTGTGCTGTACTGTTCTTTGTTTGGCACGTTTTACAAAACTGCACCACGTTCTCGGAAAGACCTGGCCAGTAAAATTGTTGACTTATGTGATTTGGTCTTCCGGATCCCCACATGTCCCGCTATAGGAATTTCATGCTCTATCCGTAATAGCTCCCGGCATTACCACTATCTGATGAACTAGCGTCCAGTCTTCGTCTGCAGGTCTGTGAGGAGTTCTCCACGTCCTCATCTGTATCCCATTTTAAATATAAGAACCTTCTGGAACTCCTTTTGCCTCAGCTTCTGTTAGAGTTGATTGTGCCACTTTATTTAACTCTGGATCAGCTTGCTGAGCCTTGATCAGAAAAGACTTATTCAACATTTCCTTTGGATTATCCATATCCCCAAAGCAAGTTTCAGATATTCGGCTATCTATCTGTGGTGCCAATTTTACCTCCGACAATGGAACTTGTGTAGCCATTGCTCGGGTTACTCCACATGAAGGAAAAATTCCCGGAACCTTTTCCTGCAACTGTTCTGTCTCTTTAACTTTGCTTGGTTTTTCCGTGACTACTGGAGAAGCTACTACCTTCACTCCAGCCAAATCATTCCCCAGGAGTAGGTCAACTCTGTCTACTGGGCAAACTATGAACAACTCCTACAGATACTGTTCCAGACATTAGGTCACACTCTAGATGCATCCGATACAAAGATATGGGTATATACTCCCCGCCAATACCATTCACTAAAACCTTAGCATTCAGTGCACTCTCTGGTGGAAATGTTATGCCTTTTCTCAGCAAAGGAATTTGGGTTGCTATGCATCCCTAAGTATAACTATAGGTTTACTTGCCTCACTTGAGGGATAAGGAGTTACTTTTCCTTTTGATAAGAATTCCCTATAACGTTCAGGTATCTTATTGACAACCCTTGCTTTTGTATTTAACCTTACAGCTGCAGTCCAAGCTGCAGCCTGATCTGCTGTTCTCTCGGTTAGGGTCCCTTTCTCTACATTGGCCTTGTGTACCTCAATAAGTCCCATGGGTTTACCCCGCAATTTCCAGCATTCTGCATGATGATGTCCCACCTTGTGACAATGGTAACACTTAGGCTTGAGGACCTCACTGCCACTCTCAGCATCTTCCTTTCTGGACTGAGGAGGAGATCCCGGGGCGTTCCCAGCTGTCCCTTCCTGTCCCCGGCTACTTGCTTTCCTTTCACCCTCCCACCTTCTATCCTTCGCGGGTTTTGTGGGGGTGATTGACAAAGGGTTTGGGCTTATAAACAAGCTCGTAATCATCAGCAACTTCCACTGCCTGTCTGGCTGTTGAAACTCTGATTCTCTACTTGGGTTCTTACTAATGGAAGAAGTGAATTTTTAAATTCTTCCAGGAGAATTAGTTCCTTAAGGTTCTCATACGTGGCCTCTACCTTTAGTGCCCGTATCCAATGAACAAAATTAATTTGCTTTACCCTCTCAAATTTTATATAAGTCTGCCCAGACAATCTCCTGAGGTTCCAAAATTTCTGCCTGTATGCTTCAGGGACTAACTCATACACAGAAAGAATAGCTTTTTTTACCATCTCAATCTGCAGACTCCTCCTCAGAAAGCATGGTATAAACTTCATGAACTCTGTCCATCAACCTGCTTTGCATAAGCAGAGTCCAGCTTTCCTTCGGCCACTTCATCTGTCTGGCTATCTTTTCCAAAGAAATGTAAAATGCCTCTACATCCCTTTCCTCAAACTCGAGAGGGCTTGCAAAAACTTAAACAGCTCTCCACGGGGTCCTGTGCTGGAGTCAGATCTTTCCTCACCAGAACTTTCACTGGAGTCAAGACCACCTGTTGTCTTAGTTCCATCTTTTTAACTTTGAATTCAGTTCCTTCTCTTTCACTTCTTATTTGAAATTCAAGTTCAATTTTCTCATTTCTCTTTCTTTTTCTTTTTCTTTGTCAAGCTTAAGTTTTTCCATTTCCTGTTCCTGCTCAAGCTGCTTCATCTGTAACTGAATTTTAGCTAATTCAACAGTACTTCCCTCTGGCTTGCCTTTTTCTTCTTCCAATTTCAAATGTTGTGCTATTACTTTAATTATGTCTCCTTTTTTAACTCCTGGTTTTAACTCTAACACCAACAGTTCTGCCAAATCCTTTAGTCTAACCGAATTAGTTTCTCAAATCACTCAGGGATACATCCTCCTCCCCCAGAAAGGCCACAGCAACTGATCTAGACATTCCAGTTGAGTAAGCTTTAATCTACTGCACAAGAAACCTGCTTTTTTCATTTCCTCTTCTCAATTATTGTTACCCCACTTACAATTGCATGTCATTAGGGTAGGGTTATCCTGCAAAGAGCCCCCAGTTATAGGTTACGACTGAGGCAGGAGGCGTGCACAGCTTATTCCAGTTTCAATTCTCCACAGGTCACACCATATATATTTTTTCCACTTACCAATACGGTCAGAGACTCTATTTTTATCCCAGAATAAAACACACCAGCCAGATTTCTTTAGTAAACAACAAAATTATCAGTTTATTATGAAACAAGTCTTAACAAGTAATGAAGCAAAGCATTACCACACATACTGAAATGTAGAAGTTCCTTGTTCCCTTAGCCCCTCTCACACACACACACACACACACGCACACACACATATACACAGACACACACATACACATAGTGCTTTGCAATCGGCAGCTTGCCCGCACTCACCGGCCGCCGCTGAGGCCCCGCGACATTACGCGCCGGGGTTCATTTAAGTGGAGGTGGCATAACAGCTGCCCCCAATGACATGGCAGCTGCCATGTCCCCGACTATGGTGTCCAGTGACACTGCGCAGGCGCCATTTATAAAGGGTTTCAAGTCCTTAAATTAAATTATAATATTTAAAGGGGAATTTGTGTACATTTGTGATTAAAATTTTATGACAACCTGGAGACCCTTTCAATACCTCTGCCACCCACTTCACACTTCTCCCCCGCAATGTCTGTTTTAGGGCCACCGATCCTGAATATACTCTATTGCCATTGCGACCTTTGCCACCCAACCTCATAACATTTATCCTGCAACCCCTTCCCACCATCCTCACAGCCACTAAAAAGTGTTTTCCCTGCTCATCCACCCCCATCCTGAAATCTGCATTCCTCCCCCCTCCCCACCAATGTTTCACCTCAAATCCATGACCCACAGTGTCGACGGGCTAAAAAAATCCCATCCATGCACACATACACCGGTTAACCAAAAAAAAAGAGATTTACTCTTTAGAGCTTTATTACAAAAAAAAATACACTGGCAAAAATACTTGCTAATTCTTGAAGAAAAAAAGAGATATGAAAAGAAATCAGAAGTCCTTTTTTGGTTTGGCGTCTCAAATAATTATAGATGGCTGTCATTGGGATCTTCCTAAGGGGGGTTTAGGGAGTTAGGTAGAAAGTTAAAAGACAGGACCTCTAGGCTTGTAATCTCGGGATTACTCCCTGTGCCACGTGCCAGTGAGGGTAGAAATAGGAAGATAGTGCAGATAAACATGTGGCTGAACAGCTGGTGTAGAAGGGAGGGTTTCAGATATCTGGACCATTGGGATCTCTTCAGGGACAGATGGGACCTGTACAAGAAGGACAGGTTGCATCTAAACTGGAGGGGCACAAATATCCTGGCTGCGAGGTTTGCTAGCGTCACTCGGGAGGGTTTAAACTAGTGTGGCAGGCGGGTGGGAACAAGAGCAGTAGGACAGCAAGTGAAATAAATGAGAGGGAACTAGTAAATAAGGCCAGTAAGACTAAGAGGAAGAGCAGGCAGGGAGATGTTGCGGAACACAGCGGGACTGGTGGTCTGAAGTGCATTTGTTTCAATGCGAGAAGTATAACAGGTAAGGCAGATGAACTTCGAGCTTGGATTAGTACTTGGAACTATGATGTTGTTGCTATTACAGAGACTTGGTTGAGGGAAGGACAGGATTGGCAGCTAAATGTTCCAGGATTTAGAAGCTTCAGGCGGGATAGAGGGGGACGTAAAAGGGGTGGGGGAGTTGCATTACTGGTTAAGGAGAATATCACAGCTGTACTGTGGGAGGACACCTCGGAGGGGTCATGCAGCGAGGCAATATGGGTGGAACTCAGGAATAGGAGGGGTGCAGTCACGATGTTGGGGGTTTACTACAGGCCTCCCAACAGCCAGCGGGAGGTAGAGGAGCAGATATGTAGACAGATTTTGGAAAGATGTAAAGGTAACAGGGTTGTGGTGGTGGGTGATTTTAACTTCCCCTATATTGACTGGGACTCACTTAGTGCTAGGGGCTTGGACCTTTGCTGTTTGTAGTGTATATAAATGATTTGGAAGAAAATGTAGCTGGTCTGATTAGTAAGTTTGCAGACGACACAAAGGTTGGTGGAGTTGCGGACAGTGATGAGGATTGGCAGAGGATACAGCAGGAGATAGATCGGTTGGAGACTTGGGCAGAAAAATGGCAGATGGAGTTTAATCTGGACAAATGTGAGGTAATGCATTTTGGAAGATCTAATACAGGTGGGAAGTATACAGTAAATGGCAGAACCCTTAGGAGTATTGACAGGCAGAGAGATCTGGGCGTACAGGTCCACAGGTCACTGAAAGCGGCAACGCAGGTGGATAAGGTAGTCAAGAAGGCATACGGCATGCTTGCCTTCATCGGTCGGGGCATAGAGTATATAAATTGGCAAGTCATGCTGCAGCTGTACAGAAACTTAGTTAGGCCACACTTAGAATATTGCGTGCAATTCTGGTCGCCACACTACCAGAAGGATGTGGAGGCTTTGGAGAGGGTACAGAAGAAGTTTACCAGGATGTTGCCTGGTCTGGAGGGCATTAGCTATGAGGAGAGGTTGGATAAACTCGGATTGTTTTCACTGGAACGACGGAGGTGGAGGGGCGACATGATAGAGGTTTACAAAGTTATGAGCGGCATGGACAGAGTGGAAAGTCAGAAGCTTTTTCCCAGGGTAGAAGAATCAGTTACTAGGGGACATAGGTTTAAGGTGAGAGGGGCAAAGTTTAGAGGGGATGTGCGAGGCAAGTTCTTTACACAGAGGATGGTGAGTGCCTGGAACTTGCTGCCGGGGGAGGTGGTGGAAGCTGGTACGATAGCCATGTTTAAGAGGCATCGAGACAAATACATGAATAGGATGGGAATAGAAGTATATGGACCCAGAAAGTGCAGAAGGTTTTAGTTTAGGCAGGCATCAAGATCAGCGCAGACTTGGAGGGCCAAATGGCCTGTTCCTGTGCTCTACTGTTCTTTGTTCTTTGTTGCACATCCCAGTGTTACACACTGATTACTGGACATTCCAGTGTTACGCACTCTCAGTATTGGAAATCCCAGAGTTACATACTCAGAGTACTGCACATCCCAGTGTTACACACTCTCATGGTACTGGACAAACTCTAAAATTGTTACGAATCCTAGTGTTTCACAATCTCAGAGTACTGCACATCCCAGTGTTACACACTGATTACTGGACATTCCAGTGTTACACACTGATTACTGCACATCCCAGCGTTCCACACTGATTACTGCACATCCCAGTGTTACACACTGATTACTGCACATCCCAGCGTTCCACACTGATTACTGCACATCCCAGCGTTCCACACTGATTACTGCACATCCCAGCGTTACACACTGATTACTGCACATCCCAGCGTTACACACTGATTACTGCACATCCCAGCGTTACACACTGATTACTGCACATCCCAGCGTTACACACTGATTACTGCACATCCCAGCGTTACACACTGATTACTGCACATCCCAGTGTTACACACTGATTACTGCACATCCCAGTGTTACACACTCTCAGAGTACTGCACATCCCAGTGTTACACACTGATTACTGCACATCCCAGTGTTACACACTGATTACTGCACATCCCAGTGTTACACACTGATTACTGCACATCCCAGTGTTACACACTGATTACTGCACATCCCAGTGTTACACACTGATTACTGCACATCCCAGTGTTACACACTGATTACTGCACATCCCAGTGTTACACACTCTCAGAGTAATGCACATCCCAGTGTTACACACTGATTACTGCACATCCCAGTGTTACACGCACTCAGAGTACTGCACATCCCAGTGTTACACACTGATTACTGCACATCCCAGTGTTACGCACTGATTACTGCACATCCCAGTGTTACACACTGATTACTGCACATCCCAGTGTTACACACTGATTACTGGACATCCCAGTGTTACGCACTGATTACTGCACATCCCAGCGTTACACACCGATTACTGCACATCCCAGTGTTACACACTGATTACTGCACATCCCAGTGTTTCACAATCTCAGAGTACTGCACATCCCAGTGTTACACACTGATTACTGCACATCCCAGTGTTACACACTGATTACTGCACATCCCAGTGTTTCACAATCTCAGAGTACTGCACATCCCAGTGTTACACACTGATTACTGCACATCCCAGTGTTACACACTCTCAGAGTACTGGACATCCCAGTGTTACACACTGATTACTGCACATCCCAGTGTTACACACTCTCAGAGTACTGGACATCCCTGTGTTACACACTGATTACTGCACATCCCGGTGTTACACACTCTCAGAGTACTGCACATCCCAGTGTTACACAATCTCAGAGTACTGGACATCCCAGTGTTTCACAATCTCAGAGTACTGGACATCCCAGTGTTACACACTGATTACTGCACATCCCGGTGTTACACACTGATTACTGCACATCCCAGTGTTACACACTCTCAGAGTACTGGACATCCCAGTGTTACACACTCTCAGAGTACTGCACATCCCGGTGTTACACACTGATTACTGCACATCCCAGTGTTACACACTCTCAGAGTACTGGACATCCCAGTGTTTCACAATCTCAGAGTACTGCACATCCCGGTGTTACGCAGTTTCAGATTATTGTCCATCCCAGTGTTACACAAATCTCATCGCTTTGCAATATCGACTGATACACAATCTCAGAGTTCTTTTTAATTCATTCATGGGATGTGGGCGACACTGGCCAGGCCAGCATTTATTGCCCATCCCGAAGGTGGTGGTGAGCTGCCTTCTTGAACCGCTGCAGTCCATGTGGGGTAGGTACACCCACAGTGCGGTTAGGACGGGAGTCCCAGCGACAGTGAAGGAACGGCGATATAGTTCCAAGTCAGGATGGTGTGTGGCTTGGAGGGGAACTTGCAGGTGGTGATGTTCCCATGTATTTGCTGCCCTTGTCCTTCTAGTTGGTGGAGGTCGCAGATTTGGAAGGTGCTGTCTAAGGAGCCTTGGTGCATTGCTGCAGTGCATGTTGTAGATGGTACACACTGCTGCCACTGTGTGTGGGTGGTAGAGGGAGTGTATGTTTGTAGATGGGGTGCCAATCCAGCGGGCTGCTTTGTCCTGGATGGTGTTGAGCTTCTCGAGTGTTGTTGGAGCTGCACCCATCCAGGCAAGTGGAGAGAATTCCATCACACCCCTGACTTGTGCCTTGTAGATGGTGGACAGGCTTTGGGGAGTCAGGAGGTGAGTTACTTGCCGCAGGATTCTTAGCCTCTGACCTGCTCTTGTAGCCACGGTATTTATATGGCTACTCCAGTTCAGTTTCTGGTCAATGGTAACCCCCAGGATGTTGATAGTGGAGGATTCAGCGATGGTAATGCTGTTGAAAGTCAAGGGGAGATTGTTAGATTCTCTCTTGTTGGAGATGGTCATTGCCTGGCACTTGTGTGGCGCGAATGTTACTTGACACTTATCAGCCCAAGCCTGGATATTATCCAGGTCTTGCTGCATTTTTACACGGACTGCTTCAGTATCTGAGGAGTCACGAATGGTGCTGAACATTGTGCAATCATCAGAGAACATCCCCACTTCTGACCTTATGACTGAAGGAAGGTCATTGATGAAGCAGTTGAAGATGGTTGGGCCTCGGACACTACCCTGAGGAACTCCTGCAGTGATGTCCTGGAGCTCAGATGATTGACCTCCAACAACCACAGCCATCTTCTTTTGCTCTAGGTATGACTCCAGCCAGCGGAGGGTTTTCCCCCTGATTCCCATTGACTCAAGTTTTGCTTGGGCTCCTTGATGCCATACTCGGTCAAATGCTGCCTTGATGTCAAGGGCAGTTACTCTCACCTCACGAGTTCAGCTCTTTTGTCCATGTTTGAAAAAAGGCTGTTATGAGGTCAGGAGCTGAGTGGCCCTCGCGGAACCCAAACTGAGCGTCACTGAGCAGGTTATTGATAAGCAAGTGCCGCTTGATGGCACTGTTGATGACACCTTCCATCACTGAACTGATGATTGAGAGTAGACTGATGGGGTGGTAATTGGCTGGGTTGGATTTGTCCTGCTTTTTGTGTACATGACATACTTGGGCAATTTTCCACATTGCAGGGTAGATGCCTGTGTTGTAGCTGTACGGGAACAGCTTGGCTAGGGGCGTGGCAAGTTCTGGAGCACAGGTCTTCAGTACTATTGCCGGAATATTGTCAGGCCCCATAGTCTTTGCAGTATCCAATGCCTTCAGTCGTTTCTTGATATCACGTGGAGTGAATCGAATTGGCTGAAGTCTGGCACCTGTGATGCTGGGGACATCAGGAGGAGGCCGAGATGGATCCTCAACTCGGCACTTCTGGCTGAAGATTGTTGCAAATGCTTCAGCCTTATCTTTCGCTCTGATGTGCTGGGCTCCCCCATCATTGAGGATGGGGATATTTGTGGAGCCACCTCCTCCAGTTAGTTGTTTAATTGTCCACCACCATTCACGGCTGGATGTGGCAGGACTGCAGAGCTTAGATCTGATCCGTTGGTTATGGGATCGCTTAGCTCTGTCTATCGCATGCTGCTTACACAGTTTGGCACGCAGATAGTCCTGTGTTGTAGCTTCACCAGGTTGACACCTCATTTTGAGGTATGCCTGGTGCTGCTCCTGGCATGCCCTCCTGCACGCTTCATTGAACCAGGGTTGGTCTCCTGGCTTGATGGTAATGGTAGAGTGGGGGATATGCCGGGCCATGAGGTTACAGATTGTGGTTGAGTACAATTCTGCTGCTGCTGATGGCCCACAGCACCTCATGGATGCCCAGTTTTGCATTGCTGGATCTGTTCGAAATCTATCCCATTTAGCACGGTGGTAGTGCCACACAACACAATGGACGGTATCCTCAATGTGAAGGCAGAACTTTGTCTCCACAAGGACATTGAAGTCCCCCACCCAGAGTACATTTTGTGCCCTTGCCACTCTCAGTGCTTCTTCCAAGTGTTCTTCAACAGGGTGGAGTACGGAGTCATCAGCTGAGGGAGGGCAGTGGCTGGTAACCAGCAGGAGGTTTCCTCGCCCATGTTTGACCTGATGCCATGAGACTTCATGGGGTCCAGAGTCAATGTTGAGTACTCCCAGGGCAACTTACTCCCTACTGTATACCACTGTGCCACCACCTCTGGTGGGTCTGTCCTGCCGGTGGGACAGGACATACCCAGGGATGGTGATGGAAGTGTTTGGGACATTGTCTGTAAGGTATGATTCCGTGAGTATGACTATGTCAGGCTGTTGCTTGAATAATCTGTGGGACAGCTCTCCCAACTTTGGCACTAGCCCCCAGATGTTAGTCAGGAGGACGTTGCAGGGTCGACAGGGCTAGGTTTGCCGTTGTCGTTTCCGGTGCCAAGGTCGATGCTGGGTGGTCCGTCCGGTTTCATTCCTTTTTATTGACTTCGTAGCTTTTAGGTACAACTGAGTGGCTTGCAAGGCCATTTCAGAGGGTTAACCACATTGCTGTGGGTCTGGAGTCACATGAAGGCCAGAACAGGTAAGGACAGCAGATTTCCTTCACTAAAGGACATTAGTGAACCAGAAGGGTTTTTACAACAATTGACAATGGTTTCATGGCCATCATTCTTTTCTTTTGGGCCTCCTTATCTCGAGAGACAATGGATACGCGCCTGGAGGTGGTCAGTGGTTTGTGAAGCAGCGCCTGGAGTGGCTATAAAGGCCAATTCTGGAGTGACAGGCTCTTCCACAGGTGCTGCAGAGAAATTTGTTTGTTGGGGCTGTTGCACAGTTGGCTCTCCCCTTGCGCCTCTGTCTTTTTTCCTGCCAACTACTAAGTCTCTTCGACTCGCCACAATTTAGCCCTGTCTTTATGGCTGCCCGCCAGCTCTGGCGAATGCTGGCAACTGACTCCCACGACTTGTGATCAATGTCACACGATTTCATGTCGCGTTTGCAGACGTCTTTATAACGGAGACATGGACGGCCGGTGGGTCTGATACCAGTGGCGAGCTCGCTGTACAATGTGTCTTTGGGGATCCTGCCATCTTCCATCATTACACTAGCTTTTAATTCCACATTTATTAGTTAAATTCAAATTCCACCTTCTGCTGTGGTGGGATTCGAACCCATGTCCCCAGAGAACTACCCTGGGTCTCCAGGTTACTATTCCAGTGACAATACCACTATGTTACTGCCTACCCTAGTATTGCACATCCTGGTGTTATACACTCTCACCTTATTGCACATCCCAGTGTTACACACTCTCACCTTATTGCACATCCCAATGTTACACACTCTCAGACTATTGCACATCCCAATGTTACACACTCTCACCTTATTGCACATCCCAGTGTTACACACTCTCAGACTATTGCACATTCCAATGTTACACACTCTCACCTTATTGCACATCCCAATGTTACACACTCTCGCCTTATTGCACATCCCAGTGTTACACACTCTCACCTTATTGCACATCCTGGTGTTACACACTCTCAGACTATTGCACATCCCAGTGTTACACCCTCTCACCTTATTGCACATCCTGGTGTTACACACTCTCAGACTATTGCACATCCCAGTGTTACACACTCTCAGACTATTGCACATCCCAGTGTTACACCCTCTCACCTTATTGCACATCCTGGTGTTACACACTCTCAGACTATTGCACATCCCAGTGTTACACCCTCTCAACTTGTTGCACATCCTGGTGTTACACACTCACAGACTATTGCACATCCTGGTGTTACACACTCTCAGACTATTGCACATCCCAGTGTTACACACTCTCAGACTATTGCACATCCCAGTGTTACACACTCTCACCTTATTGCACATCCTGGTGTTACACCCTCTCACCTTATTGCACCTCCTGGTGTTACACAATCTCAGACGATTGCACATCCTGGTGTTACACACTCTCACCTTAATGCACATCCCAGTGTTACACACTCTCACCTTATTGCACATCCTGGTGTTACACACTCTCAGACTATTGCACATCCTGGTGTTACACACTCTCAGATTATTGCACATCCCAGTGTCACACACTCTCTGATTATTGCACATCCCAGTGTCACACACTCACACCTTATTGCACATCCTGGTGTTACACAATCTCAGAGTATTGCGCATCCCAGTGTTACACACTCTCAGACTATTGCACATCCTGGTGTTACACACTCTCACCTGATTGCACATCCCAGTGTCACACACTCACAGAGCATTGCACATCCCAGTGTTACACACTCTCAGACTATTGCACATCCCAGTGTTACACACTCTCAGACTATTGCACATCCTGGTGTTACACCCTCTCACCTTATTGCACATCCTGGTGTTACACACTCTCAGACTATTGCACATCCTGGTGTTACACACTCTCAGACTATTGCACATCCCAGTGCTTCACACTCTCACCTTATTGCACATCCCAGTGTTACACACTCCCAGAGTATTGCACATCCTGGTGTTACACCCTCTCACCTTATTGCACATCCTGGTGTTACACCCTCTCACCTTATTGCACATCCCAGTGTTACACACTCCCAGAGTATTGCACATCCCAGTGTTACACCCTCTCACCTTATTGCACATCCCAGTGTTGCATACTCTCAGATTATTGCACATCCTGGTGTTACACACTCTCACCTTATTGCACATCCCAGTGTTACACACTCTCAGACTATTGCACATCCTGGTGTTACACACTCTCAGACTATTGCTCATCCTGGTGTTACACCCTCTCACCTTATTGCACCTCCTGGTGTTACACAATCTCAGAGTATTGCACATCCCAGTGTTACACCCTCTCACCTTATTGCACATCCCAGTGTTACACACTCTCAGACTATTGCACATCCCAGTGTTGCACCCTCTCACCTTATTGCACATCCCAGTGTTACACCCTCTCACCTTATTGCACATCCCAGTGTTACACCCTCTCACCTTATTGCACATCCCAGTGTTACACCCTCTTACCTTATTGCACATCCCAGTGTTAAACACTCTCAGACTATTGCACATCCCAGTGTTACACTCTCTCACCTCATTGCACATCCCAGTGTTGCACACTCTCAGACTATTGCCCATCCTGGTGTTACACACTCTCAGACTATTGCACATCCCAGTGTTACACACTCTCACCTTATTGCACATCCTGGTGTTACACACTCTCAGACTATTGCACATCCTGGTGTTACACACTCTCAGACTATTGCACATCCTGGTGTTACACACTCTCACCTTATTGCACATCCTGGTGTTAAACACTCTCAGACTATTGCACATCCTGGTGTTACACACTCTCACCATATTGCACATCCTGGTGTTACACACTCTCACACTATTGCACATCCTGGTGTTACACACTCTCACCTTATTGCACATCCCAGTGTTACACACTCTCACCTTATTGCACATCCCAGTGTTGCACACTCTCAGACTGTTGCACTTCCCAGTGTTATACACTCTCAGACTATTGCACATCCCAGTGTTACACCCTCTCACCTTATTGCACATCCTGGTGTTACACCCTCTCACCTTATTGCACATCCCAGTGTTACACACTCTCAGACTATTGCACTTCCCAGTGTTACACACTCTCAGACTATTGCACATCCCAGTGTTACACCCTCTCACCTTATTGCACATCCCAGTGTTACACCCTCTCACCTTATTGCACATCCCAGTGTTACACACTCCCAGAGTATTGCACGTCCTGGTGTTACACCCTCTCACCTTATTGCAAATCCCAGTGTTACACCCTCTCACCTTATTGCACATCCCAGTGTTACACACTCCCAGAGTATTGCACATCCTGGTGTTACACCCTCTCACCTTATTGCACATCCTGGTGTTACACACTCTCAGACTATTGCACATCCTGGTGTTACACACTCTCACCTTATTTCACATCCCAATGTTTCACACTCCCAGAGTATTGCACATCCCAGTGTTACACCCTCTCACCTTATTGCACATCCTGGTGTTACACCCTCTCACCTTATTGCACATGCCTGTGTTACACACTCTCAGACTATTGCACTTCCCAGTGTTACACACTCTCAGACTATTGCACTTCCCAGTGTTACACACTCTCACCTTATTGCACATCCCAGTGTTCCACCCTCTCACCTTATTGCACATCACAGTGTTACACACTCCCAGAGTATTGCACATCCTGGTGTTACACCCTCTCACCTTATTGCACATCACAGTGTTACACACTCCCAGAGTATTGCACATCCTGGTGTTACACCCTCTCACCTTATTGCACATCACAGTGTTACACACTCTCAGACTATTGCACATCCTGGTGTTACACACTCTCAGACTATTGCACATCCTGGTGTTTCACACTCTCACCTTGTTGAACATCCTGGTGTTACACCCTCTCACCTTATTGCACATCACAGTGTTACACACTCCCAGAGTATTGCACATCCTGGTGATACACCCTCTCACCTTATTGCACATCACAGTGTTACACACTCTCAGACTATTGCACTTCCCAGTGTTACACACTCTCAGACTATTGCACTTCCCAGTGTTACACACTCTCACCTTATTGCACATCCCAGTGTTACACCCTCTCACCTTATTGCACATCACAGTGTTACACACTCCCAGAGTATTGCACATCCTGGTGTTACACCCTCTCACCTTATTGCACATCACAGTGTTACACACTCTCAGACTATTGCACATCCTGGTGTTACACACTCTCAGACTATTGCACATCCTGGTGTTTCACACTCTCACCTTGTTGCACATCCTGGTGTTACACACTCTCAGGCTATTGCACATCCTGGTGTTACACACTCTCAGACTGTTGCACTTCCCAGTGTTACGCACTCTCAGACTATTGCACATCCCAGTGTGACACCCTCTCACTTTATTGCACATCCTGGTGTTACACCCTCTCACATTATTGCACATCCCAGTGTAACACACTCTCAGACTATTGCACTTCCCAGTGTTACACACTCTCAGACTATTGCACATCCCAGTGTTACACACTCTCACCTTATTGCACATCCCAGTGTTACACTCTCTCACCTTATTGCACATCCCAAAGTTACACACTCCCAGAGTATTGCACATCCTGGTGTTACACCCTCTCACCTTATTGCACATCCCAGTGTTACACACTCTCACCTTATTGCACATCCCAGTGTTACACACTCTCAGACTATTGCACATTCCAGTGTTACACACTCTCACCTTATTGCACATCCTGGTGTTACACACTCAGACTATTGCACATCCTGGTGTTACACACTCTCAGACTATTGCACATCCCAATGATTGACACTCCCAGAGTATTGCACATCCCAGTGTTACACCCTCTCACCTTATTGCACATCCTGGTGTTACACCCTCTCACCTTATTGCACATCCCAGTGTTACACACACCCAGAGTATTGCACATCCTGGTGTTACACACTCTCACCTTATTGCACATACCAGTGTTACACCCTCTCACCTTATTACACATCCCAGTGTTACACCCTCTCACCTTATTGCACATCCCAGTGTTACACCCTCTCACCTTATTGCACATACCAGTGTTACACACACCCAGAGTATTGCACATCCTGGTGTTACACACTCTCACCTTATTGCACATACCAGTGTTACACCCTCTCACCTTATTGCACATACCAGTGTTACACCCTCTCACCTTATTGCTCATCCCAGTGTTACACACTCTCAGACTATTGCACATCCTGGTGTTACACACTCTCAGACTATTGCACATCCCAGTGTTTCACACTCTCACCTTATTGCACATCCTGGTGTTACACACTCTCAGACTATTGCACATCCTGGTGTTACACACTCTCACCTTATTGCACATCCTGGTGTTACACACTCTCAGACTATTGCACATCCTGGTGTTACACACTCTCACCTTATTGCACATCCTGGTGTTACACACTCTCAGACTATTGCACATCCCAGTGTTACACACTCTCACCTTATTGCACATCCCAGTGTTACACACTCCCAGAGTATTGCACATCCCAGTGTTACACCCTCTCACCTTATTGTACATCCTGGTGTGACACCCTCTCACCTTATTGCACATCCCAGTGTTACACACTCCCAGAGTATTGCACATCCTGGTGTTACACACTCTCACCTTATTGTACATCCTGGTGTGACACCCTCTCACCTTATTGCACATCCCAGTGTTACACACTCTCAGACTATTGCACATCCCAGTGTTACACCCTCTCACCTTATTGCACATCCTGGTGTTACACACTCTCAGACTATTGCACATCCCAATGCTTCACACTCTCACCTTATTGCACATCCTGGTGTTACACACTCTCAGACTATTGAACATCCTGGTGTTACACACTCTCAGACTATTGCACATCCTGGTGTTACACACTCTCACCTTATTGCACATCCCAGTGTTACACACTCCCAGGGTATTGCACATCCCAGTGTTACACCCTCTCACCTTATTGCACATCCCAGTGTTACACCCTCCCAGAGTATTGCACATCCCAGTGTTACACCCTCTCACCTTATTGCACATCCCAGTGTTACACACTCCCAGAGTATTGCACATCCCAGTGTTACACACTCTCAGACTATTGCACATCCTGGTGTTACACCCTCTCACCATATTGCACATCCTGGTGTTACACACTCTCAGACTATTGCACATCCTGGTGTTAGACACTCTCACCTTATTGCACATCCTGGTGTTACACACTATCAGACTATTACACATCCTGGTGTTACACACTCTCACCTTATTGCACATCCTGGTGTTAGACACTCTCACCTTATTTCACATCCCAGTGTTACACACTCCCAGAGTATTGCACATCCCAGTGTTACACACTCTCACCTTATTGCACATCCTGGTGTTGCACCCTCTCACCTTATTGCACATCCCAGTGTTACACATTCCCAGAGTATTGCACATCCCAGTGTTACACCCTCTCACCTTATTGCACATCCCAGTGTTACACACTCCCAGAGTATTGCACATCCCAGTGTTACACCCTCTCACCTTATTGCACATCCCAGTGTTGCACCCTCTCACCTTATTGCACATCCCAGTGTTACACCCTCTCACCTTATTGCACATCCCAGTGTTACACCCTCTCACCTTATTGCACATCCCGGTGTTACACACTCCCAGATTATTGCACATCCCGGTGTTACACCCTCTCACCTTATTGCACATCCCAGTGTTACACACTCTCAGACATTTGCACATCCTGGTGTTACACACTCTCACCTTATTGCACATCCTGCTGTTACACACTCTCAGACTATTGCACATCCTAGTGTTACACACTCTTACCTTATTGCACATCCTGGTGTTCCACACTCTCACCTTATTGCACATCCTGGTGTTACACACTCCCAGAGTATTGCACATCCTGGTGTTACACCCTCAAACCTTATTGCACATCCCAGTGTTACACCCTCTCACCTTAATGCACATCCCAGTGTTACACACTCCCAGAGTATTGCACATCCCAGTGTTACACCCTCTCACATTATTGCACATCCTGGTGTTACACCCTCTCACCTTAATGCACATCCCAGTGTTACACACTCCCAGAGTATTGCACATCCCAGTGTTACACCCTCTCACCTTAATGCACATACCAGTGTTACACACACCCAGAGTATTGCACATCCTGGTGTTACACACTCTCACCTTATTGCACATACCAGTGTTACACACACCCAGAGTATTGCACATCCTGGTGTTACACACTCTCACCTTATTGCACATACCAGTGTTACACCCTCTCACCTTATTACACATCCCAGTGTTACACCCTCTCACCTTATTGCACATACCAGTGTTACACCCTCTCACCTTATTACACATCCCAGTGTTACACCCTCTCACCTTATTGCTCATCCCAGTGTTACACACTCTCAGACTATTGCACATCCTGGTGTTACACACTCTCAGACTATTGCACATCCCAGTGTTTCACACTCTCACCTTATTGCACATCCTGGTGTTACACACTCTCAGACTATTGCACATCCTGGTGTTACACACTCTCACCTTATTGCACATCCTGGTGTTACACACTCTCAGACTATTGCACATCCTGGTGTTACACACTCTCACCTTATTGCACATCCTGGTGTTACACACTCTCAGACTATTGCACATCCCAGTGTTACACACTCTCACCTTATTGCACATCCCAGTGTTACACACTCCCAGAGTATTGCACATCCCAGTGTTACACCCTCTCACCTTATTGTACATCCTGGTGTGACACCCTCTCACCTTATTGCACATCCCAGTGTTACACACTCCCAGAGTATTGCACATCCCAGTGTTACACCCTCTCACCTTATTGCACATCCTGGTGTTACACACTCTCAGACTATTGCACATCCCAGTGCTTCACACTCTCACCTTATTGCACATCCTGGTGTTACACACTCTCAGACTATTGAACATCCTGGTGTTACACACTCTCAGACTATTGCACATCCTGGTGTTACACACTCTCACCTTATTGCACATCCCAGTGTTACACACTCCCAGGGTATTGCACATCCCAGTGTTACACCCTCTCACCTTATTGCACATCCCAGTGTTACACCCTCCCAGAGTATTGCACATCCCAGTGTTACACCCTCTCACCTTATTGCACATCCCAGTGTTACACACTCCCAGAGTATTGCACATCCCAGTGTTACACACTCTCAGACTATTGCACATCCTGGTGTTACACCCTCTCACCATATTGCACATCCTGGTGTTACACACTCTCAGACTATTGCACATCCTGGTGTTAGACACTCTCACCTTATTGCACATCCTGGTGTTACACACTATCAGACTATTACACATCCTGGTGTTACACACTCTCACCTTATTGCACATCCTGGTGTTAGACACTCTCACCTTATTTCACATCCCAGTGTTACACATTCCCAGAGTATTGCACATCCCAGTGTTACACCCTCTCACCTTATTGCACATCCCAGTGTTACACACTCCCAGAGTATTGCACATCCCAGTGTTACACCCTCTCACCTTATTGCACATCCCAGTGTTACACACTCTCAGACTATTGCACATCCCAGTGTTAGACACTCTCAGACTATTGCACATCCCAGTGTTACACACTCTCACCTTATTGCACATCCTGGTGTTACACACTCTCAGACTATTGCACATCCTGGTGTTACACCCTCTCACCTTATTGCACATCACACTGTTGCACCCTCTCACCTTATTGCACATCCCAGTGTTACACCCTCTCACCTTATTGCACATCCCAGTGTTACACCCTCTCACCTTATTGCACATCCCAGTGTTACACACTCCCAGAGTATTGCACATCTTGGTGTTACACACTCCCAGAGTATTGCACATCCCAGTGTTACACACTCCCAGATTATTGCACATCCCGGTGTTACACCCTCTCACCTTATTGCACATCCCAGTGTTACACACTCTCAGACATTTGCACATCCTGGTGTTACACACTCTCACCTTATTGCACATCCTGCTGTTACACACTCTCAGACTATTGCACATCCTAGTGTTACACACTCTTACCTTATTGCACATCCTGGTGTTCCACACTCTCACCTTATTGCACATCCTGGTGTTACACACTCCCAGAGTATTGCACATCCTGGTGTTACACCCTCTCACCTTATTGCACATCCTGGTGTTGCACCCTCAAACCTTATTGCACATCCCAGTGTTACACCCTCTCACCTTAATGCACATCCCAGTGTTACACACTCCCAGAGTATTGCACATCCCAGTGTTACACCCTCTCACATTATTGCACATCCTGGTGTTACACCCTCTCACCTTAATGCACATCCCAGTGTTACACACTCCCAGAGTATTGCACATCCCAGTGTTACACCCTCTCACATTATTGCACATCCTGGTGTTACACACTCTCACCTTATTGCACATCCTGGTGTTACACACTCTCAGACTATTGCACATCCTGGTGTTACACGCTCTCAGACTATTGCACATCCTGGTGTTACACACTCTCAGACTATTGCACATCCCAATGATTGACACTCCCAGAGTATTGCACATCCCAGTGTTACACCCTCTCACCTTATTGCACATCCTGGTGTTACACCCTCTCACCTTATTGCACATCCCAGTGTTACACACACCCAGAGTATTGCACATCCTGGTGTTACACACTCTCACCTTATTGCACATACCAGTGTTACACCCTCTCACCTTATTACACATCCCAGTGTTACACCCTCTCACCTTATTGCACATCCCAGTGTTACACCCTCTCACCTTATTGCACATACCAGTGTTACACACACCCAGAGTATTGCACATCCTGGTGTTACACACTCTCACCTTATTGCACATACCAGTGTTACACCCTCTCACCTTATTACACATCCCAGTGTTACACCCTCTCACCTTATTGCACATACCAGTGTTACACCCTCTCACCTTATTACACATCCCAGTGTTACACCCTCTCACCTTATTGCTCATCCCAGTGTTACAAACTCTCAGACTATTGCACATCCTGGTGTTACACACTCTCAGACTATTGCACATCCCAGTGTTTCACACTCTCACCTTATTGCACATCCTGGTGTTACACACTCTCAGACTATTGCACATCCTGGTGTTACACACTCTCACCTTATTGCACATCCTGGTGTTACACACTCTCAGACTATTGCACATCCTGGTGTTACACACTCTCACCTTATTGCACATCCTGGTGTTACACACTCTCAGACTATTGCACATCCCAGTGTTACACACTCTCACCTTATTGCACATCCCAGTGTTACACACTCCCAGAGTATTGCACATCCCAGTGTTACACCCTCTCACCTTATTGTACATCCTGGTGTGACACCCTCTCACCTTATTGCACATCCCAGTGTTACACACTCCCAGAGTATTGCACATCCCAGTGTTACACCCTCTCACCTTATTGCACATCCTGGTGTTACACACTCTCAGACTATTGCACATCCCAGTGCTTCACACTCTCACCTTATTGCACATCCTGGTGTTACACACTCTCAGACTATTGAACATCCTGGTGTTACACACTCTCAGACTATTGCACATCCTGGTGTTACACACTCTCACCTTATTGCACATCCCAGTGTTACACACTCCCAGGGTATTGCACATCCCAGTGTTACACCCTCTCACCTTATTGCACATCCCAGTGTTACACCCTCCCAGAGTATTGCACATCCCAGTGTTACACCCTCTCACCTTATTGCACATCCCAGTGTTACACACTCCCAGAGTATTGCACATCCCAGTGTTACACACTCTCAGACTATTGCACATCCTGGTGTTACACCCTCTCACCATATTGCACATCCTGGTGTTACACACTCTCAGACTATTGCACATCCTGGTGTTAGACACTCTCACCTTATTGCACATCCTGGTGTTACACACTATCAGACTATTACACATCCTGGTGTTACACACTCTCACCTTATTGCACATCCTGGTGTTAGACACTCTCACCTTATTTCACATCCCAGTGTTACACACTCACAGAGTATTGCACATCCCAGTGTTACACCCTCTCACCTTATTGCACATCCTGGTGTTACACCCTCTCACCTCATTGCACATCCCAGTGTTACACACTCCCAGATTATTGCACATCCCAGTGTTACACACTCTCACCTTATTGCACATCCTGGTGTTGCACCCTCTCACCTTATTGCACATCCCAGTGTTACACATTCCCAGAGTATTGCACATCCCAGTGTTACACCCTCTCACCTTATTGCACATCCCAGTGTTACACACTCCCAGAGTATTGCACATCCCAGTGTTACACCCTCTCACCTTATTGCACATCCCAGTGTTACACACTCTCAGACTATTGCACATCCCAGTGTTAGACACTCTCAGACTATTGCACATCCCAGTGTTACACACTCTCACCTTATTGCACATCCTGGTGTTACACACTCTCAGGCTATTGCACATCCTGGTGTTACACCCTCTCACCTTATTGCACATCCCAGTGTTGCACCCTCTCACCTTATTGCACATCCCAGTGTTACACCCTCTCACCTTATTGCACATCCCAGTGTTACACCCTCTCACCTTATTGCACATCCCAGTGTTACACACTCCCAGAGTATTGCACATCTTGGTGTTACACACTCCCAGAGTATTGCACATCCCAGTGTTACACACTCCCAGATTATTGCACATCCCGGTGTTACACCCTCTCACCTTATTGCACATCCCAGTGTTACACACTCTCAGACATTTGCACATCCTGGTGTTACACACTCTCACCTTATTGCACATCCTGCTGTTACACACTCTCAGACTATTGCACATCCTAGTGTTACACACTCTTACCTTATTGCACATCCTGGTGTTCCACACTCTCACCTTATTGCACATCCTGGTGTTATACACTCCCAGAGTATTGCACATCCTGGTGTTACACCCTCTCACCTTATTGCACATCCTGGTGTTGCACCCTCAAACCTTATTGCACATCCCAGTGTTACACCCTCTCACCTTAATGCACATCCCAGTGTTACACACTCCCAGAGTATTGCACATCCCAGTGTTACACCCTCTCACATTATTGCACATCCTGGTGTTACACCCTCTCACCTTAATGCACATCCCAGTGTTACACACTCCCAGAGTATTGCACATCCCAGTGTTACACCCTCTCACCTTAATGCACATCCCAGTGTTACACACTCCCAGAGTATTGCACATCCCAGTGTTACACCCTCTCACATTATTGCACATCCTGGTGTTACACCCTCTCACCTTATTGCACATCCCAGTGTTACACACTCCCAGATTATTGCACATCCCAGTGTTACACCCTCTCACCTTATTGCACATCCCAGTGTTACACACTCCCAGAGTATTGCACATCCTGGTGTTACACCCTCTCACCTTATTGCACATCCTGGTGTTGCACCCTCTCACCTTATTGCACATCCCAGTGTTACACATTCCCAGAGTATTGCACATCCCAGTGTTACACCCTCTCACCTTATTGCACATCCCAGTGTTACACACTCCCAGAGTATTGCACATCCCAGTCTTACACCCTCTCACCTTATTGCACATCCCAGTGTTACACACTCCCAGAGTATTGCACATCCTGGTGTTACACCCTCTCACCTTATTGCACATCCTGGTGTTGCACCCTCTCACCTTATTGCAGATCCCAGTGTTACACACTCCCAGAGTATTGCACATCCCAGTGTTACACCCTCTCACCTTATTGCACATCCCAGTGTTACACACTCTCAGACTATTGCACATCCCAGTGTTGCACACTCCCAGAGTATTGCACATCCCAGTGTTACACCCTCTCACCTTATTGCACATCCCAGTGTTACACACTCCCAGAGTATTGCACATCCCAGTGTTGCACACTCTCAGACTGTTGCACATCCTGGTGTTACACACTCTCAGACTATTGCACATCCTGGTGTTACACACTCTCACCTTATTGCACATCCTGGTGTTACACACTGTCAGAGTATTACACATCCTGGTGCTACACACTCTCACCTTATTGCACATCCCAGTGTTACACACTCCCAGAGTATTGCACATCCCAGTGTTACACCCTCTCACCTTATTGCACATCCTGGTGTTACACCCTCTCACCTTATTGCACATCCCAGTGTTACACACTCCCAGAGTATTGCACATCCCAGTGTTACACCCTCTCACCTTATTGCACATCCCAGTGTTACATACTCCCAGAGTATTGCACATCCTTGTGTTACACCCTCTCACCTTATTGCACATCCCAGTGTTACACACTCTCAGACTATTGCACATCCCAGTGTTACACACTCTCAGACTATTGCACATCCCAGTGTTACACACTCTCAGACTATTGCACATCCTGGTGTTACACACTCTCAGACTATTGCACATCCTGGTGTTACACCCTCTCACCTTATTGCACATCCCAGTGTTACACCCTCTCACCTTCTTGCACATCCCAGTGTTACACCCTCTCACCTTATTGCACATCCCAGCGTTACACCCTCTCACCTTATTGCACATCCTGCTGTTACACACTCTCAGTCTATTGCACATCCTAGTGTTACACACTCTTACCTTATTGCACATCCTGGTGTTCCACACTCTCGCCTTATTGCACATCCCAGTGTTACACACTCCCAGAGTATTGCACATCCTGGTGTTACACCCTCTCACCTTATTGCACATCCTGGTGTTGCACACTCTCACCTTATTGCACATCCCAGTGTTACACATTCCCAGAGTATTGCACATCCCAGTGTAACACCCTCTCACCTTATTGCACATCCCAGTGTTACACACTCCCAGAGTATTGCACATCCCAGTGTTACACCCTCTCACCTTATTGCACATCCCAGTGTTACACCCTCTCACCTTATTGCACATCCTGGTGTTACACCCTCTCACCTTATTGCACATCCCAGTGTTACACACTCCCAGAGTATTGCACATCCCAGTGTTACACCCTCTCACCTTATTGCACATCCCAGTGTTACACACTACCAGAGTATTGCACATCCCAGTGTTACACCCTCTCACCTTATTGCACATCCTGGTGTTACACACTCTCAGACTATTGCACATCCCAGTGTTACACCCTCTCACCTTATTGCACATCCCAGTGTTACACACTCTCAGACTATTGCACATCCTGGTGTTACACCCTCTCATCTTATTGCACATCCTGGTGTCACACCCTCTCACCTTATTGCACATCCCAGTGTTACACACTCTCAGACTATTGCACATCCTGGTGTTACACACTCTCACCTTATTGCACATCCCGGTGTTACACACTCTCACCTTATTGCACATCCCAGTGTTACACACTCTCAGACTATTGCACATCCCAGTGTTACACACTCTCAGACTATTGCACATCCTGGTGTTACACACTCTCAGACTATTGCACATCCTGGTGTTACACACTCTCACCTGATTGCACATCCTGGTGTTACACCCTCTCTCCTTATTGCACATCCCAGTGTTACACATTCCCAGAGTATTGCACATCCCAGTGTAACACCCTCTCACCTTATTGCACATCCCAGTGTTACACACTCCCAGAGTATTGCACATCCCAGTGTTACACCCTCTCACCTTATTGCACATCCCAGTGTTACACACTCCCAGAGTATTGCACATCCCAGTGTTACACCCTCTCACCTTATTGCACATTCCAGTGTTACACACTCCCAGAGTATTGCACATCCCAGTGTTACACACTCTCACCTTATTGCACATCCTGCTGTTACACACTCTCAGACTATTGCACATCCTAGTGTTACACACTCTTACCTTATTGCACATCCTGGTGTTCCACACTCTCACCTTATTGCACATCCCAGTGTTACACACGCTCAGAATATTGCACATCCTGGTGTTACACCCTCTCACCTTATTGCACATCCCAGTGTTACACACTCCCAGAGTATTGCACATCTTGGTGTTACACACTCTCACCTTATTGCACATCCCAGTGTTACACACTCCCAGAGTATTGCACATCCCGGTGTTACACCCTCTCACCTTATTGCACATCCCAGTGTTACACACTCTCACCTTATTGCACATCCTGCTGTTACACACTCTCAGACTATTGCACATCCTAGTGTTACACACTCTTACCTTATTGCACATCCTGGTGTTCCACACTCTCACCTTATTGCACATCCCAGTGTTACACACGCTCAGACTATTGCACATCCTGGTGTTACACCCTCTCACCTTATTTCACATCCCAGTGTTACACACTCTCAGACTATTGCACATCCTGGTGTTACACACTCTCACCTTATTGCACATCCCAGTGTTACACACTCTCAGACCATTGCACATCCTGGTGTTACACACTCTCAGACTATTGCTCATCCTGGTGTTACACACTCTCAGACTATTGCTCATCCTGGTGTTACACACTCTCACCTTATTGCACATCCCAGTGTTAAACACTCTCACCTTATTGCACATCCTGGTATTACACACTCTCAGACTATTGCACATCCTGGTGTTACACACTCTCACCTTATTGCACATCCTGGTGTTACACACTCTCACCTTATTGCACATCCCAGTTTTTCACACTCTCAGACTATTGCACATCCTGGTGTTACACCCTCTCACCTTGTTGCACATCCCAGTGTTACACACTCTCAGACTATTGCACATCCTGGTGTTACACACTCTCACCTTATTGCACATCCCAGTGTTACACACTCTCACCTTATTGCACAACCTGGTGTTACACACTCTCAGACTATTGCACATCCCAGTGTTACACACTCTCACCTTATTGCTCATCCCAGTGTTACACACTCTCACCTTATTGCACATCCTGGTGTTACACCCTCTCACCTTATTGCACATCCTGGTGTTACACACTCTCAGACTATTGCACAACCCAGTGTTACACCCTCTCACCTTATTGCACCTCCCAGTGTTACACCCTCTCACCTTGTTGCACATCCTGGTGTTACACACTCTCACCTAATTGCACATCCTGGTGTTACACACTCTCAGACTATTGCACATCCCAGTGTTACACACTATCACCTTATTGCACATCCCAGTGTTACACACTCTCAGACTATTGGACATCCCAGTGTTACACCCTCTCACCTTGTTGCATATCCCAGTGTTGCACACTCCCAGACTATTGCACATCCCAGTGTTACACCCTCTCACCTTATTGCACATCCTGGTGTTACACCCTCTCACCTTATTGCACATCCCAGTGTTACACACTCTCAGACTATTGCACATCCTGGTGTTACACCCTCTCACCTTATTGCACATCCTGGTGTCACACCCTCTCACCTTATTGCACATCCCAGTGTTACACACTCTCAGACTATTGCACATCCTGGTGTTACACACTCTCACCTTATTGCACATCCCGGTGTTACACACTCTCACCTTATTGCACATCCCAGTGTTACACACTCTCACCATATTGCACATCCTGGTGTTACACACTCTCAGACTATTGCACATCCTGGTGTTACACACTCTCACCTGATTGCACATCCTGGTGTTACACACTCTCACCTGATTGCACATCCTGGTGTTACACACTCCCAGAGTATTGCACATCCCGGTGTTACACCCTCTCACCTTATTGCACATCCCAGCGTTACACACTCCCAGAATATTGCACATCCCAGTGTTACACACTCTCACCTTATTGCACATCCTGCTGTTACACACTCTCAGACTATTGCACATCCTCGTGTTACACACTCCCAGAGTATTGCACATCCCAGTGTTACACCCTCTCACCTTATTGCACATCCCAGTGTTACACACTCCCAGAGTATTGCACATCCCAGTGTTACACCCTCTCACCTTATTGCACATCCCAGTGTTACACACTCCCAGAGTATTGCACATCCCAGTGTTACACACTCTCACCTTATTGCACATCCTGCTGTTACACACTCTCAGACTATTGCACATCCTAGTGTTACACACTCTTACCTTATTGCACATCCCAGTGTTACACACTCTCAGACTATTGCACATCCTGGTGTTACACACTCTCACCTTATTGCACATCCCAGTGTTACACACTCTCAGACCATTGCACATCCTGGTGTTACACACCCTCAGACTATTGCTCATCCTGGTGTTACACACTCTCACCTTATTGCACATCCCAGTGTTAAACACTCTCACCTTATTGCACATCCTGGTATTACACACTCTCAGACTATTGCACATCCTGTTGTTACACACTCTCAGACTATTGCACATCCTGGTGTTACACACTCTCACCTTATTGCACATCCCAGTGTTTCACACTCTCAGACTATTGCACATCCTGGTGTTACACCCTCTCACCTTGTTGCACATCCCAGTGTTACACACTCTCAGACTATTGCACATCCTGGTGTTACACACTCTCACCTTATTGCACATCCCAGTGTTACACACGCTCAGACTATTGCACATCCTGGTGTTACACACTCTCAGACTATTGCTCATCCTTGTGTTACACACTCTCAGACTATTGCACATCCTGGTGTTACACACTCTCACCTTATTGCACATCCCAGTGTTACACACTCTCACCTTATTGCACATCCTGGTGTTACACACTCTCAGACTATTGCACATCCCAGTGTTACACACTCTCACCTTATTGCACATCCCAGTGTTACACACTCTCACCTTATTGCACATCCTGGTGTTACACACTCTCAGACTATTGCACATCCCAGTGTTACACACTCTCAGACTATTGCACATCCCAGTGTTACACACTCTCACCTTATTGCACATCCCAGTGTGACACACTCTCACCTTATTGCACATCCCAGTGTTACACCCTCTCACCTTATTGCACATCCTGGTGTTACACACTCTCAGACTATTGCACATCCCAGTGTTACACCCTCTCACCTTATTGCACCTCCCAGTGTTACACCCTCTCACCTTGTTGCACATCCTGGTGTTACACACTCTCACCTTATTGCACATCCTGGTGTTACACACTCTCAGACTATTGCACATCCCAGTGTTACACACTCTCACCTTATTGCACATCCCAGTGTTACACACTCTCAGACTATTGGACATCCCAGTGTTACACCCTCTCACCTTATTGCATATCCCAGTGTTGCACACTCCCAGAGTATTGCACATCCTGGTGTTACACACTCTCACCTTATTGCACATCCCAGTGTTACACACTCCCAGAGTATTGCACATCCCGGTGTTACACCCTCTCACCTTATTGCACATCCCAGTGTTACACACTCTCACCTTATTGCACATCCTGCTGTTACACACTCTCAGACTATTGCACATCCTAGTGTTACACACTCTTACCTTATTGCACATCCTGGTGTTCCACACTCTCACCTTATTGCACATCCCAGTGTTACACACGCTCAGACTATTGCACATCCTGGTGTTACACCCTCTCACCTTATTGCACATCCCAGTGTTACACACTCTGAGACTATTGCACATCCTGGTGTTACACACCCTCAGACTATTGCTCATCCTGGTGTTACACACTCTCAGACTATTGCTCATCCTGGTGTTACACACTCTCACCTTATTGCACATCCCAGTGTTAAACACTCTCACCTTATTGCACATCCTGGTATTACACACTCTCAGACTATTGCACATCCCAGTGTTACACACGCTCAGACTATTGCACATCCTGGTGTTACACACTCTCAGACTGTTGCTCATCCTTGTGTTACACACTCTCAGACTATTGCACATCCTGGTGTTACACACTCTCACCTTATTGCACATCCCAGTGTTACACACTCTCACCTTATTGCACATCCTGGTGTTACACACTCTCAGACTATTGCACATCCCAGTGTTACACACTCTCACCTTATTGCACATCCCAGTGTTACACACTCTCACCTTATTGCACATCCTGGTGTTACACACTCTCAGACTATTGCACATCCCAGTGTTACACACTCTCACCTTATTGCACATCCCAGTGTTACACTCTCTCAGACTATTGCACATCCCAGTGTGACACACTCTCACCTTATTGCACATCCCAGTGTGACACACTCTCACCTTATTGCACATCCCAGTGTTACACCCTCTCACCTTATTGCACATCCTGGTGTTACACACTCTCAGACTATTGCACATCCCAGTGTTACACCCTCTCACCTTATTGCACCTCCCAGTGTTACACCCTCTCACCTTGTTGCACATCCTGGTGTTACACACTCTCACCTTATTGCACATCCTGGTGTTACACACTCTCAGACTATTGCACATCCCAGTGTTACACACTGTCACCTTATTGCACATCCCAGTGTTACACACTCTCAGACTATTGGACATCCGAGTGTTACACCCTCTCACCTTATTGCATATCCCAGTGTTGCACACTCCCAGAGTATTGCACATCCTGGTGTTACACACTCTCAGACTATTGCACATCCCAGTGTTACACCCTCTCACCTTATTGCACATCCTGGTGTTACACACTCTCAGACTATTGCACATCCCAGTGTTACACCCTCACACCTTATTGCACATCCCAGTGTTACACACTCTCAGACTATTGCACATCCTGGTGTTACACCCTCTCACCTTATTGCACATCCTGGTGTCACACCCTCTCACCTTATTGCACATCCCAGTGTTACACACTCTCAGACTATTGCACATCCTGGTGTTACACACTCTCACCTTATTGCACATCCCGGTGTTACACACTCTCACCTTATTGCACATCCCAGTGTTACACACTCTCACCATATTGCACATCCTGGTGTTACACACTCTCAGACTATTGCACATCCTGGTGTTACACACTCTCACCTGATTGCACATCCTGGTGTTACACACTCTCACCTTATTGCACATCCCAGTGTTACACACTCTCAGACTTTTGCACATCCTGGTGTTACACCCTCTCACATTATTGCACATCCCAGTGTTACACACTCTCACCTTATTGCACATCCCAGTGTTACACATTCTCAGACTATTGCACATCCTGGTGTTACACACTCTCAGATTATTGCTCATCCTGGTGTTACACACTCTCAGACTATTGCACATCCTGGTGTTACACACTCACCTTATTGCACATCCCAGTGTTACACACTCACCTTATTGCACATCCTGGTGTTACACACTCTCAGACTATTGCACATCCCAGTGTTACACACTCTCACCTTATTGCACATCCCAGTGTTACACACTCTCAGACTATTGCACATCCCAGTGTTACACTCTCTCACCTTATTGCACATCCCAGTGTTACACACTCCCAGAGTATTGCACATCCCAGTGTTACATCCTCTCACCTTTTTGCACATCCCAGTGTTACACCCTCTCACCTTATTGCACATCCTGGTGTTACACACTCTCAGACTATTGCACATCCCAGTGTTACACACTCTCACCTTATTGCACATCCTGGTCTTACACACCCTCACCTTATTGCACATCTTGGTCTTACACACTCTCAGACTATTGCACATCCTGGTGTTACACACTCTCACCTTTTTGCACATCCTGGTGTTACACACTCTCAGACTATTGCACATCCCAGTGTTACACACTCTCACCTTATTGCACATCCCAGTGTTACACACTCTCAGACTATTGCACATCCTGGTGTTACACACTCTCACCTTATTGCACATCCTGGTGTTACACACTCTCAGACTATTGCACATCTCAGTGTTACACACTGTCACCTTATTGCACATCCCAGTGTTACACCCTCTCACCTTATTGCACATCCTGGTGTTACACACTCTCACCTTATTGCACATCCTGGTGTTACACACTCTCAGACTATTGCACATCCCAGTGTTACACACTGTCACCTTATTGCACATCCCAGTGTTACACACTCTCAGACTACTGGACATCCCAGTGTTACACCCTCTCACCTTATTGCACATCCCAGTGTTGCACACTCCCAGAATATTGCACATCCTGGTGTTACACACTCTCAGACTATTGCACATCCCAGTGTTACACCCTCTCACCTTATTGCACATCCTGGTGTTACACACTCTCAGACTATTGCACATCCCAGTGTTACACCCTCTCACCTTATTGCACATCGCAGTGTTACACCCTCTCACCTTATTGCACATCCCAGTGTTACACACTCTCACCTTATTGCACATCCTGGTGTCACACACTCTCACCTTATTGCACATCCTGGTGTTACGCACTCCCAGATTATAGCACATCCCAGTGTTACACACTCAGACTATTGGACACGCCAATGTTGCACACTGTCATTGTAATGCACATCCCGGTGTTACACCCTCTCAGACTCTTGCACATCCCAGTGTTACACACTCTCATTGTATTACACATCCCAGTGTTACACACCCTCACCTTATTGCACATCCTGGTGTTACACACTCTCAGTGTATTGGACAAGTGTTACCCACTCTCACAGTATTACACATCCCAGTGTTACACACTCAGTATTGCACATCCCAGAGTTACACACTCTCAGAATGTTACACATCTTGGTGTTACGCAATCTCAGAGTATTGCACACCCCAGTGTTACACAATCCCAGATTATTGCGCATCCCAGTGTTACACCCTCTGAGCATTGCACAGCCCAGTGTTACACACTCAGATTATTGCTCATCCCAGAGTTACACACTCTCAGACTCTTGCGCATTCCAGAGTTACATCCTCTCAGACTCTTGCACATCCCAGTGTTACACACTCTGAGCATTGCACAACCCAGTGTTACACACTCTCATTGTATTACACATCCCAGTGTTCCACAGTCTGATTATTGGATATCCCAGTGTTACACACTCTCATTGTATTACACATCCCAGTGTTGCACACCGTCATAGTAATGTACATCCCAGTGTTACACCCTCTCAGACCCTTGCACATCCCAGTGTTACACAATATCAGAATATTGCACATCCCTGTCTTACACACTCTCAGACTCTTGCACATACCAGTGTTACACATTCTGAGCATTGCACAACCCAGTGTTACACACTCTCATTGTATTACACATCCCAGTGTTACACACCGACAAAGTAATGCACATCCCAGTGTTACACCCTCTCAGACTCTTGCACATCCCAGTGTTACACAATATCAGACTCTTGCACATCTCAGTGTTACACAGTCTGATTATTGGACATCCCAGTGTTACACACTCTCATTGTATTACACATCCCAGTGTTACACACTCTCATTGTATTACACATCCTGGTGTTGCACACTCCCAGAGTATTGGACAGCCCAGTTTTATACACTCTCATTGTATTACACAATTGGGGCGGCACAGTGGCGCAGTGGTTAGCACCGCAGCCTCACAGCTCCAGGGACCCGGGTTCGATTCCGGGTACTGCCTGTGTGGAGTTTGCAAGTTCTCCCTGTGTCTGCGTGGGTTTTCTCCGGGTGCTCCGGTTTCCTCCCACAAGCCAAAAGACTTGCAGGTTGATAGGTAAATTGGCCATTATAAATTGCCCCTAGTATAGGTAGGTGGTAGGGAAATATAGGGACAGGTGGGGATGTTTGGTAGGAATATGGGATTAGTGTAGGATTAGTATAAATGGGTGGTTGATGTTCAGCACAGACTCGGTGGGCCGAAGGGCCTGTTTCAGTGCTGTATCTCTAATCTAATCTAATCATCCCAGTGTTACACACTGTCATGGTAATGCACTTCCCAGTGTTACACACTCTCACGATATTACACATCCCAGTGTTACAAACTCTCAGACCCTTGCACATCCCAGAGTTGGACACTCTCAGAGTATTACACATCCCAGTGTTACACAATCTCAGATTATTGCACATTCCTGTGTTACACGCTCATAGTATTGCACATCCCAGTGTTACACAATCTCAGATTATTGCACATTCCTGTGTTACACGCTCATAGTATTGGACATCCCAGTGTTACACAATCTCAGATTATTGCACATTCCTGTGTTACACACTCATAGTATTGCACATCCCAGTGTTACACAATCTCAGATTATTGCACATTCCTGTGTTACACGCTCATAGTATTGCACATCCCAGTGTTACATATGCTAAGAGTGTTGCAGATCACACAGCTACAGACCCCTGATTGCATCTCACTGTCCAAAAGGTATTGAGTTCAGAATACTGAGGAATGTGATGCTTCAACTGGGGTTTGCAGCGACAGCAATTTCCATGGCACCATGGGTGGCTCAGCTGCACATTGGGGTACAGGGAAGACTGGAAGAACCATAGTGATAGATGATTCAATAGTCAGGGGAACAGACAGGCGTTTCTGTGGCTGCAAACATGAATCCAGGATGGTGTGTTGCCTCCCTGGTGCAGGGTCAATGATGTCACTGAGCAGCTGCAGAGCATCCTGAAGGGGGAGGGTGAACAGCCAGCAGTCGTTGGCCACATCAGAACCAATGACGTTGGTAGAAAGAGGGATGTGGTCCTGCAGTCAGAATTTAGGGAGCTAAGTGAGAAATTAGCAAGCAGGACCTCAAAAGTAGTAATAGAAATAGAAGGATAAGACAGAGGAATGCATGGCTGGAAAGATGGTGCAGGAGGAAGGGATTCAGATTCCTGGGAAATTGGGACCGATTGTGGGGGAGATGAGACCTGTTCGGGCCGGACGGGTTGCACCTGAACAGAGCCGGGACTGAGTTGCTTGCTGAACATTTTGCTAGTGCTGTTGGGGAGGGTTTAAACTAGTTTGGCAGGGGGATGGGGACGTGAGGGTAGACTCCGCTGGGACAAAATCAGAAATTAAAATGGAAGGCAGAAAATTAATGGATGAGTCTGGAAGACAGAGGAAATGAGGGTTAGAAAATAAAAGAAAGAGTTTGGCAGTGCTCAAGGGTATCTATTTCAATGCAAGGAGTATAGCAAATAAAGCAGATGTGCTGAGAGTACAGATAGACACGTGGCAGTATGATATCACAGCTATTACAGAAACATGGTTTAAGGAGGGACCGGAATGGCAGCTCAACATTCCTGGTTACAGGGTTTTCAGATGCGATAGGGAGGGGGATAAGAAAGGAGGGGGAGTGGCAATTTTGGTCAAGGAAACTATTACAGCTGTGAGGAGGGATGATATGTTGGAAGGTTCATCAAATGAGGCCGTATGGATTGAGCTAAGGAACAAAAAAGGGGCAATCACACTGCTGGGAGTGTACTATAGACCCCCAAACAGTCAGAGGGAGATAGAAGAGCAGATATACAAGCAAATCTCTGAGAAGTTCAAGAACAATAGGGCAGTAACAGTAGGGGATTTTAATTACCCCAATATTAACTGGGATTGTTTTAGTGTGAAAGGAATTGAGGGAGCAGAATTCTTGAGGTGCATTCAGGAGAACTTTTTGGCCAGTATGTAGCAAGTCCAACAATAGAGGGTGCAGTTTTAGACTTAGCGTGGCAGGGGGTGGGAACCAGAGCAGTAGGACAGCCAGTGAAATAAATGAGGGGGAACCAGTAAATAAGGCCAGTAAGACTAAGAGGAAGAGCAGGCAGGGAGATGTAGCTGACGTAAGGCTCACCGGCCTATAATTTCCTGGATTATCCTTGCCACCCTTCTTAAACAAAGGCACAACATTGGCTATTCTCCAGTCCTCTGGGACCTCACCTGTAGCTAATGAGGATGCAAACATTTCTGTCAAGGCCTCAGCAATGTCTTCCCTTGCCTCCCTCAGTATTCTAGGGTAGATCCCATCAGGCCCTGGGGACTTATCTACCTTAATGCTTTGCAAGACACCCAACACCTCCTCCTTTTTGATAATGAGATGACTGAGACTATCGACACTCCCTTCCCGAGGCTCATCATCCACCAAGTCCTTCTCCTTGGTGAATACTGATACAAAGTACTCATTTAGTACCTCACCCATTTCCTCTGGCTCCACACATAGATTCCCATCTCTGTCCTTGAGTGGGCCAACCCTTTCCCTGGTTACCCTCTTGCTCTTTATATATATATAAAAAGCCTTGGGATTTTCCTTAATCCTGTTTGCCAATGACTTTTCATGACCCCTTTTAGCCCTCCTGACTCCTTGCTTAGGTTCCTTCCTACTGTCTTTATATTCCTCAAGTGCTTCATCTGTTCCTAGCCTTCCAGCCCTTACAAATGCTTCCTTTTTCTTTTTGACGAGCCTCACAATATCCCATGTTATCCAAGCTTCCCGAAACTTGCCAAACTTGTCTTTCTTCCTCACCGGAACATGCTGGTCCTGGATTCCAATCAGCTGACGTTTGAAAGACTCCCACATGTCGGATGTTGATTTACCCTCAAACAGCCGCCCCCAATCTAAATTCTTCAGTTCCTGCCTAATATTGTTATAATTAGCCTTCCCCCAAATTAGCACCTTCACCCGAGGACTACTCTTATCCTTATCCACAAGTACCTTAAAACTTATGGAATTATGATCACTGTTCCCGAAATGCTCCCCTACTGAAACTTCGACCACCTGGCCGGGCTCATTCCCCAATACCAGGTCCAGTACGGCCCCATCCCTAGTTGGACTATCTACATACTGTTTCAAGAAGCCCTCCTGAATGCTGCTCACAAATTCTGCCCCATCTAAGCCCCTAGCACTAAGTGAGTCCCAGTCAATATAGGGGAAGTTAAAATCACCCACCACTATAACCTTGTTAACTTTACATCTTTCCAAAATCTGTCTACATATCTGCTCCTCTACCTCCCGCTGGCTGTTGGGAGGCCTGTAGTAAACCCCAAACATCGTGACTGCACCCTTCCTATTCCTGAGCTCCACCCATATTGCCTCGCTGCATGACCCCTCCGAGGTGTCCTCCCGCAGTACAGCTGTGATATTCTCCTTAACCAGTAATGCAACTCCCCCACCCCTTTTACGTCCCCCTCTATCCCGCCTGAAGCTTCTAAATCCTGGAACATTTAGCTGCCAATCCTGTCCTTCCCTCAACCAAGTCTCCGTAATAGCAACAACATCATATTTCCAAGTACTAATCCAAGCTCTAAGTTCATCTGCCTTACCTGTTATACTTCTCGCATTGAAACAAATGCATTTCAGACCACCAGTCCCGCTGTGCTCCGCAACATCTCCCTGCCTGCTCTTCCTCTTAGTCTTACTGGCCTTATTTACTAGTTCCTCCTCATTTATTTCACTTGCTGTCCTACTGCTCTGGTTCCCACCCCCCTGCCACACTAGTTTAAACCCTCCCGAGTGACGCTATCAAACCTCGCAGCCAGGATATTTGTGCCCCTCCAGTTTAGATGCAACCCGTCCTTCTTGTACAGGTCCCATCTGTCCCTGAAGAGATCCCAATGGTCCAGATATCTGAAACCCACCCTTCTACACCAGCTGCTCAGCCACGTGTTTATCTGCACTATCTTCCTATTTCTAGCCTTACTGGCATGTGGCACAGGGAGTAATCCCGAGATTACAAGCCTAGAGGTCCTGTCTTTTAACTTTCTACCTAACTCCCTAAACTCCCCCTGCAGGACCTCGTCACTCTTCCTGCCTATGTCATTGGTACCGATGTATACGACAACGTCTGGCTGTTCACCCTCCCCCTTCAGAATGCCCCCTGTCTGTTCAGAGACATCCTTGATCCTGGCACCAGGGAGGCAACAGACCATCCTGGAGTCTCTTTCACGTCCACAGAAGCGCCTATCTGTGCCCCTGACTATAGAGTCCCCTATAACTATTGCTCTTCTGTGCTTTGTCCCTCTCTGCTGAACAACAGTGCCAGCCGTGGTGTCACTGCTCTGGCTGCTGCTGTATTCCCCCCAACAGTATCCAAAACGGTATACTTGTTAGAGAGGGGGATAGCCACAGGGGATTCCTGCACTGACTGCCTGCCCCTTCTAGCGGTCACCCATCTACCTGCCTGCACCTTGGGTGTAACCACTTCCCTAAAACTCCTGTCTATGACGCTCTCTGCCACCTGCATGCTCCTAAGTGCATCCAGTTGCCGCTCCAACCGATCCATGCGGTCTGTGAGGAGCTGCAACTGGGTACACTTCCTGCAGATGTAGTCGCTCGGAACGCTGGAAGCGTCACGGACCTCCCACATCTCACAGGTGAAGCACCTCACCCCTCTAACTGACATTTCTAGAACGAATTAATAAATTAATTTAAAATAGATAAATAAATACTTATAAAATCCTTACTAAATTGTTATAATTAACTATATGGTCCCTAGTGCTAGATTCCTACTATAAATATTAAATGCTAACTAAATACAGTAATCTCCTCGCTCTGGTTTAGTTACTCTACTTATTAATTAGTTAATTAGGGTTTTAATCAATTTTTCTCAATGTTTTATTTTCAAATTCAGTAAAAAAAAATTCCCTACCGGCCAATCAGGTCACAGCTTTCCTGTGACATCACTTTCAGTTTTTCTTTACCAGAGGTAAGTTTTTTTTTATACTTACCAGTCCAGAACTCTGCCCTCCGAGTCTTCTCCCAGTCAGCTGTGCTCTTTGGAAGCTCTGGGCTCCCCTCACTCTGAGGACAGGTAGGAAATGAAAGGAGCTCCTCGCTCCCTCCTTACCGAACTTTCTCACTCACCAAACTTCCACTGTAGCACTCTACTGCAACCCAAGTCAGCACTGTAAGATGGCCCACTTTTATACTGACTGACTCTAGCCCCCTGAAAACTGGTTTTCACCAATTCTCTAATTAACAAGGTGCAGCTGCAAGCAGAGCCTGAGTGAACCCTGTTTAAAGCTGGTCTAAAACTCACCTTCTCCAACCCTGACAGCAACTGTTAAGTTGATCTGCTAAATAAAAGACAGATTAGATTTAAGATAAAATTAACCCTTAATTATCCTCACTTACCAAACTTCCACTGTGGCACTCTATTGCAACCCAAGTCAGCACTCCAGTGCAAACAAGACACCTGACCTGTCTACCTAATCCCATTTGCCAGCACTTGGCCCATAGCCTTGAATGTTATGATGTGCCAAGTGCTCATCCAGGTACTTATTAAAGGATGTGAGGCAACCTGCCTCTACCACCCTCCCAGGCAGGGCATTCCAGACCGTCACCACCCTCTGGGTAAAAAATTTCTTCCTCAAATCCCCCTTAAACCTCCTGCCCCTCACCTTAACCTTGTGTCCCCTAGTAACTGACCCTTCAACTAAGGGGAACAGCTGCTCCCTATCCACCCTGTCCATGCCCCTCATAATCTTGTACACCTCCATCAGGTCACCCCTCAGTCTTCTCTGCTCCAGCGAAAACAACCCAAGCCTATCCAACCCTCTTCATTGCTTAAATGTTCCATCCCAGGCACCATCCTGGTGAATCACCTCTGCACCCCCTCCAATACAATCACATCCTTCCTATAATGTGGCGACCAGAATTGCACACAGTATTCCAGCTGTGGCCTTATCAAAGTTCTATACAACTCCAACATGACCTCCCTGCTTTTGTAATCTATGCCTCGATTGATAAAGGCAAGTGTCCCATATGCCTTTTTCACCACCCTATTAACCTGCCCTTCTGCCTTCAGAGATCTATGGACAAACACGCCAAGGTCCCTTTGTTCCTCGGAACTTCCCAGTGTCAGGCCATTCATTGAATACTTCCGTGTCACATTACTCCTTCCAAAGTGTATCACCTCACACTTTTCAGGGTTAAATTCCATCTGCCACTTTTCTGCCCATTTGACCATCCCGTCTATATCTTCCTGTAACCCAAGACACTCAACCTCACTGTTAACCACTCGGCCAATCTTTGTGTCATCCGTGAACTTACTGATCCTACCCCCCACATAGTCATCTCTGTTTTTGATATAAATGACAAACAATAGGGGACCCAGCACAGATCCCTGTGGTACGCCACTGCACACTGACTTCCAGTCACTAAAACAGCCGTCTGTCATCACTCTCTGTCTCCTACAGCTAAGCCAATTTTGAATCCACCTTATCAAGTTGCCTTGTATCCCATGTGCATTTGCTTTCTTGGTAAGTCTCCCATGTGGGACCTTGTCAAAGGCTTTGCTGAAATCCATGTAAACTACATCAACTGCACTACCCTCATCTACACACCTGGTCACATGCTCAAAAAATTCAATCAAATTTGTTAGGCATGACCTCCCTTTGACAAAGCCATGCTGACTATTCCTAATCAAATTTTGCCTCTCCAAGTGGAGATAGATTCTCTCCTTCAGAATTTTCTCCAATAGTTTCCCTACCACTGACGTGAGACTCACTGGTCTGTAGTTCCCTGGCTTATCTCTACAACCTTTCTTAAACAGTGGGACCACATTAGCTGATCTCCAGTCCTCTGGCACCTCCCCCGTGGCCAGAGAGGAATTAGAAATTTGGTTCAGAACCCCTGCAATCTCCACCCTCGCCTCCCACAGCATCCTGGGACACAAATCGTCCGGACCTGGAGATTCGTCCACTTTTAAGCCTTCAAAACCTCCAATACCTTGTCACTCCCTATGACAATTTGCTCAAGAACCTCACAGTCTCTCTCTCGAAGTTCCATATCTACATCCTCATTCTCTTGGGTGAAGACAGATGTGAAGTATTCGTTTAACACCCTACCAATGTCCTCTGGCTCCACCCACAGATTTCCCCCTTGGTCCCTAATGGGTCCTCCTCTTTCCCTGGTTATCCTCTTCCCATTGACATACTTATAGAATATCTTGGGATTTTCCCTACTTTTACCAGCCAGAGCTTTCTCATATCCCCTCTTTGCTCTCCTAATTGCTTTCTTAAACTCCATCCTACACTTTCTGTACTCCACTAACGCTTCCATTGATTTGCTCTCCTTGTATTTGCTAAAAGCCTCTCTTTTCCTTCTCATCGTACCCTGAATGTTTCTGGTCATCCACCAATGTCTGATGGGCTGGGCTGGTAAGATGGGCGGAGCTGTGGCAAATGCAATTTAATCCTGAGAAGTGTGAGGTAATGCATTTTGGGAGGTCTAACAAGGCAAGGGAATATACAATGGATGGTTGGACCCTAGGAAGTACAGACTGTCAGAGGGACCTTGGTGTACTTGTCCATAGATCACTGAAGACAGCAACACAGGTTGATAAGGTGGTTAGGAAGGCATATGGGATACTTGCCTTTATTAGCTGAGGCGTAGAATATAAGAGCCGGGAGGTTATGGTGGAGCTGTGTAAAACACTAGTTAGGCCACAGCTGGAGTACTGTGTACAGTTCTGGGCTCCACACTATAGGAAGGATGTGATTGCACTGGAGAGGGTGCAGAGGAGATTCACCAGGATGTTACCTGGGCTGGAGTATTTCAGCTATGAAGAGAGACTGAAAAGGCTCGGGTTGTTTTCTTTAGAGCAGAGAAGGCTGAGGGGGGACCTGATTGAGGTATGCAAAATTATGAGGGGCATTGATAGGTTAGAAAGGAAGAAACTTTTTCCGTTAGCGGAGGGGTCAATAACCAGGGGGCATAGATTTAAGGTAAGGGGCAGGAGGTTGAGAGGGGATTTGAGGAAAAAAAATTTCACCCAGAGGGTGGTTGGAATCTGGAACGCACTACCTGAAGAGGTGGTAGAGGCAGGAACCCTCACAACATTTAAGCAGTATTTAGATGAGCACTTGAAACACCATAGCATACAAGGCTACAGGCCAAGTGCTGGAAAATGGGATTAGAATAGATAGGTGCTTGATGGCCGGCACGGACACAATGGGCCAAAGGGCCTGTTTCTCTGCTGTTTAACTCTATGACTCTATGGAAGGCTGGTAGGCAGAGCTCTTGGCGTTCATACCATGCTTTCTGAGGAGGCTTCTGCAGATTATGAGATGGCAAAAAAGGCGATTCTCGCTGCCTGTGAGTGAACCCCTGAAGCTTACCATCAGATGTTTCAGAACCTTCGGAGATTGGCTGCACAGACATATGTAGAATTTGTGAGGGTGAAGCAAATGAATTTTGACCTTTAGATACGGGCATTAAAGATAGAAACCAGATATGAGAACCTTTGAGGATTGATTCTCTGAGAAGTGTTTAAAAACTCCATTCCTTCAGTAGTGAGAATTCATTTCGATAACCTGAAAGTTTTGAAAGCTGGGCAAGCAACGGAAATTGCTGATGATTTTGAGCTTGTGAGGACTAACAAGGCAAGGGAATATACAATGGATGGTTGGACCCTATTTTGTCCGTCGCCCCCATAAACCTGAGAAGAACAGAATGTGGGAGAGTGAAAGGAAGGCAAGTGTCCGGGGACAAGAAGGAACAGCTGGGAATACCCAGGATCACCTCCTCAGGTCAGAAAGGAAGGTGCTGAGGGTAGAAGTGAGGTTCGCCAGCCCAAGTGTTATCATTGCAACAAAGTGGGGCATCTTCGTTCAGAGTGCTGGAAATTTCATGGTAAACCCACAGGACTTGTTGGGGTACACAAAGTTGTGCAGAGGAAAAGACTCTGACTGAGAGTATAGCAGACCAGGCTATAGCTTTAACAGCTGTGACTGTGAAACCAGATACTAAAACTAAAAGGAGTGTGGAAGTTAAGAATAAAATACCTGTGAGTTATAATACATTTTTGTCATGGGGATAGTAACTCCGTCACCTGTAAGTGAGGCAGAAAAACCTATCATTATACTCAGGGACACAGGAGCAACCCAAACTCATTTTCTGAGGAAAGATATGAGTGTCCACCAGAGACTGCCTTGAACACTAAAGTTTTAATTAATGGAATATGTGTATAGATCTCGTCCTGTGCAATGAGACAGGAACAATTAATGACCTCATAGTTAGGGATCCTCTTGGAAGGAGTGATCACAGTATGGTTGAATTTAGAATACAGATGGAGAGTGTGAAGATAAAATCCAATACCAGGGTCCTGTGCTTGAACAAGGCGGACTACAATAGAATGAGGGAGGACTTGGCTAAAGTAGACTGGAAACAAATATTTTATGGTGGGACAGTTGACGAGCAGTGGAGGACTTCCAAAGCAATTTTTCAAAGTGCTCAGCAAAAGTATATTCCAGTGAAAAGGAAGGACTGGAAGAAAAGGGGTAATCTGCCATGGGTGTCTAAGGAAATAAGGGAGGCTATCAAATTGAAAGAGAAGGCATACAAAGTGGCCAAAAACAGCATGAAACTAGAAGATTGGGAAAACTTTAAAGGTCAACAGAAAGCCACAAAAAGAGCTATAAAGAAAAGTAAGATGGAACATGAGAAAAAACTAGCACAGAATATAAAGACTGATAGCAAAAGTTTCTATAAATATATAAAACGAAAAAGAGTGGCTAAAGTAAACGTTGGTCCTTTCGAGGATGAGAAGGGGAATTTAGTTATGGGATATGATGAAATGGCCGAGGCATTGAACAGGTATTTTGTATCGGTCTTCACAGTGGAGGACATTAATAACATGCCAGTAATTGACAAAGAGACGAACGTAGGTGAGGACCTGGAAACAATCATTATTACGGAAGAGGTAGTGTTGGGCAAGCTAATGGAGCTAAGGATTGATAAGTCTCCTGGCCATGATGGAATGCATCCCAGGGTACTAAAAGAGATGGCGGGAGAAATAGCAGGTGCACTGGCGGAAATTTTCCAAAATTCGCTGGACTCTGGGGTAGTCCCAGCAGATTGGAAAACAGCAGATGTGACGCCACTGTTTAAAAAGGGAGGTAGACAAAAGATGGGGAATTATAGACCGGTTAGCTTAACCTCTGTAGTGGGGAAGATGTTTGAGTCTATTATCAAGGAAGAAATAGCAGGGCATTTCGACAGAAATTGTCCCGTTGGGCAGACACAGCATGGGTTCATGAAGGGCAGGTCATGCTTGACAAATCTTTTGGAATTCTATGAAGACATTACGAGCAAGGTGGACAATGGGGGCCCAGTGGATGTGGTGTACCTAGATTTCCAAAAGGCCTTCGACAAGGTGCCGTACAAGAGGCTGCTGCATAAGATAAGGATGCATGGCGTTAGGGGTAAAGTACTAGCATGGATAGAGGATTGGTTGACGAACAGGAAGCAGAGAGTGGGGATAAATGAGTGCTATTCTGGTTGGCAGTCAGTCACTAGTGGTGTGCCTCAGGGATCGGTGTTGGGACCGCAATTATTTACAATTTATATAGATGATTTGGAGTTGGGGACCACGTGTAGGGTGTCAAAGTTTGCACATGACACTAAGATGAGAGGCAGAGCAAAGTGTGCAGATAACTGTGAAACTTTGCAGAGGAACATAGATACATTGAGTGAGTGGGCAAAGGTCTGGCAGATGGAATACAATGTTAATAAATGTGAAGTCATTCATTTCGGTAGGAGTAACAGGAAAAAGGATTATTACTTGAATGGTAAAAGGTTGCAGCATGCTGCTGTGCAGAGGGACCTGGGTGTCCTTGTGCATGAAACGCAGAAGGTTGGTCTGCAGGTACAGCAAGTAATTAGGAAGGCAAATGGAATTTTGTCCTTCATTGCTAAAGGGATTGAGTTTAAAAGCAGAGAGGTTATGTTGCAGCTGTATAAGGTACTGGTGAGGCCGCACCTGGAGTACTGTGTGCAGTTTTGGTCTCCTTACTTGAGAAAGGATATACTGGCACTGGAGAGGGTGCAGAGGAGGTTCACTAAGTTGATTCCGGAGTTGAGGGGGTTGGTTTATGAGGAGAGACTGAGTAGATTGGGATTCATTGGAATTCAGAAGAATGAGGGGGGATCTTACAGAAACATATAAAATTATGAAGGGAATAGATAAGATACAAGTAGAGAGGATGTTTCCACTGACAGGTGAAGCTAGGACAAGAGGGCATAGCCTCAAGATTAGAGGGAGCAGATTTAGGACTGAATTAAGAAGGAACTTCTTCACCCAGAGGGTTGTTAATCTATGGAATTCCTTGCCCAGTGAAGTAGTTGACGCTTCTTCAGTAAACGTTTTTAAAGCTAAGGTAGATATCTTTTTGAACAATAAAGGAATTAAGGGATACGGTGAGAGCACGGGTAAGTGGATCTGAGTCCACGAAAAGATCAGCCATGATCTTATTGAATGGCGGAGCAGGCTCGAGGGGCCGGACGGCCTACTCCTGCTCCTAGTTCTTATGTTCTTATGTTCTATACCCGTACCTTTATATAAAGTACACCTAGTGAGTAACTTAATATCTGGCATAGGAACTGTAGATTTACCAATGAAGGGAGTTGATCTACTCCGAGGAAATAATTTGGCTGGATCAAAAATATCAGATTCTCCTACAGTTACAAAGGAATCAAGTGAAATTAAGGAAACGGAGCAATTACAGGAACAAGTTCTAGGAATATTTCCTGCGTGTGTAGTTACCAGAGCAATGACTAAACAGGATCCATTGTCGGAGGTAAAAGGGGAACCACAAATAGATAGTCAGGCACCTGAAACCTTATTTGGGGATTTAGATAATCCAAATGAGATGTTTAACAGATCTTCTATAATTGCAGCACAGAAAGCCAATCCAGAGATATATCCGAATAGCACAGACAGCTCTGTCAGAAGCTGAGGTGAAAGGAGTTCCGGAAGGATATTATATGGCAAACGGGGTTTTGAGGAGGAAATGGAGACTGTCTCATAGGCCTGCCAACGAAAACTGGACAGTTGTTGAACAGATAGTGGTACCACCTAAATATCAACAAGGATTATTAAGGTTAGCACACGGCATTCCTTTTTCAGGACATAGGTGAATTTGGAACACCAAATCACACATAAGCAAACATTATTACTGGCCGGGTCTTACAAAGGATATGAGACAATTTTGTAGGGTATGCCACACCTGTCAAACGGTGGGAAAACCACAACCTACCATAAAACCAGGGGATGAGGTATTAGTGTTGTTACCATCATCGGGAGAACCAGTGAAAGCACGGTTCAGTGGCCCATATAGAGTGATCAATAGAGTGGGGAAGGTAGATTACATGATTGACACCCCTGATTGCCGGATGAAGAACCAGTTGTGTCACATTAATATGTTCAAACAATATTACCACAGGGAGGAGGATAAACCAGTACAGGTATGTCAGGTAATCAGGACTGTTGAGAAGGAAAAGGATAATGAGGATGAGGCAGACGTAGGCCTAGAAAATTCTCAGATTGAACCTCATACTGTCCAATTAGTGAATACAGAATTACTAGGAAAATTAAACAATAGGCTTTTACACTTAGAGGCAAAACAGCATGAAGTCCTAACCAGGGTTTTCACAATGTTTCAACAAGTTTGTAGGGATAAGCCAGGATGTACAACCATAGCCACACATGATGTGGGTATAGGGGAAACCATTCCTTTAAAACAACATCCTTGTTGCTTAGGTCCAGACAGACAGGTCCAAGTGGAAGCAGAGGTACAATGCATGCTGAAGGGCAGCTTAGATGAACCTAGTCAGGACAGCTGGAATTCACAGATGGTCTTGATGACTAAACCTGGTGGGATGGCTCAAACTTGCATAGACTCTAGAAAGATCACTGTGGTAAAGAAGGCAGACTCCTACCCGAATTCTCATTTAAAGGACTGTATGGACAGAGTGGGCATCACAATGTGTCTTAAAGAGACAGATGTGTTGGAGGAAACTTGTCAAATTCACCCCAGCGTAAGAAAACAATCAGCTTGTGTTACACCGGACAGGGTTTTCTAGTATCAAGTGTCATAGGTTAAAGGGTATTCGAGAAACTTCTCAGAGAATAGTGAACCCAGTAGTGGTCAGTGCTCCTAGCTGTGCAGTACACCTGGCTGAGGTGATGGACAATAGAGACACTTGGAAGGAAAATGCGAAACAATTGAAAGACTATGCTTGGAAATTTAAAATGGGTTAATTGGGATAATCTTTTGAAAATTTAAAGCCAAAATGTTCTGGTGGAATTTGTTGCTGTAGTCTTAACATTTTAGAAAAGTGTATGCCTGTAAGAGGGGCATCTGTTGTTCGCGGCATTTCTCCTGTATCTGACGAACTGTATCTGAAGCACAGTGTGGCTTTCATGCAAAGAGATCCACCATTGACATGCTGTTCTCCCTTCATCAGAGACAGGAGAAATGCCGTGAACAACAGATGCCCCTCTACGTTGCTTTCATTGATCTCACCAAAGCCTTTGACCTCGTCAGCAGACGTGGTCTCTTCAGACTACTAGCATAGATCGGATGTCCACTGAAGCTACTAAGTATCATCACCTCATTCCATGACAATATGAAAGACACAATTCAGCATAGCGGCACCTCATCAGACCACTTTGCTATCCTGAGTGGTGTGAAACAGGGTTGTGTTCTCGCACCTACACTGTTTGGGATCTTCTTCTCCCTGCTGCTCTCACATGCGTTCAAGTCTTCTGAAGAAGTAATTTTCCTCCACACAAGATCAGGGGGCAGGTTGTTCAACCTTGCCCGTCTAAGAGCGAAGTCCAAAGTACGGAAAGTCCTCATCAGGGAACTTCTCTTTGCTGACGATGCTGCTTCAACATCTCACACTGAAGAGTGTCTGCAGAGACTCATCGACAGGTTTGCGGCTGCCTGCAATGAATTTGGCCTGACCATCAGCCTCAAGAAAACGAACATCATGGGACAGGACGTCAGAAATGCTCCATCCATCAATATTGGCGACCACGCTCTGGAAGTGGTTCAAGAGTTCACCTACCTAGGCTCAACTATCACCAGTAACCTGGCTCTCGATGCAGAAATCAACAAGCGCATGGGAAAGGCTTCCACTGCTATGTCCAGACTGGCCAAGAGAGTGTGGGAAAATGGCGCACTGACACGGAACACAAAAGTCCGAGTGTATCAAGCCTGTGTCCTCAGTACCTTGCTCTATGGCAGCGAGGCCTGGACAACGTATGTCATCCAAGAGCGACGTCTCAATTCATTCCATCTTCGCTGCCTCCGGAGAATACTTGGCATCAGGTGGCAGGACCGTATCTCCAACACAGAAGCCCTCGAGGCGGCCAACATCCCCAGCTTATACACACTACTGAGTCAGCTTGAGATGGCTTGGCCATGTGAGCCGCATGGAAGATGGCAGGATCCCCAAAGATACATTGTACAGCGAGCTCGCCACTGGTATCAGACCCACCGGCCGTCCATGTCTCTGCTTTAAAGACATCTGCAAACGCGACATGAAGTCCTGTGACATTGATCACAAGTCGTGGGAGTCAGTTGCCAGCGTTCGCCAGAGCTGGCGGACAGCCATAAAGGCGGGGCTAAAGTGTGGCGAGTCGAAGAGACTTAGCAGTTGGCAGGAAAAAAGACAGAAGCGCAAGGAGAGAGCTAACTGTGTAACAGCCCCGATAAACAAATATTTCTGCAGCACCTGTGGAAGAGTCTGTCGCTCTAGAATTGGCCTTTACAGCCACTCCAGGCGCTGCTCCACAAACCACTGACCACCTGCAGGCGCTTATCCATTGTCTCCCAAGATAAGGAGGCCAAAGAAGATGCCTGTAAATGCAAAAAAAATTGTATTAGCGTTTTTTCAATTTGTATTTTTTACCTATTATAATGAAACGCATTCCAGGAATGGCATTTTATTCCACCAGGGGCGGAGGTGTCATGATCCTATCTTTTTTTTCTCTTTAAAGCAACAAAGGATTAGTACTGCTTTAAGAACAGGCAGGCCTCAGGAGTTACCAAGAAGGTGCATTCTCGTTGCCTTTGATACAGACACTCAGACTGAGCATCGAGAAATACATTTGTTACAATTTAATTTTGAACTGGCTTATCGTGTAAACGACTGTTCTAACAGGAGGACACAGACAGACAGCTGTGTGTTAGCACCTGAAAGAAGAGCTCTCAGCCCATTTCAACTGAAGGAAGAGAATTTAGTCTGTTTATTTATTATTATCTCTCAAAATTCTAAAAAAAAGTCAAGCCCAGAGATCTGTGGTAATCTAAACTGAAGGAAGGGAAGTTAGACTGTGAAAATCTTTTATCCCTCAAAAACTCTAAAGTCAGATTGATTCTATTGAAAGTGTTTGCAAGTTGTTAATTGTTGATCTACTGTGGTCATCGCTGGAGAAAGAAAACATCACTTACTGCTGGAATTAGACTAAGGACTGTTCTACTGTTGAAAAACCTTTTTGCCCCATCGGACGGCTGAGCCACCTTGGACGGTTTCACATCAGGCAGGAGCGTAAATTTGCAAGGACTCTAATTTTTTTTATTTATATCTTCATAACTGTATAAGAATTTAGTTTTTCTAATTAAACAATTAATTTGTTGATTTAAAGATACCTAGTTTGGTTAGCCTCATTCGGGTTTTAATAGATGGTACAATTTGGCTGGGTCTTTCTTTATGTTGTAAAGTTTAAAATGATATGTTAGGCAATCTGTGGAGCGACGGGATTGAATTAACAGTGTGTTTTTCCCAGCACAATCAGAATCGTATAGTTTGATTGGGGGCTTTGACTGGAGTGGTCGGTCGTAACAGTAGGAGCGGAAGATATTGGTATGTTTCTTAATGAATACTTTACATCTGTCTTCACAAAAGAGGGGGACAATGCAGATATTGTAGTTAAGAAGGAAGAGTGTGAAGCATTGGATGTGATAAACACTGGGAGAGAGGGGGTATTAATGGGATTAGCATCCTTGAAAGTTTTTAAACCACCAGGGCCAGATGAAACGTATCCGAGGCTGTTAAAAGAAGCAAGAGAGGAAATAGCAGAGGGTCTGACCATCATTTTCAGTCCTCACTGGGTACAGGTGTCGTGCCAGAGGATTGGAGAATTGCTAATGTTGTACCTCTGTTTAAAAAGGGAGTGAAGGATAGACCGAATAATTACAGACCAGTCCGTCTAACCTGGGCAAATTATTGGAATCTATTCTGAGAGACAGGATAAAGTGTCACTTAGAAAGGCACAGGCTAATCAAGGATAGTGGGCATGGATTTGTGAAAGGAAGATCTTGTTTGACCAACTTGATCAAATTTTTTGAAGAAGTAACAAGGAAAATAGATGAGGGCAGTGCAGTTGATGTGGTCTACATGGAGTTTAGCGAGGCTTTTGACAAGGTCCCACATGACAGACTGGTTAAAAAAAATCCCATGGGATCCAGGGAAATGCAGCAAGGTGGACACAAAATTGGCTCAGTGGCAGAAAACAAAGGGTAATTGTTGACGGGTGTTTTAGCGACTGGAGGGCTGTTTCGAGTGGCGTTCTGCAAGGCTCAGTACTGGATCCCCTGCTATTTGTTGTGGGTTAACGATTTAGACGTAAATGTAGGGGGAATGATCAAGATGTTTGCAGGTGACACGAAGATTGACCGTGTGGTAGATAGCGAGGAGGATAGCTGTAGGCTGCAGGAAGATATTGATGGTCTGGTCAGATGGGCAGAAAAGTGGCAAATGGAATTCAACCTGGAGAAGTGTGAGGTGATGCATTTGGGGAGGTCAAACAAGGCAAAGGAATACACGATTAATAGGAAAATACTGAGAAGTGTAGAGGAAGTGAGGGACCTTGGAGTGAATGTCCACAGATTCCTGAAGGTAGCAGGACTATTCGATAAGGTGGTTAAGAAGGCATATTGAATCCTTTCCTTTATTAGCCGAGGTATAGAATATAAAAGCAGGGAGGTTATGCTGGAACTGTATAAATCATTGGTTAGACCACAATTTGAGTACTGTGTGCAGTTCTGGTCACCTCATTACAGTAAGGATGTAATTGCACTAGAGAGGGTACAGAGGAGATTTACGAGGATTTTGTCAGGACTGGAAAAATGAGGAAAGATTGGATAGGCTGGGGTTGTTCTCCTTGGAACAGAAAAGGCTGAGGGAGATCTGATTGAAATGTACAAAATTGTGAGGGGCCTGGATAGAGTGGAGGTGAAGGGTCTATTCACTTTAGCAGAGAGGTCAGTGACGAGGGGGCATAGATTTAAAGTGATTGGTAGAAAAATTAGAGGGGAGATGAGGAAAAATGTTTTCACCCAGAGGGTGTTGGGGGTCTGGAACTCACTGCCTGAGGGGGTAGTTGAGGCAGAAACCCTCAACTCATTCAAAAGGAGTCTGGATATGAACCTCAATTACCGTAACCTGCAGGGCAACGGATCAAATGCTGGAAGGTGGGATTAGAATAGATGGATTGTTTTTCAACTGGCACAGACACGATGGGCCAAGTGGCCTCTTTCTGTGCCTTAAACTTTCTATGATTCTAGGATACACATCCCACTCTCAGTTTATTACACAGGGCAGTTTTACAGACTCTGGGAATATTACACATCCCAGTGTGAAGCAGGTATTTGCTGCAGCCTCGCTGCTCCTCTCTCTATAAATACCCGGTGGGGGTCGGAGATTCAGTCTCTCCGCCGCAGCCGCCGGCAGCGCAGCTCCGCTCTGATGCCGCTGAAACGCCGCACCGAGGGGCGGAAGACAGATTCTATCCCGGTCCGGGACCACCTGCTCTGGTCCCTCCTCAACCTCGCATACATGAATGTCTGCTGCATTGGATTCGTGGCGCTGGTTTTCTCAGTCAAAGTGAGTGCGGGGGGAGTGGGGGAACAGAGACCCCGGGGAGGGGGGGCAGAGACCCCGGGGGGGGGGAACAGAGACCCCGGGGAGGAACAGAGACCCCGTGGGGGGGAACAGAGACCCCGGGGAGGGGGGCAGAGACCCCGGGGGGGGGAACAGAGACCCCGGGGAGGGGGGCAGAGACCCCGGGGGGGAACAGACCCCGTGGGGGGGAACAGAGACCCCGGGGAGGAACAGAGACCCCGTGGGGGGGGAACAGAGACCCCGGGGAGGGGGGGCAGAGACCCCGGGGGGGGGGGAACAGACCCGTGGGGGGGAACAGAGACCCCGGGGAGGAACAGAGACCCCGTGGGGGGGGCAGAGACCCCGGGGGGGGGGGGGGAACAGACCCCGTGGGGGGGAACAGAGACCCGTGGGGGGGAACAGAGACCCCGGGGAGGGGGGGCAGAGACCCCGGGGGGGGGGGGAACAGACCCCGTGGGGGGGAACAGAGACCCCGGGGAGGAACAGAGACCCGTGGGGGGGGCAGAGACCCCGGGGGGGGGGGGGGAACAGACCCCGTGGGGGGAACAGAGGACCCCGGGGAGGAACAGAGACCCCGTGGGGGGGGCAGAGACCCCGGGGGGGGGGGGGGGGGAACAGACCCCGTGGGGGGGAACAGAGACCCCGGGGAGGAACAGAGACCCCGTGGGGGGGAACAGAGACCCCGGGGAGGGGGGGCAGAGACCCGGGGGGGGGAACAGACCCCGTGGGGGGGGGGAACAGAGACCCCGGGGAGGAACAGAGACCCCGTGGGGGGGGGGGGGGGGGAACAGAGACCCCGGGGTGGGGAAGCAGAGACCCGGGGGGGGGGGGGGAACAGAGACCCCGGGAGGGGGAAACAAATACCCCGGGGGGGGGGGGGAACAGAGACGCCGGGGGGGCGGGGAAAGAGACCCCGGGAGGGGGACATAGACCCGGGGGGGGGGGGGGAAACAGAGACCCCGGGGGGGGGGGGGGAAACAGAGACCCGGGGGGGGGGGAACAGAGACCCCGGGGGAGGGGGGAACAGAGACCCCGGGAGGGGGACATAGACCCGGGGGGGGGGGGGAAACAGAGACCCCGGGGGGGGGGGACAGAGACGCCGGGGGGGGGGGGGGGGAAACAGAGACCCGGGGGGGGTGGGGGAACAGAGACGCCGGGGGGGGGGGGGAGGGAAACAGAGACCCCGGGGGGAGGGAAACAGAGACCCCGGGGGGGGGGGGGGGAAACAGAGACCCCGGGGGTGGGGAAACAGACCCCGGGGGGGGGGGAACAGAGACCCCGGGGGGGGGGGAACAGAGACCCCGGGGGGGGGAACAGAGACCCCGGGGGGGGGACATAGACCCGGGGGGGGGAAACAGAGACCCCGGTGGGGGGGGGGGGGGGAACAGAGACCCCGGTGGGGGGGGAACAGAGACCCCGGGGGGGGAACATAGACCCGGTGGGGGGGGAACAGAGACCCCGGTGGGGGGGGGAACAGAGACCCCGGGGGGGGGACATAGACCCGGGGGGGGAAACAGAGACCCCGGTGGGGGGGGGAACAGAGACCCCGGGGGGGGGGACATAGACCCGGGGGGGGGAAACAGAGACCCCGGTGGGTGGGGGGGGGGGGGAACAGAGACCCCGGGAAGGGAGGGAGGGTGGAGGGGCAGAGTCAACTTTGTGGGAAGGAGTCCGGGGTTTGTTGGGGGCACAGTCTGGTATTTCGGGGCATTGTCCCGCGGTTTTTTTGGGGGGCAGTCCCATAGTATTTTGGCGGGGGGGCTGTCTCGGGGATTTTCTTGTGGGGGTCACTCCTTGGTTTTCATGTGGGGTGGGCAGTCCCTTTTTGTTTGGAGGGGGCAGTCCGGGGGGGTTTTGAGGAGGGCAGTCCCTGGGTTTTTTGCAAGGGTGGGACATTCCGGGTTTGAGGTCTTTTTCTTTCTGTGTCTCTCTCTCCCTATCTCTTTATCTTTCTGTCTGTTTCTGTCTCTATCTGTATTTTGTCTTTATTCACTCTGTATTATCTCAGCAGTCAGTGAAGAGCCTGTGCTATTGTAAGGATGATGGGGTGAGTGTAACTGAGATGTGTTGCTCCAGCTGATTGGAGTCTGTAACGTTTGGGCTCAGTATGTACCGAGTGTAACAAACCCTCACACATTTGATACAAGGCACCTGCAGTCAGGGGGAGGTTTACCAGCCCGACCGAGCTCCGACACTGCTCTCTCATGCCCGATTCGTGAAATGACTGACAGCTTTAGATGTTCAAGTCTTGTTGGATGTATTTACACTTGTTTTCTTTTAGTCTAGAGATCGGAAAGTCATGGGAGATGTAGAAGGAGCTCAACACTATGCGTCTAAAGCCCGAGCACTCAACATTGCAGCCCACAGTGCTGAGCATCCTTGTCTTGGTATCTTCATTGCATTGGCATCCGCTGGCGTGTTGCAGGTGATGAAAATACAACAACAACACCATGATTCCTTTGGAGGTGGGAAATGAAGCAAATCGATGATGGCAGTGTCTCATTGTCCATGACAGGAGCTGTTTTCTGACCAAACTCTTTTCAACACCTTGATGCAATCTTAGTCTATTATGGCTTCTTTCTATCTATAACGTCTATATAGTGCTGATATGTTTAAAATATTCATCTTGCAGCAATACAAATTTATTTTCTATAAAACTTGGCCAAGGTGTGACCTTGATTGTATGAATAAAGCAATTGATAACAAGTTTAGAGACTCTTGGCGTTTAATGAGAAGCTTCCTGTGTTCAACTGTAACACTTCCTCTTGTCAGTAGAAAAAGCCCTGGTACTTCCAACCACAATACATAGAATGCATATTAAGGACATGATAACGACATTTAGATAATGATGAGGCATAGTCAACAACGTTTTACAAAAGTGAATATTTTTGACAAATCTTTTAGTTATTTGTGGGTCTAACTAGCAGGGTAGATGAAGGGGAGCAAGTGCATGTAGTATATTTGGGTTTTCACAAGGGACTCTAAGGTGTGTAACAAGGGGTTGTTACACAAGATAAGGGTCATAGGATTGGGGGTAATATATTGGCACGGATTGAAGATTGATTAATGGTCAGAAAACAAAGTAGGAATAAACACGTCATTTTCAAGTTGGCAAACTATCACTAATTGAGTGCCTCAAGGAGCAGTGCTGGGGCTTCAGCTATTTGCAATCTATATTAATTACCTAGATGAGGAGCTGAAGTGTAATGTATCTAAGTTTGCTGTCAATAGAGAGATACAGCACTGAAACAGACCCTTCGGCCCACCGAGACTGTGCCGACCAACAACCACCCATTTATACTAATCCTACATTAATCCCATATTCCCTCCCATTCTCCAACTAACTACCTATACTAGGGGCAATTTATAATGGCCAATTTACCTATCAACCTGCAAGTCTTTGGCTGTGGGAGGAAACCGGAGCTCCCGGAGGAAACCCACACGGTCACAGGGAAAACTTGCAAACTCCACACAGGCAGTACCCAGAATCGAACCCGGGTCACTGGAGTTGTGGTGGTAACCACTGCACCGTCAATACAAAGTCAGTGGGATAGTAAGCTGCAAGGAGGATACAAAGGTTGGAATCTTCTGCAATCAAACATTTCTGGACATTGGAACCATTTCCAGATCCTGGCCTGCTTGAGTCGGCAGTGCACTAGCAGGAGAGATCTTTTGGGAGACGGCCATTTAACAGGCTGCCTCTGTGTTCCCCTTCCCATGAAGGAACAAGGACACGGGTGGCCCAATGAGAAGTCTGCAAGACTGGCTGGCTGACAGCCCCACTGGAGGAAGTGGGCACTGCTGAGGCAGGCAGGTGAGTGTGAGGCACCTCAAAATGGAGGTGCTCTCAAAAGGCTGCAGAAGGTTCCACAACAAGGACAACACAGAGCTGTTTGACCATCAGTGGAGGGGCATCCCCTCCAAAAATAAATTTGTCTACAGCTATGGCCATTTCAAACTTGTGGCTCCATCTAAAGGGGCAGGGACAGCAGGCTCAGGTGGCTTTCTGACCTCCCACCAGGAGCCTACCTCAATAGTTGCTGGGCTCCAGACTCAGGAGGGCACATGTGATTCCACCAGTGTGAGAAAATGGCCCTTACACGAGGCCTTAATTGCATTGATTGGCTGCCTGTCTCTGAAGTGGGTGCGGATTCCCTGTGGCAGCTTGTAGTTTTCTGTTACTTTCCCGGTTCTCTGCCTCCAAAGCCACCTCCAAGGTTCCTCAGATTCCAGCCAAAGAGTCCAGGGGTCACTGACCGTTAACTCTGCTTCTCTCTCCACAGATGCTGCCTGACCTGCTGAGTATTTCCAGCATTTCTTGTTTTATTTCAGTTTTCCAGCATCTGCTGTATTTTGCTTTTATTATTATGCCTGAGAAAGGATATGTCCTCATTAAGTGAGTGGGCAACAAGGTAAAAAATGGAGTATAATGTGCGGAAATGTGAGATTATTCACTTTGGTATGTTATGAAAGTGAGCCCATTCTTAAAATTTTTTTGAGGACTTGTGTTTAAACTGAAAAGATTCCTGTATCATGATCCTGTACTTTGTTTTCAGAATATGCAGTTTGCCTTTAAGGCTTGCACGGGATTAGTATTGTTTTAAGAGCCAGCAAGCCTTAGGAGTGAGAGGAAGGTACATTTTCATTGCCTTAGGAACAGCCATTTGGAGATTGCGATTCAAAGGGTGCATTCTTGATACCATGGAAACAACCACTGGGAGTGAGCCTGATGCAATACATTTGATACAATTCAGTTTGAACTGGCAGTTAGTAAGACAGTTTGAGCACACATGCAACTCCTCCTTGTATCTTGCAGTGATGTAGGATGAACATTTATGGACACTCTCTTACTTCAATCAATGTCAGAGCTCTGTATCAGTATTACCATTGATAGATAGTCCTTTAGCAACTCAGAATCTGATAATGTGTCAATTAGGCAACCAGTTAAGATGCAGACTACAGTATCAGACAATCTGCAAACTGGTGTTAATGGGTTTTAAACCTTAATGAATGTAATTGTTGTTCACTTCTCATTTCTTCTTCTGAAGCTTAAAAACACTCAACATTGTAATGCAAGAAATAGAGTAGCCAATTCATGCACAGCAAGAGCTCACAAACAGCAATGAGATAATGACTAATCTATTTTTAGTGATTAAAAGCAAAATACTGCGGATGCTGGAAATCTGAAATAAAAACAAGAAATGTTGGGAACACTCGACAGGTCTGGCAGCATCTGTGGAGAGAGAAGCAGAGTTAACGTCTCAGGTCAGTTCTGAGGAAGGGTCACTGACCTGAGACGTTAACTCTGCTTCTCTCTCCACAGATGCTGCCAGACCTGCTGAGTGTTTCCATCATTTCTTGTTTTTATTTAAGAATTTAGTTCTTCTAATTAAAGAGTTAATTTGTTGATTTGGAACAAAGAACAAAGAAAATTACAGCACAGGAACAGGCCCTTCGGCCCTCCAAGCCTGCGCCGATCCAGATCCTCTACCTAAACATGTTGCCTATTTTCTAAGGGTCTGTATCTCTTTGCTTCCTGCCCATTCATGTATCTGTCTAGATACATCTTAAAAGACGCTATCGTGCCCGCGTCTACCAACTCCGCTGGTAATGCGTTCCATGCACCCACCACCCTCTGCGTAAAGAACTTTCCACGCATATCCCCCGAAACCTTTCGCCTCTCACTTTGAACTCGTGACCCCTAGTATTTGAATCCCCCACTCTGGGAAAAAGCTTTTTGCTATCCACCCTGTCTATACCTCTCATGATTTTATACACCTCAATCAGGTCCCCCCTCAACCTCCGTCTTTCTAATGAAAATAATCCGAATCTTTTCAACCTCTCTTCATAGCTAGCGCCCTCCATACCAGGCAACATCCTGGTGAACCTCCTCTGCACCCTCTCCAAAGCATCCACATCCTTTTGGTAATGTGGCGACCAGAACTGCACACAGTATTCCAAATGTGGCCGAACCAAAATCCTATACAACTGTAACATGACCTGCCAACTCTTGTACTCAATACCCCGTCCGATGAAGGAAAGCATGCCGTATGCCTTCTTGACCACTCTATTGACCTGCGTTGCCACCTTCAGGGAACAATGGACCTGAACACCCAAATCTCTCTGTACATCAATTTTCCCCAGGACTTTTCCATTTACTGTATAGTTCACTCTTGAATTGGATCTTCCAAAATGCATCACCTCGCATTTGCCCGGATTGAACTCCATCTGCCATTTCTCTGCCCAACTCTCCAATCTATCTATATTCTGCTGTATTCTCTGAAAGTCCCCTTCACTATCTGCTACTCCACCAATCTTAGTGTCGTCTGCAAACTTGCTAATCAGACCACCTATACTTTCCTCCAAATCATTTATGTATATCACAAACAACAGTGGTCCCAGCACGAATCCCTGTGGAACACCACTGGTTACACGTCTCCATTTTGAGAAACTCCCTTCCACTGCTACTCTCTGTCTCCTGTTGCCCAGCCAGTTCTTTATCCATCTAGCTAGTACACCCTGGATCCCATGCGACTTCACTTTCTCCATCAGCCTACCATGGGGAACCTTATCAAACGCCTTACTGAAGTCCATGTAAATGACATCGACAGCCCTTCCCTCATCAATCAACTTTGTCACTTCCTCAAAGAATTCTATTAAGTTGGTAAGATATGACCATCCCTGCACAAAACCATGTTGCCTATCACTGATAAGCCCATTTTCTTCCAAATGGGAATAGATTCTATCCCTCAGTATCTTCTCCAGAAGCTTCCCTACCACTGACGTCAGGCTCACCGGTCTATAATTACCTGGATTATCCCTGCTACCCTTCTTAAACAAGGGGAGAACATTAGCAATTCTCCAATCTTCCGGGACCTCACCTGTGTTTAAGGATGCTGCAAAGATATTTGTTAAGGCCCCAGCTATTTCCTCTCTCGCTTCCCTCAGTAACCTGGGATAGATCCCATCCGGACCTGGGGACTTGTCCACCTTAATGCCTTTTAGAATACCCAACACTTCCTCCCTCCTTCTGCCGACTTGACCTAGAGTAATCAAACATCTGTCCCTAACCTCAACATCCGTCATGTCCCTCTCCTCGGTGAATACCGATGCAAAGTACTCGTTTAGAATTTCACCCATTTTCTCTGACTACACGCATAACTTTCCTCCTTTGTCCTTTAGTGGGCCAATCCTTTCTCTAGTTACCCTCTTGCTCCTTATATATGAATAAAAGGCTTTGGGATTTTCCTTAACCCTGTTTGCTAAAGATATTTCATGACCCCTTTTAGCCCTCTTAATTCCTCGTTTCAGATTGGTCCGACATTCCCGATATTCTTCCAAAGCTTCGTCTTTCTTCAGCCTTTCTTCAGGATGCATGGTTTGGTTAGCCTCATTTGGGGGTTAATAGATGGTACAATTCGGCTGGGTCTTTCTTTAACTTGGAAAGTTTTTAAATGATATGTTAAACAACCTGTGGAATGCCAGGATTGAATTAACATTGCGTTGGTCCCACCACAATCAGAATCGTATACTTTGATTGGGGGCTTTGACAGGAGCAGTCAGTCATAACACCAAAGACGTGTTTTTTTTTACAAGGGTCACTGAGAGGTCTTGTTTGAAAACAACTTTTACTGGAAATCACATGCTTTAAGTTCAATAAACAGAAACCTTGGTGGCTTGGAGGAGATGTTTACAGAGAAGTGACAAGTCAATATTTATAGTGGTCAGGAGGTTCTGATTTGCTGTTTTGGGTTTCGCATCTGAGATATTGTTTTGGGACACTTGGGGTGTGGACTGTGTTTGAAAGCAGTTGGAGATCAACCTACCAAGAGAGAAGCACCCAGCTTGCCTCCTTTCTCCTGTCTCTGTAAAACGCTGCGTATCGACTGTGTGGGAGCTAAACAAAGGAAATTATGAAGGTATGAGGGGCAAATTGGCTGAGGTGGATTGGGAAAATACAATGAAAGGTACAAAATTACACAGGCAATGGATAGTCTTTAAAGAAATATTAAATAGTTTACAGCAACTATACATTCCTTCAAGGAACAAAAACCCCATAAGTAAAGGCAGTCAACCGTGGATAACAAAGGAAGTTAAGGATTGTATAAGATTAAAAGAAAAGGCTGAAAAGTTGCCAGAAATAGGAGCAAACCTGAGGATTGGGAGGATTTTAGAATATAGCAAAGGAGGATGAAGAAACTGATAAAAGAAAAGGAGAATTAAATATGAATGTAAACCGGCAAAAAATATAAAAGCTTCTACAGGTATGTAAAAAGAAAACGATTGGCAAAGACCAATCTGGGTCTATTACAGGCAGAGTCAGGAGAATTTATAATGAGGAATAGAGAAATGGCAGAGAAGCTAAATGATTACTTTGCGTCTGTCATCACTGAGGAAGATACAAGAAATCTCCCAGAATTAAAGATCCAAGGGACCAGTGAGAATGAGAAATTGAAGGCAATTAGTAAAATTAAGAAGGTTGTATTGGAGAAATTAATGGGGCTGAAGGTTGACAAGCCCAAAACCTGACATTCTACATCCCATCCACCTCACTCTCAGGCACTGCATTCCTGATCCAAAACACTCACTGAACCTGCCTCCACCACACTCTCAGATAGTGCATTCCAGATCCTAAAGAATCACTGTACCTGCCTCCACCACACTCTCAGACAGTGCATTCCAGATCCTAAACACTCACTGAACCTGCCTCCACCGCACTCTCAGACAGTGCATTCCAGATCCTAAAGAATCACTGAACCTGCCTCCACCACACTCTCAGACAGTGCATTCCAGATCCTAAACACTCACTGAACCTGCCTCCACCACACTCTCAGACAGTGCATTCCAGATCCTAAACACTCACTGAATCTGCCTCCACCACACTCTCAGACAGTGCATTCCAGATCCTAAACACTCACTGAACCTGCCTCCACCACACTCTCAGACAGTGTATTCCAGATCCTAAACACTCACTGAACCTGCCTCCACCACACTCTCAGACAGTGCATTCCAGATCCTAAACACTCACTGAACCTGCCACCACCACACTCTCAGACAGTGCATTCCAGACCCTAAACACTCACTGAACCTGCCTCCACCACACTCTCAGGCAGCACAATAAAGATCCTAAACACTCACTGAACCTGCCTCCACCACACTCTCAGACAGTGTATTCCTGATCCTAAACACTCAGTGAACCTGCCTCCACGACACTCTCAGACAGTGCATTCCAGATCCTAAACACTCACTGAACCTGCCTCCACGACACTCTCAGACAGTGCATTCCAGGTCCAAAACACACACAACCTATCTCCACCACACTCTCAGACATTGCATTCCAGATCCTAAACACACACTGAACCTGCCTCCATGACACTCTCAGACAGTGCATTCCAGGTCCTAAACAATCACAGAACCTATCTCCACCATACTCTCAGACAGTACATGCCAGATCCTAACCACTCACCGAACCTGCAACCACCACACACTCTGACAGTGCATGCCAGATCCTAATCATTCACTGAACCTGCCTCCACATCTCTCCCAGGCAGTGCATTCCAGATCCAAAATACTCACTGATCCTGCCTCCACCACATTCTCTGACAGTGCATTCCAGATCCAAAACACTCACTGAATCTACCTCCACCACACTCTCTGACAGTGCATTCCAGATCCAAAACAATCAGTGAATCTGCCTGCACCTCACTCTCAGGCAGTGCATTCCAGATCCTAAACAATCACAGAACCTGCTTCCACCACACTCTCAGGAAGTGCATTCCAGATCCTAAACACTCACTGAACCTGCCTCCACCACACTATCTGACAGTGCTTTCCAGATCCTAAACACTCACTGAACCTGCCTCCACCACACTCTCAGACAGTGCATTCCAGATCCTAAACACTCACTGAACCTGCCTCCACCACACTCTCAGACAGTGCATTCCAGATCCTGAACACTCACTTAACCTGCCTCCACCACACTCTCAGACAGTGCATTCCAGATCCTAAACACTCACTGAACCTGCCTCCACCACACTCTCAGACAGTGTATTCGAGATCCTAAACACTCACTGAACCTGCCTCCACCACACTCTCAGACAGTGTAATCCTGAACCCAAACACTCACTGAAACTGCCTCCACCACACTCTCAGACAGTGCATTCCAGATCCTAAACATTAACTGAACCTGCCTCCACCACACTCTCAGACAGTGCATTACAGATCCTAAACACTCACTGAACCTGCCTCCACCACACTCTCAGACAGTATATTCCAGAATCTAAACATTAACTGAACCTGCCTCCACCACACTCTCACACAGTGCATTTCAGATCCTAAACACTCACTGAACCTGCCTCCACCACACTCTCAGACAGTGTAATCCTGAACCCAAACACTCACTGAAACTGCCTCCACCTCACTCTCAGACAGTGCATTCCAGATCCTAAACACTCACTGAACCTGCCTCCCCCTAACTCTCAGGCAGTGCATTCCAGATCCTAAACACTCACTGAACCTGCCTCCACCACACTCTCAGACATTGCATTCCAGAGCCTAACCACTCACCGAATCTGCCTCCACCACACACTCTGACAATGCACTCTAGATCCTAATCATTCACTGAACCTGCCTCCACCTCACTCTCAGACAGTGCATTTCAGATCCTGAACACTCACTGAATCTGCCTCCACCACACTCTCAGACAGTGCATTCCAGATCCTGAACGCTCACTGAACCTGCCTCCACCACACTGTCAGGCAATGCATTCCAGATCGAAAATACTCAATGAACCTGCCTCCACCACACTCTCAGGCACCGCATTCCAGATCCTGAACACTCACTGAACCTGCCTCCACCTCACCCTCAGGCAGTGCATTCCAGATCCTAAACAATCACTGAACCTGCCTCCACCACACTCTCTGTCAGTGCATTCAAGATCCTAAACACTCACTGAACCTGCCTCCACCACACTCCCAGACAGTGCATTCCTGATCCTAAACACACACTGAACCTGCCTCCACCTCTCTCTCAGGCAGTGCATTCCAGATCCTAAACATGCACTGAATCTGCCTCCACCAGACTCTCAAACAGAGCATTCCAGTTCTTGAGCACTCACTGAACCTGCCTCCACCACACTCTCAGACAGTGTAATCCTGATCCTAAACACTCACTGAACCTGCCTCCACCACTCACTCAGACAGTGTAATCCTGATCCTAAACACTCACTGAACCTGCTTCCACCACACTCTCAGACAGTGCATTCCAGGTCCTAAACACACACTGAACCTATCTCCACCACACTCTCAGACATTGCACTCCAGATCCGAATCATTCACTGAACCTGCCTCCACCACACTCTCAGACAGCGTATTCCTGATCCTGAACACTCACTGAACCTGCCTCCACCACACTCTCAGACAGCGTATTCCTGATCCTAAACACTCAGTGAACCTGCCACCACCACACTCTCAGACAGTGCATTCCAGATCCTGAACACTCACTGAACCTGCCTCCACCACACTCTCAGACAGCGTATTCCTGATCCTAAACACTCAGTGAACCTGCCACCACCACACTCTCAGACAGTGCATTCCAGATGCTAAACACTCACTGAACATTCCTCCACGACACTCTCAGACAGTGCATTCCAGGTCCTAAACACACACTGAACCTATCTCCACCACACTCTCAGACATTGCATTCCAGATCCTAAACACTCACTGAACCTGCCTCCACGACACTCTCAGACAGTGCATTCCAGGTCCTAAACACACACTGAACCTATCTCCACCACACTCTCAGACAGTGCATTCCAGATCCTAAAGAATGACTGTACATGCCTCCACCACACTCTCAGACAGTGCATTCCAGATCCTAAACACTCACTGAACCTGCCTCCACCACATCCTCAGACAGTGCATTCCAGATCCTAAACACTCACTAAACCTGCCTCCACCACACTCTCTGACAGTGCATTCCTGATCGAAAATACTCACTGAACCTGCCTCCACCACACTCTCAGACATTGCATTCCAGATCCTGAACACTCACTGAACCTACCTCCACCACTCTCTCAGACAGTGCATTCCAGATCCTAAACACTCACTGAACCTGTCTCCACCAGACTCTCAGACATTGCATTTCAGATCCTAAACACTCACTGAACCTGCCTCCACCTCACTCTCAGACAGTGCATTCCAGATCCTAAACACTCACTGAACCTGCCTCCACCACACTCTCACACAGTGCATTCCAGATCCTAAACACTCACTGAACCTGCCTCCACCACACTCTCAGACATTGCATTCCAGATCCTGAACACTCACTGAACCTGCCTCCACGACACTCTCAGACAGTGCATTCCAGATCCTAAACACTCACTGAACCTGCCTCCACCAAACTCTCAGGCAGTGCATTCCATATCCTAAACACTCACTGAACCTGCCTCCACCACACTCTCAGACTGTGCACTCCAGATCCTGAACACTCACTGAACCTGCCTCCACCACACTCTCAGACATTGCATTCCAGTGCCTAACCACTCACCGAATCTGCCTCCACCACACACTCTGACAATGCACTCCAGATCCTAATCATTCACTGAACCTGCCTCCACCACACTCTCAAACAGGGCATTGCAGATCCTGAACACTCACTGAATCTGCCTCCACCACACTCTCAGACAGTGCATTCCAGATCCTGAACGCTCACTGAACCTGCCTCCACCACACTGTCAGGCAATGCATTCCAGATCGAAAATACTCAATGAACCTGCCTCCACCACACTCTCAGGCACCGCATTCCAGATCCTGAACACTCACTGAACCTGCCTCCACCTCACTCTCAGGCAGTGCATTCCAGATCCTAAACAATCACTGAACCTGCCTCCACCATACTCTCTGTCAGTGCATTCAAGATCCTAAACACTCACTGAACCTGCCTCCACCAAACCCCCAGACAGTGCATACCTGATCCTAAACACACACTGAACCAGCCTCCACCACACTCTCAGACAGTGTATTCCAGATCCTAAACACACACTGAACCTGCCTCCACCACACTCTCAGACAGTGCATTTCAGATCCTAAACACTCACTAAACCTGCCTCCACCACACTCTCTGACAGTGCATTCCAGATCGAAAATACTAACTGAACCTGCCTCCACCTCACTCTCAGGCAGTGCATTCCAGATCCTGAACACTCACTGAACCTGCCTCCACCACACTCTCTGACAGTGCATTCCTGATCCGAAACACACACTGACCCTGCCTCCACCTCCCTCTCAGGCAGTGCATTCCAGATCCTAAACATGCACTGAATCTGCCTCCACCACACTCTCAGACAGTGCATTCCTGATCCTAAACACTCATTGAACCTGCCTCCACCACACTCTCTGACAGTGCATTCCTGATCCTAAACACACACTGAACCTGCCTCCACCACACTCTCTGACAGTGCATTCCTGATCCGAAACATTTATTGAACGTCCCTCCACCACACTCTCTGACAGTGCATTCCTGATCCTAAACACACACTGAACCTGCCTCCACCTCCCTCTCAGGCAGTGCATTCCAGATCCTAAACATGCACTGAATCTGCCTCCACCACACTCCCAGACAGTGCATTCCAGATCCTAAACACACACTGAACCTGCCTCCACCACACTCTCAGGCAGTGCATTCCAGATCCGAAACATGCACTGAATCTGCCTCCACCACACTCTCAGACAGTGCATTCCTGATCCGAAACACTTATTGAACCTCCCTCCACCACACTCTCTGACAGTGCATTCCTGATCCTAAACACACACTGAACCTGCCTCCACCTCCCTCTCAGGCAGTGCATTCCAGATCCTAAACACACACTGAACCTATCTCCACCACACTCTCAGACATTGCACTCCAGATCCGAATCATTCACTGAACCTGCCTCCACCACACTCTCAGACAGTGCATTCCAGATCCTGAACACTCACTGAACCTGCCTCCACCACACTCTCAGACAGCGTATTCCTGATCCTAAACACTCAGTGAACCTGCCACCACCACACTATCAGACAGTGCATTCCAGATCCTAAACACTCACTGAACCTGCCTCCACCACACTATCAGACAGTGCATTCCAGATCCTAAAGAATGACTGTACATGCCTCCACCACACTATCAGACAGTGCATTCCAGATCCTAAACACTCACTGAACATTCCTCCACCACACTCTCAGACAGTGCATTCCAGATCCTAAAGAATGACTGTACATGCCTCCACCACACTCTCAGACAGTGCATTCCAGATCCTAAACACTCACTGAACCTGCCTCCACCACATTCTCAGACAGTGCATTCCAGATCCTAAACACTCACTGAACCTGCCTCCACCACACTCTCAGACAGTGCATTCCTGATCGAAAATACTCACTGAACCTGCCTCCACCACACTCTCAGACAGTGCATTCCAGATCCTAAACACTCACTGAACCTGCCTCCACCACACTCTCTGACAGTGCATTCCTGATCCTAAACACACACTGAACCTGCCTCCACCACACTCTCTGACAGTGCATTCCAGATCCTAAACACTCACTGAACCTGCCTCCACCTCACTCTCAGGCAGTGCATTCCAGATCCTAAACACTCACTGAACCTGCCTCCACCACACTCTCTGACAGTGCATTCCTGATCCTAAACCCACACTGAACCTGCCTCCACCTCCCTCTCAGGCAGTGCATTCCAGATCCTAAACATGCACTGAATCTGCCTCCACCACACTCTTCGACAGTGCATTCCTGAGCCGAAACACTCATTGAACCTGCCTCCACCAGACCCTCAAACAGAGCATTCCAGTTCCTGAATACTCACTGAACCTGCCTCCACCACACTCTCAGACATTGCATTCCAGATCCTAAACACTCACTGAACCTGCCTCCACCTCCCTCTCAGGCAGTGCATTCCAGATCCAAAACATGCACTGAATCTGCCTCCACCACACTCTCAGACAGTGTAATCCTGATCCTAAACACACACTGAACCTGCCTCCACCTCCCTCTCAGGCAGTGCATTCCAGATCCTAAACATGCACTGAATCTGCCTCCACCACACTCTCAGACAGTGCATTCCTGATCCTAAACACTCATTGAACGTGCCTCCACCACACTCTCTGACAGTGCATTCCTGATCCTAAACACACACTGAACCTGCCTCCACCTCCCTCTCAGGCAGTGCATTCCAGATCCTAAACATGCACTGAATCTGCCTCCACCACACTCTCAGACAGTGCTTTCCTGATCCTAAACACACACTGAACCTGCCTCCACCTCCCTCTCAGGCAGTGCATTCCAGATCCTAAACATGCACTGAATCTGCCTCCACCACACTCTTAGACAGTGCATTCCTGAGCCGAAACACTCATTGAACCTGCCTCCACCAGACCCTCAAACAGAGCATTCCAGTTCCTGAATACTCACTGAACCTGCCTCCACCACACTCTCAGACAGTGCATTCCAGATCCTAAACACTCACTGAACCTGCCTCCACCTCCCTCTCAGGCAGTGCATTCCAGATCCTAAACATGCACTGAATCTGCCTCCACCACACTCTCAGACAGTGTAATCCTGATCCTAAACACACACTGAACCTGCCTCCAACTCCCTCTCAGGCAGTGCATTCCAGATCCTAAACATGCACTGAATCTGCCTCCACCACACTCTCAGACAGTGCATTCCTGATCCTAAACACACACTGAACCTGCCTCCACCTCCCTCTCAGGCAGTGCATTCCAGATCCTAAACATGCACTGAATCTGCCTCCACCACACTCTCAGACAGTGTAATCCTGATCCTAAACACACACTGAACCTGCCTCCACCACTCTCTCAGACAGTGTAATCCTGATCCTAAACACACACTGAACCTATCTCCACCACACTCTCAGACATTGCACTCCAGATCCGAATCATTCACTGAACCTGCCTCCACCACACTCTCAGACAGTGCATTCCAGATCCTAAACACTCACTGAACCTGCCTCCACCACACTCTCAGACAGCGTATTCCTGATCCTAAACACTCAGTGAACCTGCCACCACCACACTATCAGACAGTGCATTCCAGATCCTAAACACTCACTGAACCTGCCTCCACCACACTATCAGACAGTGCATTCCAGATCCTAAACACTCACTGAACATTCCTCCACCACACTCTCAGGCAGTGCATTCCAGATCCTAAACACTCACTGAACCTGCCTCCACCACACTCTCAGACAGTGCATTCCAGATCCTAAAGAATGACTGTACATGCCTCCACCACACTCTCAGACAGTGCATTTCTGATCCTAAACACTCACTGAACCTGCCTCCACCACATTCTCAGACAGTGCATTCCAGATCCTAAACATTCACTGAACCTGCCTCCACCACACTCTCTGACAGTGCATTCCTGATCCTAAACACACACTGAACCTGCCTCCACCACACTCTCTGACAGTGCATTCCAGATCCTAAACACTCACTGAACCTGCCTCCACATCACTCTCAGGCAGTGCATTCCAGATCCTAAACACTCACTGAACCTGCCTCCACCACACTCTCTGACAGTGCATTCCTGATCCTAAACCCACACTGAACCTGCCTCCACCTCCCTCTCAGGCAGTGCATTCCAGATCCTAAACATGCACTGAATCTGCCTCCACCACACTCTTAGACAGTGCATTCCTGAGCCGAAACACTCATTGAACCTGCCTCCACCAGACCCTCAAACAGAGCATTCCAGTTCCTGAATACTCACTGAACCTGCCTCCACCACACTCTCAGACAGTGTAATCCTGATCCTAAACACACACTGAACCTGCCTCCACCTCCCTCTCAGGCAGTGCATTCCAGATCCTAAACATGCACTGAATCTGCCTCCACCACACTCTCAGACAGTGCATTCCTGATCCTAAACACTCATTGAACGTGCCTCCACCACACTCTCTGACAGTGCATTCCTGATCCTAAACACACACTGAACCTGCCTCCACCTCCCTCTCAGGCAGTGCATTCCAGATCCTAAACATGCACTGAATCTGCCTCCACCACACTCTCAGACAGTGCATTCCTGATCCTAAACACACACTGACCCTGCCTCCACCTCCCTCTCAGGCATTGCATTCCAGATCCTAAACATGCACTGAATCTGCCTCCACCACACTCTCAGACAGTGCATTCCTGATCCTAAACACTCATTGAACCTGCCTCCACCACACTCTCTGACAGTGCATTCCTGATCCTAAACACACACTGAACCTGCCTCCACCACACTCTCTGACAGTGCATTCCTGATCCGAAACATTTATTGAACGTCCCTCCACCACACTCTCTGACAGTGCATTCCTGATCCTAAACACACACTGAACCTGCCTCCACCTCCCTCTCAGGCAGTGCATTCCAGATCCTAAACATGCACTGAATCTGCCTCCACCACACTCCCAGACAGTGCATTCCAGATCCTAAACACACACTGAACCTGCCTCCACCACACTCTCAGGCAGTGCATTCCAGATCCGAAACATGCACTGAATCTGCCTCCACCACACTCTCAGACAGTGCATTCCTGATCCGAAACACTTATTGAACCTCCCTCCACCACACTCTCTGACAGTGCATTCCTGATCCTAAACACACACTGAACCTGCCTCCACCTCCCTCTCAGGCAGTGCATTCCAGATCCTAAACACACACTGAACCTATCTCCACCACACTCTCAGACATTGCACTCCAGATCCGAATCATTCACTGAACCTGCCTCCACCACACTCTCAGACAGTGCATTCCAGATCCTGAACACTCACTGAACCTGCCTCCACCACACTCTCAGACAGCGTATTCCTGATCCTAAACACTCAGTGAACCTGCCACCACCACACTATCAGACAGTGCATTCCAGATCCTAAACACTCACTGAACCTGCCTCCACCACACTATCAGACAGTGCATTCCAGATCCTAAAGAATGACTGTACATGCCTCCACCACACTATCAGACAGTGCATTCCAGATCCTAAACACTCACTGAACATTCCTCCACCACACTCTCAGACAGTGCATTCCAGATCCTAAAGAATGACTGTACATGCCTCCACCACACTCTCAGACAGTGCATTCCAGATCCTAAACACTCACTGAACCTGCCTCCACCACATTCTCAGACAGTGCATTCCAGATCCTAAACACTCACTGAACCTGCCTCCACCACACTCTCAGACAGTGCATTCCTGATCGAAAATACTCACTGAACCTGCCTCCACCACACTCTCAGACAGTGCATTCCAGATCCTAAACACTCACTGAACCTGCCTCCACCACACTCTCTGACAGTGCATTCCTGATCCTAAACACACACTGAACCTGCCTCCACCACACTCTCTGACAGTGCATTCCAGATCCTAAACACTCACTGAACCTGCCTCCACCTCACTCTCAGGCAGTGCATTCCAGATCCTAAACACTCACTGAACCTGCCTCCACCACACTCTCTGACAGTGCATTCCTGATCCTAAACCCACACTGAACCTGCCTCCACCTCCCTCTCAGGCAGTGCATTCCAGATCCTAAACATGCACTGAATCTGCCTCCACCACACTCTTCGACAGTGCATTCCTGAGCCGAAACACTCATTGAACCTGCCTCCACCAGACCCTCAAACAGAGCATTCCAGTTCCTGAATACTCACTGAACCTGCCTCCACCACACTCTCAGACATTGCATTCCAGATCCTAAACACTCACTGAACCTGCCTCCACCTCCCTCTCAGGCAGTGCATTCCAGATCCAAAACATGCACTGAATCTGCCTCCACCACACTCTCAGACAGTGTAATCCTGATCCTAAACACACACTGAACCTGCCTCCACCTCCCTCTCAGGCAGTGCATTCCAGATCCTAAACATGCACTGAATCTGCCTCCACCACACTCTCAGACAGTGCATTCCTGATCCTAAACACTCATTGAACGTGCCTCCACCACACTCTCTGACAGTGCATTCCTGATCCTAAACACACACTGAACCTGCCTCCACCTCCCTCTCAGGCAGTGCATTCCAGATCCTAAACATGCACTGAATCTGCCTCCACCACACTCTCAGACAGTGCTTTCCTGATCCTAAACACACACTGAACCTGCCTCCACCTCCCTCTCAGGCAGTGCATTCCAGATCCTAAACATGCACTGAATCTGCCTCCACCACACTCTTAGACAGTGCATTCCTGAGCCGAAACACTCATTGAACCTGCCTCCACCAGACCCTCAAACAGAGCATTCCAGTTCCTGAATACTCACTGAACCTGCCTCCACCACACTCTCAGACAGTGCATTCCAGATCCTAAACACTCACTGAACCTGCCTCCACCTCCCTCTCAGGCAGTGCATTCCAGATCCTAAACATGCACTGAATCTGCCTCCACCACACTCTCAGACAGTGTAATCCTGATCCTAAACACACACTGAACCTGCCTCCAACTCCCTCTCAGGCAGTGCATTCCAGATCCTAAACATGCACTGAATCTGCCTCCACCACACTCTCAGACAGTGCATTCCTGATCCTAAACACACACTGAACCTGCCTCCACCTCCCTCTCAGGCAGTGCATTCCAGATCCTAAACATGCACTGAATCTGCCTCCACCACACTCTCAGACAGTGTAATCCTGATCCTAAACACACACTGAACCTGCCTCCACCACTCTCTCAGACAGTGTAATCCTGATCCTAAACACACACTGAACCTATCTCCACCACACTCTCAGACATTGCACTCCAGATCCGAATCATTCACTGAACCTGCCTCCACCACACTCTCAGACAGTGCATTCCAGATCCTAAACACTCACTGAACCTGCCTCCACCACACTCTCAGACAGCGTATTCCTGATCCTAAACACTCAGTGAACCTGCCACCACCACACTATCAGACAGTGCATTCCAGATCCTAAACACTCACTGAACCTGCCTCCACCACACTATCAGACAGTGCATTCCAGATCCTAAACACTCACTGAACATTCCTCCACCACACTCTCAGGCAGTGCATTCCAGATCCTAAACACTCACTGAACCTGCCTCCACCACACTCTCAGACAGTGCATTCCAGATCCTAAAGAATGACTGTACATGCCTCCACCACACTCTCAGACAGTGCATTCCAGATCCTAAACACTCACTGAACCTGCCTCCACCACATTCTCAGACAGTGCATTCCAGATCCTAAACACTCACTGAACCTGCCTCCACCACACTCTCAGACAGTGCATTCCTGATCGAAAATACTCACTGAACCTGCCTCCACCACACTCTCAGACAGTGCATTCCAGATCCTAAACACTCACTGAACCTGCCTCCACCACACTCTCTGACAGTGCATTCCTGATCCTAAACACACACTGAACCTGCCTCCACCACACTCTCTGACAGTGCATTCCAGATCCTAAACACTCACTGAACCTGCCTCCACCTCACTCTCAGGCAGTGCATTCCAGATCCTAAACACTCACTGAACCTGCCTCCACCACACTCTCTGACAGTGCATTCCTGATCCTAAACCCACACTGAACCTGCCTCCACCTCCCTCTCAGGCAGTGCATTCCAGATCCTAAACATGCACTGAATCTGCCTCCACCACACTCTTCGACAGTGCATTCCTGAGCCGAAACACTCATTGAACCTGCCTCCACCAGACCCTCAAACAGAGCATTCCAGTTCCTGAATACTCACTGAACCTGCCTCCACCACACTCTCAGACATTGCATTCCAGATCCTAAACACTCACTGAACCTGCCTCCACCTCCCTCTCAGGCAGTGCATTCCAGATCCAAAACATGCACTGAATCTGCCTCCACCACACTCTCAGACAGTGTAATCCTGATCCTAAACACACACTGAACCTGCCTCCACCTCCCTCTCAGGCAGTGCATTCCAGATCCTAAACATGCACTGAATCTGCCTCCACCACACTCTCAGACAGTGCATTCCTGATCCTAAACACTCATTGAACGTGCCTCCACCACACTCTCTGACAGTGCATTCCTGATCCTAAACACACACTGAACCTGCCTCCACCTCCCTCTCAGGCAGTGCATTCCAGATCCTAAACATGCACTGAATCTGCCTCCACCACACTCTCAGACAGTGCTTTCCTGATCCTAAACACACACTGAACCTGCCTCCACCTCCCTCTCAGGCAGTGCATTCCAGATCCTAAACATGCACTGAATCTGCCTCCACCACACTCTTAGACAGTGCATTCCTGAGCCGAAACACTCATTGAACCTGCCTCCACCAGACCCTCAAACAGAGCATTCCAGTTCCTGAATACTCACTGAACCTGCCTCCACCACACTCTCAGACAGTGCATTCCAGATCCTAAACACTCACTGAACCTGCCTCCACCTCCCTCTCAGGCAGTGCATTCCAGATCCTAAACATGCACTGAATCTGCCTCCACCACACTCTCAGACAGTGTAATCCTGATCCTAAACACACACTGAACCTGCCTCCAACTCCCTCTCAGGCAGTGCATTCCAGATCCTAAACATGCACTGAATCTGCCTCCACCACACTCTCAGACAGTGCATTCCTGATCCTAAACACACACTGAACCTGCCTCCACCTCCCTCTCAGGCAGTGCATTCCAGATCCTAAACATGCACTGAATCTGCCTCCACCACACTCTCAGACAGTGTAATCCTGATCCTAAACACACACTGAACCTGCCTCCACCACTCTCTCAGACAGTGTAATCCTGATCCTAAACACACACTGAACCTATCTCCACCACACTCTCAGACATTGCACTCCAGATCCGAATCATTCACTGAACCTGCCTCCACCACACTCTCAGACAGTGCATTCCAGATCCTAAACACTCACTGAACCTGCCTCCACCACACTCTCAGACAGCGTATTCCTGATCCTAAACACTCAGTGAACCTGCCACCACCACACTATCAGACAGTGCATTCCAGATCCTAAACACTCACTGAACCTGCCTCCACCACACTATCAGACAGTGCATTCCAGATCCTAAACACTCACTGAACATTCCTCCACCACACTCTCAGGCAGTGCATTCCAGATCCTAAACACTCACTGAACCTGCCTCCACCACACTCTCAGACAGTGCATTCCAGATCCTAAAGAATGACTGTACATGCCTCCACCACACTCTCAGACAGTGCATTTCTGATCCTAAACACTCACTGAACCTGCCTCCACCACATTCTCAGACAGTGCATTCCAGATCCTAAACATTCACTGAACCTGCCTCCACCACACTCTCTGACAGTGCATTCCTGATCCTAAACACACACTGAACCTGCCTCCACCACACTCTCTGACAGTGCATTCCAGATCCTAAACACTCACTGAACCTGCCTCCACATCACTCTCAGGCAGTGCATTCCAGATCCTAAACACTCACTGAACCTGCCTCCACCACACTCTCTGACAGTGCATTCCTGATCCTAAACCCACACTGAACCTGCCTCCACCTCCCTCTCAGGCAGTGCATTCCAGATCCTAAACATGCACTGAATCTGCCTCCACCACACTCTTAGACAGTGCATTCCTGAGCCGAAACACTCATTGAACCTGCCTCCACCAGACCCTCAAACAGAGCATTCCAGTTCCTGAATACTCACTGAACCTGCCTCCACCACACTCTCAGACAGTGTAATCCTGATCCTAAACACACACTGAACCTGCCTCCACCTCCCTCTCAGGCAGTGCATTCCAGATCCTAAACATGCACTGAATCTGCCTCCACCACACTCTCAGACAGTGCATTCCTGATCCTAAACACTCATTGAACGTGCCTCCACCACACTCTCTGACAGTGCATTCCTGATCCTAAACACACACTGAACCTGCCTCCACCTCCCTCTCAGGCAGTGCATTCCAGATCCTAAACATGCACTGAATCTGCCTCCACCACACTCTCAGACAGTGCATTCCTGATCCTAAACACACACTGAACCTGCCTCCACCTCCCTCTCAGGCAGTGCATTCCAGATCCTAAACATGCACTGAATCTGCCTCCACCACACTCTTAGACAGTGCATTCCTGAGCCGAAACACTCATTGAACCTGCCTCCACCAGACCCTCAAACAGAGCATTCCAGTTCCTGAATACTCACTGAACCTGCCTCCACCACACTCTCAGACAGTGCATTCCAGATCCTAAACACTCACTGAACCTGCCTCCACCTCCCTCTCAGGCAGTGCATTCCAGATCCTAAACATGCACTGAATCTGCCTCCACCACACTCTCAGACAGTGTAATCCTGATCCTAAACACACACTGAACCTGCCTCCACCTCCCTCTCAGGCAGTGCATTCCAGATCCTAAACACTCATTGAACCTGCCTCCACCACACTCTCAGACAGTGTAATCCTGATCCTAAACACACACTGAATCTGCCTCCACCACACTCTCAGACAGTGCATTCCTGATCCTAAACACTCATTGAACCTGCCTCCACCACACTCTCTGACAGTGCATTCCTGATCCTAAACACACACTGAACCTGCCTCCACCTCCCTCTCAGGCAGTGCATTCCAGATCCTAAACATGCACTGAATCTGCCTCCACCACACTCTCAGACAGTGCATTCCTGATCCTAAACACACACTGAACCTGCCTCCACCTCCCTCTCAGGCAGTGCATTCCAGATCCTAAACATGCACTGAATCTGCCTCCACCACACTCTCAGACAGTGCATTCCTGATCCTAAACACTCATTGAACCTGCCTCCACCACACTCTCTGACAGTGCATTCCTGATCCTAAACACACACTGAACCTGCCTCCACCTCCCTCTCAGGCAGTGCATTCCAGATCCTAAACATGCACTGAATCTGCCTCCACCACACTCTCAGACAGTGCATTCCTGATCCTAAACACACACTGAACCTGCCTCCACCTCCCTCTCAGGCAGTGCATTCCAGATCCTAAACACACACTGAACCTGCCTCCACCACACTCTCAGACAGTGCATTTCAGATCCTAAACACTCACTAAACCTGCCTCCACCACACTCTCTGACAGTGCATTCCTGATCGAATATACTAACTGAATCTGCCTCCACCACACTCCCAGACAGTGCATTCCTGATCCTAAACACACACTGAACATTCCTCCACCACACTCTCAGACAGTGCATTCCAGGTCCTAAACACACACTGAACCTATCTCCACCACACTCTCAGACATTGCATTCCAGATCCTAAACACTCACTGAACCTGCCTCCACGACACTCTCAGACAGTGCATTCCAGGTCCTAAACACACACTGAACCTATCTCCACCACACTCTCAGACAGTGCATTCCAGATCCTAAAGAATGACTGTACATGCCTCCACCACACTCTCAGACAGTGCATTCCAGATCCTAAAAACTCACTGAACCTGCCTCCACCACATTCTCAGACAGTGCATTCCAGATCCTAAACACTCACTAAACCTGCCTCCACCACACTCTCTGACAGTGCATTCCTGATCGAAAATACTCACTGAACCTGCCTACACCTCACTCTCAGGCAGTGCATTCCAGATCCTAAACACTCACTGAACCTGCCTCCACCACACTCTCTGACAGTGCATTCCTGATCCTAAACACACACTGAACCTGCCTCCACCACACTCTCAGGCAGTGCATTCAAGATCCTAAACATGCACTGAATGTGCCTCCACCACACTCTTAGACAGTGCATTCCTGAGCCGAAACACTCATTGAACCTGCCTCCACCAGACTCTCAAACAGAGCATTCCAGTTCCTGAATACTCACTGAACCTGCCTCCACCACACTCTCAGACAGTGCATTCCAGGTCCTGAGCACTCACTGAACCTTTCTCCAGCACACTCTCAGACAGTGTAATCCTGATCCTAAACACTCACTGAACCTGCTTCCACCACACTCTCAGACAGTGCATTCCAGGTCCTAAACACACACTGAACCTTTCTCCAGCACACTCTCAGACAGTGTAATCCTGATCCTAAACACTCACTGAACCTGCTTCCACCACACTCTCAGACATTGCACTCCAGATCCGAATCATTCACTGAACCTGCCTCCACCACACACTCAGACAGTGCATTCCAGATTCTGAACACTCACTGAACCTGCCTCCACCACACTCTCAGACTGTGTATTCCTGATCCTAAACACTCACTGAACCTGCCTCCACCACACACTCAGGCAGTGCATTCCAGGTACTAAACACACACTGAACCTATCTCCACCACACTCTCAGACAGTGCATTCCAGATCCTAAAGAATCACTGTACCTGCCTCCACCACACTCTCTGACAGTGCATTCCTGATCCTAAACACACACTGAACCTGCCTCCACCACACTCTCAGACAGTGCATTCCAGATCCTAAACACACACTGAACCTGCCTCCACACACTCTCAGACAGTGCATTCCAGATCCTAAACACACACTGAACCTGCCTCCACCACACTCTCAGACAGTGCATTCCTGATCCTAAACACTCACTGAACCTGCCTCCACCTCCCTCTCAGGCAGTGCATTCCAGATCCTAAACATGCACTGAATCTGCCTCCACCACACTCCCAGACAGTGCATTCCAGATCCTAAACACACACTGAACCTGCCTCCACCACACTCTCAGGCAGTGCATTCCAGATCCGAAACATGCACTGAATCTGCCTCCACCACACTCTCAGACAGTGCATTCCTGATCCGAAACACTTATTGAACCTCCCTCCACCACACTCTCTGACAGTGCATTCCTGATCCGAAACACACACTGAACCTGCCTCCACCTCCCTCTCAGGCAGTGCATTCCAGATCCTAAACATGCACTGAATCTGCCTCCACCACACTCCCAGACAGTGCATTCCTGATCCTAAACACACACTGAACCTGCCTCCACCTCTCTCTCAGGCAGTGCATTCCAGATCCTAAACATGCACTGAATCTGCCTCCACCAGACTCTCAAACAGAGCATTCCAGTTCCTGAGCACTCACTGAACCTGCCTCCACCACACTCTCAGACAGTGTAATCCTGATCCTAAACACACACTGAACCTGCCTCCACCACTCTCTCAGACAGTGTAATCCTGATCCTAAACACTCACTGAACCTGCTTCCACCACACTCTCAGACATTGCACTCCAGATCCGAATCATTCACTGAACCTGCCTCCACCACACTCTCAGACAGTGCATTCCAGATCCTAAACACTCAGTGAACCTGCCTCCACCACACTCTCAGACAGTGCATTCCAGATCCTAAACACTCACTGAACCTGCCTCCACCACACTCTCTGACAGTGCATTCCTGATCGAAAATACTCACTGAACCTGCCTCCACCACACTCTCAGACAGTGCATTCCAGATCCTAAACACTCACTGAACCTGCCTCCACCACACTCTCTGACAGTGCATTCCTGATCCTAAACACACACTGAACCTGCCTCCACCTCACTCTTAGGCAGTGCATTCCAGATCCTAAACACTCACTGAACCTGCCTCCACCACACTCTCTGACAGTGCATTCCTGATCCTAAACACACACTGAACCTGCCTCCACCTCCCTCTCAGGCAGTGCATTCCAGATCCTAAACATGCACTGAATATGCCTTCCCCACACTCTTAGACAGTGCATTCCTGAGCCGAAACACTCATTGAACCTGCCTCCACCTCCCTCTCAGGCAGTGCATTCCAGATCCTAAACATGCACTGAATCTGCCTCCACCACACTCTCAGACAGTGCATTCCTGATCCTAAACACTCATTGAACCTGCCTCCACCACACTCTCTGACAGTGCATTCCTGATCCTAAACACACACTGAACCTGCCTCCACCTCCCTCTCAGGCAGTGCATTCCAGATCCTAAACATGCACTGAATCTGCCTCCACCACACTCTCAGACAGTGCATTCCTGATCCTAAACACACACTGAACCTGCCTCCACCTCCCTCTCAGGCAGTGCATTCCAGATCCTAAACATGCACTGAATCTGCCTCCACCACACTCTCAGACAGTGCATTCCTGATCCTAAACACTCATTGAACCTGCCTCCACCACACTCTCTGACAGTGCATTCCTGATCCTAAACACACACTGAACCTGCCTCCACCTCCCTCTCAGGCAGTGCATTCCAGATCCTAAACATGCACTGAATCTGCCTCCACCACACTCTCAGACAGTGCATTCCTGATCCTAAACACACACTGAACCTGCCTCCACCTCCCTCTCAGGCAGTGCATTCCAGATCCTAAACACACACTGAACCTGCCTCCACCACACTCTCAGACAGTGCATTTCAGATCCTAAACACACACTAAACCTGCCTCCACCACACTCTCTGACAGTGCATTCCTGATCGAATATACTAACTGAATCTGCCTCCACCGCACTCCCAGACAGTGCATTCCTGATCCTAAACACACACTGAACATTCCTCCACGACACTCTCAGACAGTGCATTCCAGATCCTAAACACACACTGAACCTATCTCCACCACACTCTCAGACATTGCATTCCAGATCCTAAACACTCACTGAACCTGCCTCCACGACACTCTCAGACAGTGCATTCCAGGTCCTAAACACACACTGAACCTATCTCCACCACACTCTCAGACAGTGCATTCCAGATCCGAAAGAATGACTGTACATGCCTCCACCACACTCTCAGACAGTTCATTCCAGATCCTAAAAACTCACTGAACCTGCATCCACCACATTCTCAGACAGTGCATTCCAGATCCTAAACACTCACTAAACCTGCCTCCACCACACTCTCTGACAGTGCATTCCTGATCGAAAATACTCACTGAACCTGCCTCCACCTTACTCTCAGGCAGTGCATTCCAGATCCTAAACACTCACTGAACCTGCCTCCACCGAACTCTCTGACAGTGCATTCCTGATCCTAAACACTCACTGAACCTGCCTCCACCACACTCTCAGACAGTGCATTCCAGATCCTGAACACTCACTGAACCTGCCTCCAACACACTCTCAGACAGTGCATTCCAGATCATAAACACTCACTGAACCTGCCTCCACCACACTCTCAGACAGTGCATTCCAGATCCTAAACACTCACTGAACCTGCCTCCACCACACTCTCAGACAGTGCATTCCAGATCTTGAACACTCACTGAACCTGCCTCCACCACACTCTCAGACAGTGCATTCCAGATCCTAAACACTCACTGAACCTGCCTCCACCACACTCTCAGACAGTGCATTCCAGATCCTGAACACTCACTGAACCTGCCTCCACCACAATCTCAGACAGTGCATTCCAGATCCTAAAGAATGACTGTACATGCCTCCACCACACTCTCAGACAGTGCATTCCAGATCCTAAGCACATACTGAACCTGTCTCCACCACACTCTCAGACATTGCATTCCAGATCCTGAACACTCACCGAACCTGCCTCCACCACACACTCTGACAATGCACTCCAGATCCTAATCATTCACTGAACCTGCCTCCACCACAATCTCAGACAGTGCATTCCAGATCCTAAAGAATGACTGTACATGCCTCCACCACACTCTCAGACAGTGCATTCCAGATCCTAAAAACTCACTGAACCTGCCTCCACCACATTCTCAGACAGTGCATTCCAGATCCTAAACACTCACTAAATCTGCCTCCACCACACTCTCTGACAGTGCATTCCTGATCGAAAATACTCACTGAACCTGCCTCCACCTCACTCTCAGGCAGTGCATTCTAGATCCTAAACACTCACTGAACCTGCCTCCACCACACTCTCTGACAGTGCATTCCTGATCCTAAACACACACTGAACCTGCCTCCACCACACTCTCAGGCAGTGCATTCCAGATCCTAAACATGCACTGAATCTGCCTCCACCACACTCTTAGACAGTGCATTCCTGAGCCGAAACACTCATTGAACCTGCCTCCACCAGACTCTCAAACAGAGCATTCCAGTTCCTGAATACTCACTGAACCTGCCTCCACCACACTCTCAGACAGTGCATTCCAGGTCCTGAGCACTCACTGAACCTGCCTCCAGCACACTCTCAGACAGTGTAATCCTGATCCTAAACACTCACTGAACCTGCTTCCACCACACTCTCAGACAGTGCATTCCAGGTCCTAAACACACACTGAACCTATCTCCACCACACTCTCAGACATTGCACTCCAGATCCGAATCATTCACTGAACCTGCCTCCACCACACTCTCAGACAGTGCATTCCAGATTCTGAACACTCACTGAACCTGCCTCCACCACACTCTCAGACTGTGTATTCCTGATCCTAAACAATCAGTGAACCTGCCTCCACCACACTCTCAGACAGTGCATTTCAGATCCGAAACACTCACTGAACCTGCCTCCACGACACTCTCAGACAGTGCATTCCAGGTCCTAAACACTCACTGAACCTCTCTCCAAGACACTCTCAGACATTGCATTCCAGATCCGAAACACTCACTGAACCTGCCTCCACCACACACTCAGGCAGTGCATTCCAGGTACTAAACACACACTGAACCTATCTCCACCACACTCTCAGACAGTGCATTCCAGATCCTAAAGAATCACTGTACCTGCCTCCACCACATTCTCAGACAGTGCATTCCATATCCTGAAAACTCACTGAACCTGCCTCCACCACACTCTCAGACAGTGCATTCCAGATCCTAAGCACATACTGAACCTGTCTCCACCATACTCTCAGACATTGCATTCCAGATCCTAAACACTCACTGAACCTGCCTCCACCACACTCTCAGACAATGCATTCCAGATCCTAAACACTCACTGAACCTGCCTCCACCACACTCTCAGACAGTGCATTTCAGATCCTAACCACTCACTGAACCTGCCTCCACCACACTCTCAGACAATGCATTCCAGATCCTAACCACTCACTGAACCTGCCTCCACCACACTCTCAGACAGTGCATTTCAGATCCTAACCACTCACTGAACCTGCCTCCACCACACTCTCAGGCAATGCATTCTAGATCGAAAGTACTCACTGAACCTGCCCACACCACACTCTCAGACACTGCATTTCAGATCCTAACCACTCACTGAACCTGCCTCCACCACACTCTCAGGCAATGCATTCTAGATCGAAAATACTCACTGAACCTGCCCACACCACACTCTCAGACACTGCATTCCAGATCCTAAACACTCACTGAACCTGTCTCCAGCGCACTCTCAGACAATGCATTCCAGATCCTAACCACTCACTGAACCTGCCTCCACCACACTCTCAGACAGTGCATTCCAGATCATAAACACACACTGAACCTATCTCCACCACACTCTCAGACAGTGCATTCCAGATCCTAAAGAATCACTGTACCTGCCTCCACCACATTCTCAGACAGTGCATTCCATATCCTGAAAACTCACTGAACCTGCCTCCACCACACTCTCAGACAGTGCATTCCAGATCCTAAGCACATACTGAACCTGTCTCCACCATACTCTCAGACATTGCATTCCAGATCCTAAACACTCACTGAACCTGCCTCCACCACACTCTCAGACAGTGCATTCCAGATCCTAACCACTCACCGAACCTACCTCCACCACACACTCTGACAATGCACTCCAGATCCTAAACACTCACAGAACCTGCCTCCACCACACTCTCAGACAGTGCATTCCAGATCCTAAACACTCACAGAACCTGCCTCCACCACACTCTCAGACAGTGCATTCCAGATCCTAAACACTCACTGAACCTGCCTCCACCACACTCTCTGACAGTGCATTCCTGATCCTAAACACACACTGAACCTGCCTCCACCACACTCTCAGGCAGTGCATTCCAGATCCTAAACATGCACTGAATCTGCCTCCACCACACTCTTAGACAGTGCATTCCTGAGCCGAAACACTCATTGAACCTGCCTCCACCAGACTCTCAAACAGAGCATTCCAGTTCCTGAATACTCACTGAACCTGCCTCCACCACACTCTCAGACAGTGCATTCCAGGTCCTGAGCACTCACTGAACCTGCCTCCAGCACACTCTCAGACAGTGTAATCCTGATCCTAAACACTCACTGAACCTGCTTCCACCACACTCTCAGACAGTGCATTCCAGGTCCTAAACACACACTGAACCTATCTCCACCACACTCTCAGACATTGCACTCCAGATCCGAATCATTCACTGAACCTGCCTCCACCACACTCTCAGACAGTGCATTCCAGATTCTGAACACTCACTGAACCTGCCTCCACCACACTCTCAGACTGTGTATTCCTGATCCTAAACAATCAGTGAACCTGCCTCCACCACACTCTCAGACAGTGCATTTCAGATCCGAAACACTCACTGAACCTGCCTCCACGACACTCTCAGACAGTGCATTCCAGGTCCTAAACACTCACTGAACCTCTCTCCAAGACACTCTCAGACATTGCATTCCAGATCCGAAACACTCACTGAACCTGCCTCCACCACACACTCAGGCAGTGCATTCCAGGTACTAAACACACACTGAACCTATCTCCACCACACTCTCAGACAGTGCATTCCAGATCCTAAAGAATCACTGTACCTGCCTCCACCACATTCTCAGACAGTGCATTCCATATCCTGAAAACTCACTGAACCTGCCTCCACCACACTCTCAGACAGTGCATTCCAGATCCTAAGCACATACTGAACCTGTCTCCACCATACTCTCAGACATTGCATTCCAGATCCTAAACACTCACTGAACCTGCCTCCACCACACTCTCAGACAATGCATTCCAGATCCTAAACACTCACTGAACCTGCCTCCACCACACTCTCAGACAGTGCATTTCAGATCCTAACCACTCACTGAACCTGCCTCCACCACACTCTCAGACAATGCATTCCAGATCCTAACCACTCACTGAACCTGCCTCCACCACACTCTCAGACAGTGCATTTCAGATCCTAACCACTCACTGAACCTGCCTCCACCACACTCTCAGGCAATGCATTCTAGATCGAAAGTACTCACTGAACCTGCCCACACCACACTCTCAGACACTGCATTTCAGATCCTAACCACTCACTGAACCTGCCTCCACCACACTCTCAGGCAATGCATTCTAGATCGAAAATACTCACTGAACCTGCCCACACCACACTCTCAGACACTGCATTCCAGATCCTAAACACTCACTGAACCTGTCTCCAGCGCACTCTCAGACAATGCATTCCAGATCCTAACCACTCACTGAACCTGCCTCCACCACACTCTCAGACAGTGCATTCCAGATCATAAACACACACTGAACCTATCTCCACCACACTCTCAGACAGTGCATTCCAGATCCTAAAGAATCACTGTACCTGCCTCCACCACATTCTCAGACAGTGCATTCCATATCCTGAAAACTCACTGAACCTGCCTCCACCACACTCTCAGACAGTGCATTCCAGATCCTAAGCACATACTGAACCTGTCTCCACCATACTCTCAGACATTGCATTCCAGATCCTAAACACTCACTGAACCTGCCTCCACCACACTCTCAGACAGTGCATTCCAGATCCTAACCACTCACCGAACCTACCTCCACCACACACTCTGACAATGCACTCCAGATCCTAAACACTCACAGAACCTGCCTCCACCACACTCTCAGACAGTGCATTCCAGATCCTAAACACTCACAGAACCTGCCTCCACCACACTCTCAGACAGTGCATTCCAGATCCTAAACACTCACTGAACCTGCCTCCACCACACTCTCAGACAATGCATTCCAGATCCTAAACACTCACTGAACCTGCCTCCACCACACTCTCAGACAGTGCATTTCAGATCCTAACCACTCACTGAACCTGCCTCCACCACACTCTCAGGCAATGCATTCTAGATCGAAAATACTCACTGAACCTGCCCACACCACACTCTCAGACACTGCATTCCAGATCCTAAACACTCACTGAACCTGTCTCCAGCACACTCTCTGACAGTGCATTCCAGATCCTGAACACTCACTGAACCTGCCTCCAACACACTCTCAGACAGTGCATTCCAGATCCTGAACACTCACTGAACCTGCCTCCAACACACTCTCAGACAGTGCATTCCAGATCATAAACACTCACTGAACCTGCCTCTACCACACTCTCAGACAGTGCATTCCAGATCCTAAACACTCACTGAACCTGCCTCCACCACACTCTCAGACACTGCATTCCAGATCCTGAACACTCACTTAACCTGCCTCCACCACACTCTCAGACAGTGCATTCCAGATCATAAACACTCACTGAACCTGCCTCCACCACACTCTCAGACAGTGCATTCCAGATCCTAAACACTCACTGAACCTGCCTCCACCACACTCTCAGACAGTGCATTCCAGATCCTGAACACTCACTGAACCTGCCTCCAACACACTCTCAGACAGTGCATTCCAGATCCTGAACACTCACTTAACCTGCCTCCACCACACTCTCAGACAGTGCATTCCAGATCATAAACACTCACTGAACCTGCCTCCACTACACTCTCAGACAGTGCATTCCAGATCCTAAACACTCAGTGAACATGCCTCCACCACACTCTCAGAAACAGCATTCCAGATCGTAAACACTCACTGACCTGCCTCCACGACACTCTCAGGCCGCGCAATAAAGATCCTAAATAGTCACTGAACCTGCCTCCACCACACTCTCAGACACTGCATTCCAGATCCTAAACACTCACTGAACCTGCCTCCACCACACTCTCAGACAGTGCATTCCAGATCCCAAACACTCACTGAACCTCCCTCCACCACACTCTCAGATATTGCATTCCTGAACCTAAACACACACTGAACCTGCCTCCACCACACTCTCAGACAGTGTATTCCAGATCCTCAACACTTACTGAACCTGCCTCCACCAAACTCTCTGACAGTGCATTCCTGATCCTAAACACACACTGAACCGGCCTCCAACACACTCTCAGGCCGCGCAATAAAGATCCTAAATACTCACTGAACCTGCCTCCACCACATTCTCAGACAGTGCATTCCAGATGCTAAATACTCACTGAACCTGCCTCCACCGCACTCTCAGGCAGTGCATTCCAGATCCTAAACATGCACTGAATCTGCTCCACCACAGTCTCAGACAGTGTATTCCAGATCCTAAACACTCACTGAACCTGCCACCACCATACTCTCAGAAAGTGCATTCCAGATCCAATTGAATCACGGTACCTGCCTCCACCACACTCTCAGACAGTGCATTCCAGATCCGAAACACTCACTGAACCTGCTCCACCACAGTCTCAGACAGTGTATTCCAGATCCTAAACACTCACTGAACCTGCCTCCACCACACTCTCAGACAGTGCATTCCAGATCCTAAACACTCACTGAACCTCCCTCCACCACACTCTCAGACATTGCATTCCAGATCCTGAACACTCACTGAAACTCCCTCCACCACACTCTCAGACAGTGCATTCCAGATCCTAAACACTCACTGAACCTCCCTCCACCACACTCTCAGACAGTGCATTCCAGATCCTAAACACTCACTGAACCTCCCTCGACCACACTCTCAGACATTGCATTCCAGATCCTAAAGAATCACTGTACCTGCCTCCACTGCAGTCTCAGACAGTGCATTCCAGATCCTAAACACTCACTGAACCTGCCACCACCACACTCTCAGACAGTGCATTCCAGATCCTAAAGAATCACTGTACCTGCCTCCACCACACTCTCTGACAGTACATTGCAGATCCTAAACACACACTGAACCTGCTTCCACCACAGTATGAAACAGTGCATTCCAGATCTTCAACACTTACTGAACCTGCCTCCACCAAACTCTCAGACAGTGCATTCCAGATCCTAAACACACACTGAACCTGCCTCCACCACACTCTCAGACAGTGTATTCCAGATCCTAAATACCCACTGAACCTGCCTCCGCCACACTTTCAGACAGTGCATTCCAGATCCTAAAGACTCAGTGAACCTGCCTCCACCACACTCTCTGACAGTACATTGCAGATCCTAAACACACACTGAACCTGCTTCCAACACAGTATGAAACAGTGCATTCCAGATCATCAACACTTACTGAACCTGCCTCCACCAAACTCTCAGACAGTGCATTCCAGATCCTAAACACTCACTGAACCTGCCTCCACTACACTCTCAGACACTGCATTCCAGATCCTAAACACTCACTGAACCTGCTTCCACCACACTCTCAGACAGTGCATTCCATATCCTAAACACTCACTGAACCTGCCTCCACCACACTCTCAGACAGTGCATTCCAGATCCTAAACACTCACTGAACCTGCCTCCACCGCACTCTCAGATATTGCATTCCTGAACCTAAACACACACTGAACCTGCTTCCACCACATTCTCAGACAGTGCATTCCAGATCCTAAACACTCACTGAACCTGTCTCCACCGCACTCTCAGACAGTGCATTCCAGATCCAATTGAATCACGGTACCTGCCTCCACCACACTCTCAGACAGTGCATTCCAGATCCTAAACACTCACTGAACCTGCTCCACCACAGTCTCAGACAGTGCATTCCAGATCCTAAACACTCACTGAACCTGCCTCCACCACACTCTCAGACAGTGCATTCCAGATCCTAAACACTCACTGAACCTCCCTCCACCACACTCTCAGACATTGCATTCCAGATCCTGAACACTCACTGATCCTCCCTCCACCACACTCTCAGACAGTGCATTCCAGATCCTAAACACTCACTGAACCTCCCTCGACCACGCTCTCAGACATTGCATTCCAGATCCTAAAGAATCACGGTACCTGCCTCCACCACACTCTCAGACAGTGCATTCCAGATCCTAAAGAATCACTGTACATGCCTCCACCACACTCTCAGACAGTGCATTCCAGATCCTAAACACTCTCTGAACCTGCCACCACCACACTCTCAGACAGTGCATTCCAGATCCTAAAGAATCACTGTACCTGCCTCCACCACACTCTCCGACAGTGCATTCCAGATCCTAAACACTCACTGAACCTCCCTCCACCACACTCTCAGGCACTGCATTCCAGATCCTAAACACTCACTGAACCTGTCTCCACCACACTCTCTGACAGTACATTGCAGATCCTAAACACACACTGAACCTGCTTCCACCACACTCTGAAACAGTGTATTCCAGATCCTCAACACTTACTGAACCTTCCTCCACCAAACTCTCTGACAGTGCATTCCTGATCCTAAACACACACTGAACCTGCCTCCACCACACTCTCAGACAGTGCATTCCAGATCCTGAACACTCACTGAACCTGCCTCCACCATTCTCTCAGACAGGGCATTGCAGATCCTGTACACTCACTTAACCTGCCTCCACCACACTCTCAGACAGTGCATTACAGGTCATAAACAATCACTGAACCTGCCTCCACCACACTCTCAGACAGTGCATTCCAGATCCTAAACACTCACTGAACCTGCCTCCACCACATTCTCAGACAATGTATTCCAGATCCTAAACACTCACTGACCTGCCTCCACCACATTCTCTGACAGTGCATTCCAGATCCTAAAGAATCACTGTACCTGCCTCCACCACACTCTCAGACACTGCATTCCCGATCCTAAACACTCACTGAACCTGCCTCCACCACACTCTCAACTGCGCAATAAAGATCCTAAATACCCACTGAACCTGCCTCCACCACACTCTCAGACACTGCATTCCAGATCCTAAACACTCACTGAACCTGCCTCCACCACACTCTCAGACAGTGCATTCCAGATCCTAAACACTCACTGAACCTCCCTCCACCACACTCTCAGATATTGCATTCCTGAACCTAAACACACACTGAACCTGCTTCCACCACACTCTCAAGCCGCGCAATAAAGATCCTAAATACTCACTGAACCCGCCTCCACCACACTCTCAGACAGTGCATTCCAGATCCAAAACACTCACTGAACCTCCCTCCACCACACTCTCAGATATTGCATTCCTGAACCTAAACACACACTGAACCTGCTTCCACCACACTCTCAAGCCGCGCAATAAAGATCCTAAATACTCACTGAACCCGCCTCCACCACACTCTCAGACAGTGTATTCCAGATCCTCAACACTTACTGAACCTGCCTCCACCAAACTCTCTGACAGTGCATTCCTGATCCTAAACACACACTGAAACGGCCTCCAACACACTCTCAGGCCGCGCAATAAAGATCCTAAACACTCACTGAACCTGCCTCCACCACATTCTCAGACAGTGCATTCCAGATCCTAAATACTCACTGAAGCTGCCACCACCACACTCTCAGACAGTGCATTCCGGATCCTAATCACTCACTGAACCTCCCTCCACCACACTCTCAGACATTGCATTACAGATCCTAAAGACTCACTGAACCTCCCTCCACCACACTCTCAGACAGTGCATTCCAGATCCTAAACACTCACTGAACCTGCCACCACCACACTCTCAGACAGTGCATTCCAGATCCTAAAGAATCACTGTACCTGCCTCCACCGCAGTCTCAGACAGTGCATTCCAGATCCTAAACAGTCACTGAACCTGCCACCACCACACTCTCAGACAGTGCATTCCAGATCCTAAAGAATCACTGTACCTGCCTCCACCACACTCTCCAACAGTGCATTCCAGATCCTAAACACTCACTGAACCTCCCTCCACCACACTCTCAGACACTGCATTCCAGATCCTAAACACTCACTGAACCTGTCTCCACCACACTCTCTGACAGTACATTGCAGATCCTAAAGACACACTGAACCTGCTTCCACCACACTCTCAGACAGTGCATTCCAGATCCTGAACAGTCACTGAACCTGCCTCCACCACACTCTCAGACAGGGCATTGCAGATCCTGAACACTCACTTAACCTGCCTCCACCACAATCTCAGACAGTGCATTCCAGATCCTAAAGAATCACTGTACCTGCCTCCACCACACTCTCCGACAGTGCATTCCAGATCCTAAACACTCACTGAACCTCCCTCCACCACACTCTCAGGCACTGCATTCCAGATCCTAAACAATCACTGAACCTGTCTCCACCACACTCTCTGACAGTACATTGCAGATCCTAAACACACACTGAACCTGCTTCCACCACTCTCTGAAACAGTGTATTCCAGATCCTCAACACTTACTGAACCTTCCGCCACCAAACTCTCTGACAGTGCATTCCAGATCCTGTACACTCATTTAACCTGCCTCCACCACACTCTCAGACAGTGCATTACAGGTCATAAACACTCACTGAACCTGCCTCCACCACACTCTCAGACAATGTATTCCAGATCCTAAATACCCACTGAACCTGCCTCCACCTCACTCTCAGACACTGCATTCCAGATCCTAAACACTCACTGAACCTGCCTCCACCACATTCTCAGACAATGTATTCCAGATCCTAAATACTCACTGAACCCGCCTCCACCACACTCTCAGACAGTGTATTCCAGATCCTCAACACTTACTGAACCTGCCTCCACCAAACTCTCTGACAGTGCATTCCTGATCCTAAACACACACTGAAACGGCCTCCAACACACTCTCAGGCCGCGCAATAAAGATCCTAAACACTCACTGAACCTGCCACCACCACACTTTCAGACAGTGCATTCCAGATCCAATTGAATCACGGTACCTGCCTCCACCACACTCTCAGACAGTGCATTCCAGATCCTAAACACTCACTGAACCTGCCTCCACCACACTCTCAGACAGTGCATTCCGGATCCTAATCACTCACTGAACCTCCCTCCACCACACTCTCAGACATTGCATTCCAGATCCTAAAGACTCACTGAACCTCCCTCCACCACACTCTCAGACAGTGCATTCCAGATCCTAAACACTCACTGAACCTCCCTCGACCACACTCTCAGACATTGCATTCCAGATCCTAAAGAATCACTGTACCTGCCTCCACCGCAGTCTCAGACAGTGCATTCCAGATCCTAAACACTCACTGAACCCGCCTCCACCACACTCTCAGACAGTGCATTCCAGATCCAAAACACTCACTGAACCTCCCTCCACCACACTCTCAGATATTGCATTCCTGAACCTAAACACACACTGAACCTGCTTCCACCACACTCTCAAGCCGCGAAATAAAGATCCTAAATACTCACTGAACCCGCCTCCACCACACTCTCAGACAGTGTATTCCAGATCCTCAACACTTACTGAACCTGCCTCCACCAAACTCTCTGACAGTGCATTCCTGATCCTAAACACTCACTGAACCTCCCTCCACCACACTCTCAGGCACTGCATTCCAGATCCTAAACACTCACTGAACCTGTCTCCACCACACTCTCTGACAGTACATTGCAGATCCTAAACACACACTGAACCTGCTTCCACCACTCTCTGAAACAGTGTATTCCAGATCCTCAACACTTACTGAACCTTCCGCCACCAAACTCTCTGACAGTGCATTCCAGATCCTGAACACTCACTGAACCTGCCTCCACCATTCTCTCAGACAGGGCATTGCAGATCCTGTACACTCATTTAACCTGCCTCCACCACACTCTCAGACAGTGCATTACAGGTCATAAACACTCACTGAACCTGCCTCCACCACACTCTCAGACAGTGCATTCCAGATCCTAAACACTCACTGAACCTGCCTCCACCACATTCTCAGACAATGTATTCCAGATCCTAAATACCCACTGAACCTGCCTCCACCTCACTCTCAGACACTGCATTCCAGATCCTAAACACTCACTGAACCTGCCTCCACCACATTCTCAGACAATGTATTCCAGATCCTAAATACTCACTGAACCCGCCTCCACCACACTCTCAGACAGTGTATTCCAGATCCTCAACACTTACTGAACCTGCCTCCACCAAACTCTCTGACAGTGCATTCCTGATCCTAAACACACACTGAAACGGCCTCCAACACACTCTCAGGCCGCGCAATAAAGATCCTAAACACTCACTGAACCTGCCTCCACCACATTCTCAGACAGTGCATTCCAGATCCTAAACACTCACTGAACCTGCCACCACCACACTCTCAGACAGTGCATTCCAGATCCAATTGAATCACGGTACCTGCCTCCACCACACTCTCAGACAGTGCATTCCAGATCCTAAACACTCACTGAACCTGCCTCCACCACACTCTCAGACAGTGCATTCCGGATCCTAATCACTCACTGAACCTCCCTCCACCACACTCTCAGACATTGCATTCCAGATCCTAAACACTCACTGAACCTCCCTCGACCACACTCTCAGACATTGCATTCCAGATCCTAAAGAATCACTGTACCTGCCTCCACCGCAGTCTCAGACAGTGCATTCCAGATCCTAAACACTCACTGAACCCGCCTCCACCACACTCTCAGACAGTGCATTCCAGATCCAAAACACTCACTGAACCTCCCTCCACCACACTCTCAGATATTGCATTCCTGAACCTAAACACACACTGAACCTGCTTCCACCACACTCTCAAGCCGCGAAATAAAGATCCTAAATACTCACTGAACCCGCCTCCACCACACTCTCAGACAGTGTATTCCAGATCCTCAACACTTACTGAACCTGCCTCCACCAAACTCTCTGACAGTGCATTCCTGATCCTAAACACACACTGAACCGGCCTCCAACACACTCTCAGGCCGCGCAATAAAGATCCTAAACACTCACTGAACCTGCCTCCACCACATTCTCAGACAGTGCATTCCAGATCCTAAACACTCACTGAACCTGCCACCACCACACTCTCAGACAGTGCATTCCAGATCCAATTGAATCACGGTACCTGCCTCCACCACACTCTCAGACAGTGCATTCCAGATCCTAAACACTCACTGAACCTGCTCCACCACAGTCTCAGACAGTGCATTCCAGATCCTAAACACTCACTGAACCTGCCTCCACCACACTCTCAGACAGTGCATTCCGGATCCTAATCACTCACTGAACCTCCCTCCACCACACTCTCAGACATTGCATTCCAGATCCTAAAGACTCACTGAACCTCCCTCCACCACACTCTCAGACAGTGCATTCCAGATCCTAAACACTCACTGAACCTGCCACCACCACACTCTCAGACAGTGCATTCCAGATCCTAAAGAATCACTGTACCTGCCTCCACCGCAGTCTCAGACAGTGCATTCCAGATCCTAAAGAATCACTGTACCTGCCTCCACCACACTCTCCGACAGTGCATTCCAGATCCTAAACACTCACTGAACCTGTCTCCACCACACTCTCTGACAGTACATTGCAGATCCTAAAGACACACTGAACCTGCTTCCACCACACTCTCAGACAGTGCATTCCAGATCCTGAACAGTCACTGAACCTGCCTCCACCACACTCTCAGACAGGGCATTGCAGATCCTGAACACTCACTTAACCTGCCTCCACCACACTCTCAGACAGTGCATTCCAGATCCTAAAGAATCACTGTACCTGCCTCCACCACACTCTCCGACAGTGCATTCCAGATCCTAAACACTCACTGAACCTCCCTCCACCACACTCTCAGGCACTGCATTCCAGATCCTAAACACTCACTGAACCTGTCTCCACCACACTCTCTGACAGTACATTGCAGATCCTAAACACACACTGAACCTGCTTCCACCACTCTCTGAAACAGTGTATTCCAGATCCTCAACACTTACTGAACCTTCCGCCACCAAACTCTCTGACAGTGCATTCCAGATCCTGAACACTCACTGAACCTGCCTCCACCATTCTCTCAGACAGGGCATTGTAGATCCTGTACACTCATTTAACCTGCCTCCACCACACTCTCAGACAGTGCATTCCAGATCCTAAACACTCACTGAACCTGCCTCCACCACATTCTCAGACAATGTATTCCAGATCCTAAATACCCACTGAACCTGCCTCCACCTCACTCTCAGACAGTGCATTCCAGATCCTAAACACTCATTTAACCTGCCTCCACCACACTCTCAGACAGTGCATTACAGGTCATAAACACTCACTGAACCTGCCTCCACCTCACTCTCAGACACTGCATCCAGATCCTAAACACTCACTGAACCTGCCTCCACCACACTCTCAAGCCGCGCAATAAAGATCCTAAACACTCACTGAACCTGCCTCCACCACACTCTCAGACAGTGCATTCCAGATCCTAAACACTCACTGAACCTGCCTCCACCACACTCTCAAGCCGCGCAATAAAGATCCTAAACACTCACTGAACCTGCCTCCACCACACTCTCAGACAGTGCATTACAGGTCATAAACACTCACTGAACCTGCCTCCACCACACTCTCAGACAATGTATTCCAGATCCTAAATACCCACTGAACCTGCCTCCACCTCACTCTCAGACACTGCATTCCAGATCCTAAACACTCACTGACCTGCCTCCACCACACTCTCAACTGCGCAATAAAGATCCTAAATACTCACTGAACCTGCCTCCACCATACTCTCAGACACAGCATTCCAGATCCTAAACACTCACTGACCTGCCTCCACCACACTCTCAAGCCGCGCAATAAAGATCCTAAATACTCACTGAACCCGCCTCCACCACACTCTCAGACAGTGCATTCCAGATCCAAAACACTCACTGAACCTCCCTCCACCACACTCTCAGATATTGCATTCCTGAACCTAAACACACACTGAACCTGCTTCCACCACACTCTCAGACAGTGTATTCCAGATCCTCAACACTTACTGAACCTGCCTCCACCAAACTCTCTGACAGTGCATTCCTGATCCTAAACACACACTGAACCGGCCTCCAACACACTCTCAGGCCGCGCAATAAAGATCCTAAACACTCACTGAACCTGCCTCCACCACATTCTCAGACAGTGCATTCCAGATCCAATTGAATCACGGTACCTGCCTCCACCACACTCTCAGACAGTGCATTCCAGATCCTAAACACTCACTGAACCTGCTCCACCACAGTCTCAGACAGTGCATTCCAGATCCAATTGAATCACGGTACCTGCCTCCACCACACTCTCAGACAGTGCATTCCAGATCCTAAACACTCACTGAACCTGCCTCCACCACACTCTCAGACAGTGCATTCCGGATCCTAATCACTCACTGAACCTCCCTCCACCACACTCTCAGACATTGCATTCCAGATCCTAAAGACTCACTGAACCTCCCTCCACCACACTCTCAGACAGTGCATTCCAGATCCTAAACACTCACTGAACCTCCCTCGACCACACTCTCAGACATTGCATTCCAGATCCTAAAGAATCACTGTACCTGCCTCCACCGCAGTCTCAGACAGTGCATTCCAGATCCTAAACAGTCACTGAACCTCCCTCCACCACACTCTCAGGCACTGCATTCCAGATCCTAAACACTCACTGAACCTGTCTCCACCACACTCTCTGACAGTACATTGCAGATCCTAACCACACACTGAACCTGCTTCCACCACTCTCTGAAACAGTGTATTCCAGATCCTCAACACTTACTGAACCTTCCGCCACCAAACTCTCTGACAGTGCATTCCAGATCCTGAACACTCACTGAACCTGCCTCCACCATTCTCTCAGACAGGGCATTACAGGTCATAAACACTCACTGAACCTGCCTCCACCACACTCTCAGACAGTGCATTCCAGATCCTAAACACTCACTGAACCTGCCTCCACCACACTCTCAACTGCGCAATAAAGATCCTAAATACTCACTGAACCTGCCTCCACCACACTCTCAACTGCGCAATAAAGATCCTAAATACTCACTGAACCTGCCTCCACCACACTCTCAGACACTGCATTCCAGATCTTAAACACTCACTGACCTGCCTCCACCACACTCTCAGACAGTGCATTCCAGATCCAATTGAATCACGGTACCTGCCTCCACCACACTCTCAGACAGTGCATTCCAGATCCTAAAGAATCACTGTACCTGCCTCCACCACACTCTCCGACAGTGCATTCCAGATCCTAAATAACTCACTGAACCTCCCTCCACCACACTCTCAGACACTGCATTCCAGATCCTAAACACCCACTGAACCTGCCTCCACCACACTCTCAGGCAGTGCATTCCAGATCCTAAACACTCACTGAACCTGCCTCCACCGCAGTCTCAGACAGTGCATTCCAGATCCTAAACAGTCACTGAACCTGCCACCACCACACTCCCAGACAGTGCATTCCAGATCCTAAAGAATCACTGTACCTGCCTCCACCACACTCTCCGACAGTGCATTCGAGATCCTAAACACTCACTGAACCTCCCTCCACCACACTCTCAGACACTGCATTCCAGATCCTAAACACTCACTGAACCTGTCTCCACCACACTCTCTGACAGTACATTGCAGATCCTAAAGACACACTGAACCTGCTTCCACCACACTCTGAAACAGTGTATTCCAGATCCTCAACACTTACTGAACCTGCCTCCACCAAACTCTCTGACAGTGCATTCCTGATCCTAAACACACACTGAACCTGCCTCCACCACACTCTCAGACAGTGCATTCCAGATCCTGAACACTCACTGAACCTGCCTCCACCACACTCTCAGACAGGGCATTGCAGATCCTGAACACTCACTTAACCTGCCTCCACCACACTCTCAGACAGTGCATTCCAGATCCTAAAGAATCACTGTACCTGCCTCCACCACACTCTCCGACAGTGCATTCCAGATCCTAAACACTCACTGAACCTCCCTCCACCACACTCTCAGGCACTGCATTCCAGATCCTAAACACTCACTGAACCTGTCTCCACCACACTCTGTGACAGTACATTGCAGATCCTAAACACACACTGAACCTGCTTCCACCACTCTCTGAAACAGTGTATTCCAGATCCTCAACACTTACTGAACCTGCCTCCACCATTCTCTCAGACAGGGCATTGCAGATCTTGTACACTCATTTAACCTGCCTCCACCACACTCTCAGACACTGCATTCCAGATCCTAAACACTCACTGACCTGCCTCCACCACACTCTCAACTGCGCAATAAAGATCCTAAATACTCACTGAACCTGCCTCCACTACACTTTCAGACAGTGCATTCCAGATCCTAAACACTCACTGAACATGCCTCCACCACACTCTCAGACAGTGCATTCCAGATCCTAAACACTCACTGAACCCGCCTCCACCACACTCTCAGACAGTGCATTCCAGATCCAAAACTTTTACTGAACCTCCCTCCACCACACTCTCAGATATTGCATTCCTGAACCTAAACAAACACTGAACCTGCTTCCACCAAACTCTCTGACAGTGCATTCCAGATCCTGAACACTCACTGAACCTGCCTCCACCATTCTCTCAGACAGGGCATTGCAGATCCTGTACACTCATTTAACCTGCCTCCACCACACTCTCAGACACTGCATTCCAGATCCTAAACACTCACTGACCTGCCTCCACCACACTCTCAACTGCGCAATAAAGATCCTAAATACTCACTGAACCTGCCTCCACTACACTTTCAGACAGTGCATTCCAGATCCTAAACACTCACTGAACATGCCTCCACCACACTCTCAGACAGTGCATTCCAGATCCTAAACACTCACTGAACCCGCCTCCACCACACTCTCAGACAGTGCATTCCAGATCCAAAACATTTACTGAACCTCCCTCCACCACACTCTCAGATATTGCATTCCTGAACCTAAACAAACACTGAACCTGCTTCCACCACACTCTCAGACAGTGTATTCCAGATCCTCAACACTTACTGAACCTGCCTCCACCAAACTCTCTGACAGTGCATTCCTGATCCTAAAAACACACTGAACCGGCCTCCAACACACTCTCAGGCCGCGCAATAAAGATCCTAAACACTCACTAAACCTGCCTCCACCACATTCTCAGACAGTGCATTCCAGATCCTAAACACTCACTGAACCTGCCACCACCACACTCTCAGACAGTGCATTCCAGATCCAATTGAATCACGGTACCTGCCTCCACCACAGTCTCAGACAGTGCATTCCAGATCCTAAACACTCACTGAACCTGCTCCACCACAGTCTCAGACAGTGCATTCCAGATCCTAAACACTCACTGAACCTGCCTCCACCACACTCTCAGACAGTGCATTCCGGATCCTAATCACTCACTGAACCTCCCTCCACCACACTCTCAGACATTGCATTCCAGATCCTAAACACTCACTGAACCTCCCTCCACCACACTCTCAGACAGTGCATTCCAGATCCTAAACACTCACTGAACCTCCCTCGACCACACTCTCAGACATTGCATTCCAGATCCTAAAGAATCACTGTACCTGCCTCCACCACACTCTCCGACAGTGCATTCCAGATCCTAAATAACTCACTGAACCTCCCTCCACCACACTCTCAGACACTGCATTCCAGATCCTAAACACCCACTGAACCTGCCTCCACCACACTCTCAGGCAGTGCATTCCAAATCCTAAACACTCACTGAACCTGCCTCCACCGCAGTCTCAGACAGTGCATTCCAGATCCTAAACAGTCACTGAACCTGCCACCACCACACTCCCAGACAGTGCATTCCAGATCCTAAAGAATCACTGTACCTGCCTCCACCACACTCTCCGACAGTGCATTCCAGATCCTAAACACTCACTGAACCTCCCTCCACCAAACTCTCAGACACTGCATTCCAGATCCTAAACACTCACTGAACCTGTCTCCACCACACTCTCTGACAGTACATTGCAGATCCTAAAGACACACTGAACCTGCTTCCACCACACTCTGAAACAGTGTATTCCAGATCCTCAACACTTACTGAACCTGCCTCCACCAAACTCTCTGACAGTGCATTCCTGATCCTAAACACACACTGAACCTGCCTCCACCACACTCTCAGACAGTGCATTCCAGATCCTGAACACTCACTGAACCTGCCTCCACCACACTCTCAGACAGGGCATTGCAGATCCTGAACACTCACTTAACCTGCCTCCACCACACTCTCAGACAGTGCATTCCAGATCCTAAAGAATCACTGTACCTGCCTCCACCACACTCTCCGACAGTGCATTCCAGATCCTAAACACTCACTGAACCTCCCTCCACCACACTCTCAGGCACTGCATTCCAGATCCTAAACACTCACTGAACCTGTCTCCACCACACTCTGTGACAGTACATTGCAGATCCTAAACACACACTGAACCTGCTTCCACCACTCTCTGAAACAGTGTATTCCAGATCCTCAACACTTACTGAACCTTCTGCCACCAAACTCTCTGACAGTGCATTCCAGATCCTGAACACTCACTGAACCTGCCTCCACCATTCTCTCAGACAGGGCATTGCAGATCCTGTACACTCATTTAACCTGCCTCCACCACACTCTCAGACACTGCATTCCAGATCCTAAACACTCACTGACCTGCCTCCACCACACTCTCAACTGCGCAATAAAGATCCTAAATACTCACTGAACCTGCCTCCACTACACTTTCAGACAGTGCATTCCAGATCCTAAACACTCACTGAACATGCCTCCACCACACTCTCAGACAGTGCATTCCAGATCCTAAACACTCACTGAACCCGCCTCCACCACACTCTCAGACAGTGCATTCCAGATCCAAAACATTTACTGAACCTCCCTCCACCACACTCTCAGATATTGCATTCCTGAACCTAAACAAACACTGAACCTGCTTCCACCACACTCTCAGACAGTGTATTCCAGATCCTCAACACTTACTGAACCTGCCTCCACCAAACTCTCTGACAGTGCATTCCTGATCCTAAAAACACACTGAACCGGCCTCCAACACACTCTCAGGCCGCGCAAGAAAGATCCTAAACACTCACTGAACCTGCCTCCACCACATTCTCAGACAGTGCATTCCAGATCCTAAACACTCACTGAACCTGCCACCACCACACTCTCAGACAGTGCATTCCAGATCCAATTGAATCACGGTACCTGCCTCCACCACAGTCTCAGACAGTGCATTCCAGATCCTAAACACTCACTGAACCTGCTCCACCACAGTCTCAGACAGTGCATTCCAGATCCTAAACACTCACTGAACCTGCCTCCACCACACTCTCAGACAGTGCATTCCGGATCCTAATCACTCACTGAACCTCCCTCCACCACACTCTCAGACATTGCATTCCAGATCCTAAACACTCACTGAACCTCCCACCACCACACTCTCAGACAGTGCATTCCAGATCCTAAACACTCACTGAACCTCCCTCGACCACACTCTCAGACATTGCATTCCAGATCCTAAAGAATCACTGTACCTGCCTCCACCGCAGTCTCAGACAGTGCATTCCAGATCCTAAACAGTCACTGAACCGGCCATCACCACACTCTCAAACAGTGCATTCCAGATCCTAAAGAATCACTGTACCTGCCTCCACCACACTCTCCGACAGTGCATTCCAGATCCTAAACACTCACTGACCTGCCTCCACCACACTCTCAACTGCGCAATAAAGATCCTAAATACTCACTGAACCTGCCTCCACCACACTCTCAGACACTGCATTCCAGATCCTAAACACTCACTGAACCCGCCTCCACCACACTCTCAGACAGTGCATTCCAGATCCAAAACACTCACTGAACCTCCCTCCACCACACTCTCAGATATTGCATTCCTGAACCTAAACACACACTGAACCTGCTTCCACCACACTCTCAGACAGTGTATTCCAGATCCTCAAAACTTACTGAACCTGCCTCCACCAAACTCTCTGACAGTGCATTCCTGATCCTAAACACACACTGAACCGGCCTCCAACACACTCTCAGACAGTGCATTCCAGATCCTAAACACTCACTGAACCTGCCACCACCACACTCTCAGACAGTGCATTCCAGATCCAATTGAATCACGGTAGCTGCCTCCACCACACTCTCAGACAGTGCTTTCCAGATCCTAAACACTCACTGAACCTGCTCCACCACAGTCTCAGACAGTGCATTCCAGATCCTAAACACTCACTGAACCTGCCACCACCACACTCTCAGACAGTGCATTCCAGATCCAATTGAATCACGGTACCTGCCTCCACCACACTCTCAGACAGTGCTTTCCAGATCCTAAACACTCACTGAACCTGCTCCACCACAGTCTCAGACAGTGCATTCCAGATCCTAAACACTCACTGAACCTGCCTCCACCACACTCTCAGACAGTGCATTCCGGATCCTAATCACTCACTGAACCTCCCTCCTCCACACTCTCAGACACTGCATTCCAGATCCTAAACACTCACAGAACCTGTCTCCACCACACTCTCTGACAGTACATTGCAGATCCTAAAGACACACTGAACCTGCTTCCACCACACTCTGAAACAGTGTATTCCAGATCCTTAACACTTACTGAACCTGCCTCCACCAAACTCTCTGACACTGCATTCCAGATCCTAAACACTCACTGAACATGCCTCCACCACACTCTCAGACAGTGCATTCCAGATCCTAAACACTCACTGACCTGCCTCCACCACACTCTCAGGCCGGGCAATAAAGATCCTAAATACTCACTGAACCTGCCTCCACCACAGTCTCAGACACTGCATTCCAGATCCTAAACACTCACTGAACCTGCTTCCAACACACTCTCAGACAGTGCATTCCGATCCAAAACACTCACTGAACCTCCCTCCACCACACTCTCAGATATTGCATTCCTGAACCAAAACACACACTGAACCTGCTTCCACCACACTCTCAGACAGTGTATTCCAGATCCTCAACACTTACTGAACCTGCCTCCACCAAACTCTCTGACAGTGCATTCCTGATCCGAAACACACACTGAACCGGCCTCCAACACACTCTCAGGCTGCGTAATAAAGATCCTAAATAGTCACTGAACCTGCCTCCACCACATTCTCAGACAGTGCATTCCAGATCCTAAACACTCACTGAACCTTCCTCCACCGCACTCTCAGACAGTGCATTCCAGATCCTAAACACTCACTGAACCTGCCACCACCACACTCTCAGACAGTGCATTCCAGATCCAATTGAATCACGGTACCTGCCTCCACCACACTCTCAGACAGTGCATTCCAGATCCTCAACACTCACTGAACCTGCTCCACCACAGTCTCAGACAGTGCATTCCAGATCCTAATCACTCACTGAACCTGCCTCCACCACACTCTCAGACAGTGCATTCCAGATCCTAAACACTCACTGAACCTGCCTCCACCACACTCTCAGACAGTGCATTCCAGATCCTCAACACTCACTGAACCTGCTCCACCACAGTCTCAGACAGTGCATTCCAGATCCTAAACACTCACTGAACCTGCCTCCACCACATTCTCAGACAGTGCATTCCAGATCCTAAACACTCACTGAACCTCCCTCCACCACACTCTCAGACATTGCATTCCAGATCCTAAACACTCACTGAACCTCCCTCCACCACACTCTCAGACAGTGCATTCCAGATCCTAAACACTCACTGAACCTCCCTCGACCACACTCTCAGACATTGCATTCCAGATCCTAAAGAATCACTGTACCTGCCTCCACCGCAGTCTCAGACAGTGCATTCCAGATCCTAAACAGTCACTGAACCTGCCACCACCACACTCTCAGACAGTGCATTCCAGATCCTAAAGAATCACTGTACCTGCCTCCACCACACTCTCCGACAGTGCATTCCAGATCCTAAACACTCACTGAACCTGTCTCCACCACACTCTCTGACAGTACATTGCAGATCCTAAACACACACTGAACCTGCTTCCACCACACTCTGAAACAGTGTATTCCAGATCCTCAACACTTACTGAACCTGCCTCCACCAAACTCTCTGACAGTGCATTCCTGATCCTAAACACACACTGAACCTGCCTCCACCACACTCTCAGACAGTGCATTCCAGATCCTAAACACTCACTGAACCTCCCTCGACCACACTATCAGTCATTGCATTCCAGATCCTAAAGAATCACTGTACCTGCCTCCACCGCAGTCTCAGACAGTGCATTCCAGATCCTAAACAGTCACTGAACCTGCCACCACCACACTCTCAGACAGTGCATTCCAGATCCTAAAGAATCACTGTACCTGCCTCCACCACACTCTCCGACAGTGCATTCCAGATCCTAAACACTCACTGAACCTCCCTCCACCACACTCTCAGACACTGCATTCCAGATCCTAAACACTCACTGAACCTGTGTCCACCACACTCTCTGACAGTACATTGCAGATCCTAAACACACACTGAACCTGCTTCCACCACACTCTGAAACAGTGTATTCCAGATCCTCAACACATACTGAACCTGCCTCCACCAAACTCTCTGACAGTGCATTCCTGATCCGAAACACACACTGAACCTGCCTCCACCACACTCTCAGACAGTGCATTCCAGATCCTGAACCCTCACTGAACCTGCCTCCACCACACTTTCAGACAGGGCATTGCAGATCCTGAACACTCACTTAACCTGCCTCCACCACACTATCAGACAGTGCATTACAGGTCATAAACACTCACTGAACCTGCCTCCACCACACTCTCAGACAGTGCATTCCAGATCCTAAACACTCACTGAACCTGCCTCCACCACACTCTCAGACAGTGCATTCCAGATCCTGAACACTCACTTAACCTGCCTCCACCACACTCTCAGACAGTGCATTCCAGATCCTGAACACTCAGTTAACCTGCCTCCACCACACTCTCAGACAGTGCATTCCAGATCCTAAACACTCACTGAAACTGCCTCCACCACACTCTCAGACAGTGCATTCCAGATCCTGAACACTCACTTAACCTGCCTCCACCACACTCTCAGACAGTGCATTACAGGTCATAAACACTCACTGACCTGCCTCCACCACACTCTCAACTGCGCAATAAAGATCCTAAATACTCACTGAACCTGCCACCACCACACTCTCAGACAGTGCATTCCAGATCCAATTGAATCATGGTACCTGCCTCCACCACACTCTCAGACAGTGCATTCCAGATCCTCAACACTCACTGAACCTGCTCCACCACAGTCTCAGACAGTGCATTCCAGATCCTAATCACTCACTGAACCTGCCTCCACCACACTCTCAGACAGTGCATTCCAGATCCTAAACACTCACTGAACCTGCCTCCACCACACTCTCAGACAGTGCATTCCAGATCCTCAACACTCACTGAACCTGCTCCACCACAGTCTCAGACAGTGCATTCCAGATCCTAAACACTCACTGAACCTGCCTCCACCACACTCTCAGACAGTGCATTCCAGATCCTAAACACTCACTGAACCTCCCTCCACCACACTCTCAGACATTGCATTCCAGATCCTAAACACTCACTGAACCTCCCTCCACCACACTCTCAGACAGTGCATTCCAGATCCTAAACACTCACTGAACCTCCCTCGACCACACTCTCAGACATTGCATTCCAGATCCTAAAGAATCACTGTACATGCCTCCACCGCAGTCTCAGACAGTGCATTCCAGATCCTAAACAGTCACTGAACCTGCCACCACCACACTCTCAGACAGTGCATTCCAGATCCTAAAGGATCACTGTACCTGCCTCCACCACACTCTCCGACAGTGCATTCCAGATCCTAAACACTCACTGAACCTGTCTCCACCACACTCTCTGACAGTACATTGCAGATCCTAAACACACACTGAACCTGCTTCCACCACACTCTGAAACAGTGTATTCCAGATCCTCAACACTGACTGAACCTGCCTCCACCAAACTCTCTGACAGTGCATTCCTGATCCTAAACACACACTGAACCTGCCTCCACCACACTCTCAGACAGTGCATTCCAGATCCTAAACACTCACTGAACCTCCCTCGACCACACTATCAGTCATTGCATTCCAGATCCTAAAGAATCACTGTACCTGCCTCCACCGCAGTCTCAGACAGTGCATTCCAGATCCTAAACAGTCACTGAACCTGCCACCACCACACTCTCAGACAGTGCATTCCAGATCCTAAAGAATCACTGTACCTGCCTCCACCACACTCTCCGACAGTGCATTCCAGATCCTAAACACTCACTGAACCTCCCTCCACCACACTCTCAGACACTGCATTCCAGATCCTAAACACTCACTGAACCTGTCTCCACCACACTCTCTGACAGTACATTGCAGATCCTAAACACACACTGAACCTGCTTCCACCACACTCTGAAACAGTGTATTCCAGATCCTCAACACATACTGAACCTGCCTCCACCAAACTCTCTGACAGTGCATTCCTGATCCGAAACACACACTGAACCTGCCTCCACCACACTCTCAGACAGTGCATTCCAGATCCTGAACCCTCACTGAACCTGCCTCCACCACACTTTCAGACAGGGCATTGCAGATCCTGAACACTCACTTAACCTGCCTCCACCACACTATCAGACAGTGCATTACAGGTCATAAACACTCACTGAACCTGCCTCCACCACACTCTCAGACAGTGCATTCCAGATCCTAAACACTCACTGAACCTGCCTCCACCACACTCTCAGACAGTGCATTCCAGATCCTGAACACTCACTTAACCTGCCTCCACCACACTCTCAGACAGTGCATTCCAGATCCTGAACACTCAGTTAACCTGCCTCCACCACACTCTCAGACAGTGCATTCCAGATCCTAAACACTCACTGAAACTGCCTCCACCACACTCTCAGACAGTGCATTCCAGATCCTGAACACTCACTTAACCTGCCTCCACCACACTCTCAGACATTGCATTACAGGTCATAAACACTCACTGACCTGCCTCCACCACACTCTCAACTGCGCAATAAAGATCCTAAATACTCACTGAACCTGCCTCCACCACACTCTCAGACACTGCATTCCAGATCCTGAACACTCACTGAACCTGCCTCCAACACACTCTCAGACAGTGCATTCCAGATCCAAAACACTCACTGAACCTCCCTCCACCACACTCTCAGATATTGCATTCCTGAACCTAAACACACACTGAACCTGCTTCCACCACACTCTCAGACAGTGTATTCCAGATCCACAACACTTACTGAACCTGCCTCCACCAAACTCTCTGACAGTGCATTCCTGATCCGAAACACACACTGAACCGGCCTCCAACACACTCTCAGACAGTGCATTCCAGATCCTAAATACTCACTGAACCTGCCTCCACCACATTCTCAGCCAGTGCATTCCAGATCCTAAACACTCACTGAACCTTCCTCCACCGCACTCTCAGACAGTGCATTCCAGATCCTAAACACTCACTGAACCTGCCACCACCACACTCTCAGACAGTGCATTCCAGATCCAATTGAATCACGGTTCCTGCCTCCACCACACTCTCAGACAGTGCATTCCAGATCCTCAACACTCACTGAACCTGCTCCACCACAGTCTCAGACAGTGCATTCCAGATCCTAAACACTCACTGAACCTGCCTCCACCACACTCTCAGACAGTGCATTCCAGATCCTAAACACTCACTGAACCTCCCTCCACCACACTCTCAGACATTGCATTCCAGATCCTAAACACTCACTGAACCTCCCTCCACCACACTTTCAGACAGTGCATTCCAGATCCTAAACACTCACTGAACCTCCCTCGACCACACTCTCAGACATTGCATTCCAGATCCTAAAGAATCACTGTACCTGCCTCCACCGCAGTCTCAGACAGTGCATTCCAGATCCTAAACAGTCACTGAACCTGCCACCACCACACTCTCAGACAGTGCATTCCAGATCCTAAAGAATCACTGTACCTGCCTCCACCACACTCTCCGACAGTGCATTCCAGATCCTAAACACTCACTGAACCTCCCTCCACCACACTCTCAGACACTGCATTCCAGATCCTAAACACTCACTGAACCTGTCTCCACCACACTCTCTGACAGTACATTGCAAATCCTAAACACACACTGAACCTGCTTCCACCACACTCTGAAACAGTGTATTCCAGATCCTCAACACTTACTGAGCCTGCCTCCAACAAACTCTCTGACAGTGCATTCCTGATCCTAAACACACACTGAACCTGCCTCCACCACACTCTCAGACAATGCATTCCAGATCCTGAACACTCACTGAACCTGCCTCCACCACACTCTCAGACAGGGCATTGCAGATCCTAAACACACACTGAACCTGCCTCCACCACACTCTCAGACAATGCATTCCAGATCCTAAACACTCACTGAACCTCCCTCGACCACACTCTCAGACATTGCATTCCAGATCCTAAAGAATCACTGTACCTGCCTCCAGCGGAGTCTCAGACAGTGCATTCCAGATCCTAAACAGTCACTGAACCTGCCACCACCACACTCTCAGACAGTGCATTCCAGATCCTAAAGAATCATTGTACCTGCCTCCACCACACTCTCCGACAGTGCATTCCAGATCCTAAACACTCACTGAACCTCCCTCCACCACACTCTCAGACACTGCATTCCAGATCCTAAACACTCACTGAACCTGTCTCCACCACACTCTCTGACAGTACATTGCAAATCCTAAACACACACTGAACCTGCTTCCACCACACTCTGAAACAGTGTATTCCAGATCCTCAACACTTACTGAACCTGCCTCCAACAAACTCTCTGACAGTGCATTCCTGATCCTAAACACACACTGAACCTGCCTCCACCACACTCTCAGACAATGCATTCCAGATCCTGAACACTCACTGAACCTGCCTCCACCACACTCTCAGACAGGGCATTGCAGATCCTAAACACACACTGAACCTGCCTCCACCACACTCTCAGACAGTGCATTCCAGATCCTAAACACTCACTGAACCTCCCTCGACCACACTCTCAGACATTGCATTCCAGATCCTAAAGAATCACTGTACCTGCCTCCACCGCAGTCTCAGACAGTGCATTCCAGATCCTAAACACTCACTGAACCTGCCACCACCACACTCTCAGACAGTGCATTCCAGATCCTAAAGAATCATTGTACCTGCCTCCACCACACTCTCCGACAGTGCATTCCAGATACTAAACACTCACTGAACCTCCCTCCACCACACTCTCAGACACTGCATTCCAGATCCTAAACACTCACTGAACCTGTCTCCACCACACTCTCTGACAGTACATTGCAGATCCTAAACACACACTGAACCTGCTTCCACCACATTCTCAGACAGTGCATTCCAGATCCTAAACACTCACTGAACCTTCCTCCGCCGCACTCTCAGACAGTGCATTCCAGATCCTAAACACTCACTGAACCTGCCACCACCACACTCTCAGACAGTGCATTCCAGATCCAATTGAATCACGGTACCTGCCTCCACCACACTCTCAGACAGTGCATTCCAGATCCTCAACACTCACTGAACCTGCTCCACCACAGTCTCAGACAGTGCATTCCAGATCCTAAACACTCACTGAACCTGCCTCCACCACACTCTCAGACATTGCATTCCAGATCCTAAACACTCACTGAACCTCCCTCCACCACACTCTCAGACAGTGCATTCCAGATCCTAAACACTCACTGAACCTCCCTCCACCACACTCTCAGACAGTGCATTCCAGATCCTAAACACTCACTGAACCTCCCTCGACCACACTCTCAGACATTGCATTCCAGATCCTAAAGAATCACTGTACCTGCCTCCACCGCAGTCTCAGACAGTGCATTCCAGATCCGAAACAGGCACTGAACCTGCCACCACCACACTCTCAGACAGTGCATTCCAGATCCTAAAGAATCACTGTACCTGCCTCCACCACACTCTCCGACATTGCATTCCAGATCCTAAACACTCACTGAACCTCCCTCCACCACACTCTCAGACACTGCATTCCAGATCCTAAACACTCACTGAACTTGTCTCCACCACACTCTGAAACAGTGTATTCCAGATCCTCAACACTTACTGAACCTGCCTCCACCAAACTCTCTGACAGTGCATTCCTGATCCTAAACACACACTGAACTTGCCTCCACCACACTCTCAGACAGTGCATTCCAGATCCTAAACACTCACTGAACCTGCCACCACCACACTCTCAGACAGTGCATTCCAGATCCAATTGAATCACGGTACCTGCCTCCACCACACTCTCAGACAGTGCATTCCAGATCCTCAACACTCACTGAACCTGCTCCACCACAGTCTCAGACAGTGCATTCCAGATCCTAAAGAATCACTGTAACAGCCTCCACCACACTCTCCGACAGTGCATTCCAGATCCTAAACACTCACTGAACCTCCCTCCACCACACTCTCAGACAGTGCATTCCAGATCCTAAAGAATCACAATACCTGCCTCCACCGCAGTCTCAGACAGTGCATTCCAGATCCTAAACAGTCACTGAACCTGCCACCACCACACTCTCAGACAGTGCATTCCAGATCCTAAACACTCACTGAAACTGCCTCCACCACACTCTCAGACAGTGCATTCCAGATCCTGAACACTCACTTAACCTGCCTCCACCACACTCTCAGACATTGCATTACAGGTCATAAACACTCACTGACCTGCCTCCACCACACTCTCAACTGCGCAATAAAGATCCTAAATACTCACTGAACCTGCCTCCACCACACTCTCAGACACTGCATTCCAGATCCTGAACACTCACTGAACCTGCCTCCAACACACTCTCAGACAGTGCATTCCAGATCCAAAACACTCACTGAACCTCCCTCCACCACACTCTCAGATATTGCATTCCTGAACCTAAACACACACTGAACCTGCTTCCACCACACTCTCAGACAGTGTATTCCAGATCCACAACACTTACTGAACCTGCCTCCACCAAACTCTCTGACAGTGCATTCCTGATCCGAAACACACACTGAACCGGCCTCCAACACACTCTCAGACAGTGCATTCCAGATCCTAAATACTCACTGAACCTGCCTCCACCACATTCTCAGCCAGTGCATTCCAGATCCTAAACACTCACTGAACCTTCCTCCACCGCACTCTCAGACAGTGCATTCCAGATCCTAAACACTCACTGAACCTGCCACCACCACACTCTCAGACAGTGCATTCCAGATCCAATTGAATCACGGTTCCTGCCTCCACCACACTCTCAGACAGTGCATTCCAGATCCTCAACACTCACTGAACCTGCTCCACCACAGTCTCAGACAGTGCATTCCAGATCCTAAACACTCACTGAACCTGCCTCCACCACACTCTCAGACAGTGCATTCCAGATCCTAAACACTCACTGAACCTCCCTCCACCACACTCTCAGACATTGCATTCCAGATCCTAAACACTCACTGAACCTCCCTCCACCACACTTTCAGACAGTGCATTCCAGATCCTAAACACTCACTGAACCTCCCTCGACCACACTCTCAGACATTGCATTCCAGATCCTAAAGAATCACTGTACCTGCCTCCACCGCAGTCTCAGACAGTGCATTCCAGATCCTAAACAGTCACTGAACCTGCCACCACCACACTCTCAGACAGTGCATTCCAGATCCTAAAGAATCACTGTACCTGCCTCCACCACACTCTCCGACAGTGCATTCCAGATCCTAAACACTCACTGAACCTCCCTCCACCACACTCTCAGACACTGCATTCCAGATCCTAAACACTCACTGAACCTGTCTCCACCACACTCTCTGACAGTACATTGCAAATCCTAAACACACACTGAACCTGCTTCCACCACACTCTGAAACAGTGTATTCCAGATCCTCAACACTTACTGAGCCTGCCTCCAACAAACTCTCTGACAGTGCATTCCTGATCCTAAACACACACTGAACCTGCCTCCACCACACTCTCAGACAATGCATTCCAGATCCTGAACACTCACTGAACCTGCCTCCACCACACTCTCAGACAGGGCATTGCAGATCCTAAACACACACTGAACCTGCCTCCACCACACTCTCAGACAATGCATTCCAGATCCTAAACACTCACTGAACCTCCCTCGACCACACTCTCAGACATTGCATTCCAGATCCTAAAGAATCACTGTACCTGCCTCCAGCGGAGTCTCAGACAGTGCATTCCAGATCCTAAACAGTCACTGAACCTGCCACCACCACACTCTCAGACAGTGCATTCCAGATCCTAAAGAATCATTGTACCTGCCTCCACCACACTCTCCGACAGTGCATTCCAGATCCTAAACACTCACTGAACCTCCCTCCACCACACTCTCAGACACTGCATTCCAGATCCTAAACACTCACTGAACCTGTCTCCACCACACTCTCTGACAGTACATTGCAAATCCTAAACACACACTGAACCTGCTTCCACCACACTCTGAAACAGTGTATTCCAGATCCTCAACACTTACTGAACCTGCCTCCAACAAACTCTCTGACAGTGCATTCCTGATCCTAAACACACACTGAACCTGCCTCCACCACACTCTCAGACAATGCATTCCAGATCCTGAACACTCACTGAACCTGCCTCCACCACACTCTCAGACAGGGCATTGCAGATCCTAAACACACACTGAACCTGCCTCCACCACACTCTCAGACAGTGCATTCCAGATCCTAAACACTCACTGAACCTCCCTCGACCACACTCTCAGACATTGCATTCCAGATCCTAAAGAATCACTGTACCTGCCTCCACCGCAGTCTCAGACAGTGCATTCCAGATCCTAAACACTCACTGAACCTGCCACCACCACACTCTCAGACAGTGCATTCCAGATCCTAAAGAATCATTGTACCTGCCTCCACCACACTCTCCGACAGTGCATTCCAGATACTAAACACTCACTGAACCTCCCTCCACCACACTCTCAGACACTGCATTCCAGATCCTAAACACTCACTGAACCTGTCTCCACCACACTCTCTGACAGTACATTGCAGATCCTAAACACACACTGAACCTGCTTCCACCACATTCTCAGACAGTGCATTCCAGATCCTAAACACTCACTGAACCTTCCTCCGCCGCACTCTCAGACAGTGCATTCCAGATCCTAAACACTCACTGAACCTGCCACCACCACACTCTCAGACAGTGCATTCCAGATCCAATTGAATCACGGTACCTGCCTCCACCACACTCTCAGACAGTGCATTCCAGATCCTCAACACTCACTGAACCTGCTCCACCACAGTCTCAGACAGTGCATTCCAGATCCTAAACACTCACTGAACCTGCCTCCACCACACTCTCAGACATTGCATTCCAGATCCTAAACACTCACTGAACCTCCCTCCACCACACTCTCAGACAGTGCATTCCAGATCCTAAACACTCACTGAACCTCCCTCCACCACACTCTCAGACAGTGCATTCCAGATCCTAAACACTCACTGAACCTCCCTCGACCACACTCTCAGACATTGCATTCCAGATCCTAAAGAATCACTGTACCTGCCTCCACCGCAGTCTCAGACAGTGCATTCCAGATCCGAAACAGGCACTGAACCTGCCACCACCACACTCTCAGACAGTGCATTCCAGATCCTAAAGAATCACTGTACCTGCCTCCACCACACTCTCCGACATTGCATTCCAGATCCTAAACACTCACTGAACCTCCCTCCACCACACTCTCAGACACTGCATTCCAGATCCTAAACACTCACTGAACTTGTCTCCACCACACTCTGAAACAGTGTATTCCAGATCCTCAACACTTACTGAACCTGCCTCCACCAAACTCTCTGACAGTGCATTCCTGATCCTAAACACACACTGAACTTGCCTCCACCACACTCTCAGACAGTGCATTCCAGATCCTAAACACTCACTGAACCTGCCACCACCACACTCTCAGACAGTGCATTCCAGATCCAATTGAATCACGGTACCTGCCTCCACCACACTCTCAGACAGTGCATTCCAGATCCTCAACACTCACTGAACCTGCTCCACCACAGTCTCAGACAGTGCATTCCAGATCCTAAAGAATCACTGTAACAGCCTCCACCACACTCTCCGACAGTGCATTCCAGATCCTAAACACTCACTGAACCTCCCTCCACCACACTCTCAGACAGTGCATTCCAGATCCTAAAGAATCACAATACCTGCCTCCACCGCAGTCTCAGACAGTGCATTCCAGATCCTAAACAGTCACTGAACCTGCCACCACCACACTCTCAGACAGTGCATTCCAGATCCTAAAGAATCACTGTACCTGCCTCCACCACACTCTCCGACAGTGCATTCCAGATCCTAAACACTCACTGAACCTCCCTCCACCACACTCTCAGACACTGCATTCCAGATCCTAAACACTCACTGAACCTGTCTCCACCACACTCTCTGACAGTACATTGCAGATCCTAAACGCACACTGAACCTGCTTCCACCACACTCTGAAACAGTGTATTCCAGATCCTCAACACTTACTGAACCTGCCTCCACCAAACTCTCTGACAGTGCATTCCTGATCCTAAACACACACTGAACCTGCCTCCACCACACTCTCAGACAGTGCATTCCAGATCCTGAACACTCACTGAACCTGCCTCCACCACACTCTCAGACAGGGCATTGCAGATCCTAAACACACACTGAACCTGCCTCCACCACACTCTCAGACAGTGCATTCCAGATCCTAAACACTCACTGAACCTGCCTCCACCACACTCTCAAGCCGCGCAATAAAGATTCTAAATACTCACTGAACCCGCCTCCACCACACTCTCAGACAGTGCATTCCAGATCCAAAACACTCACTGAACCTCCCTCCACCACACTCTCAGATATTGCATTCCTGAACCTAAACACGCACTGAACCTGCTTCCACCACACTCTCAGACAGTGTATTCCAGATCCTCAACACTTACTGAACCTGCCTCCACCAAACTCTCTGACAGTGCATTCCTGATCCGAAACACACACTGAACCGGCCTCCAACACACTCTCAGGCCGCGCAATAAAGATCCTAAATACTCACTGAACCTGCCTCCACCACATTCTCATACAGTGCATTCCAGATCCTAAACACTCACTGAACCTTCCTCCACCGCACTCTCAGACAGTGCATTCCAGATCCTAAACACTCACTGAACCTGCCTCCACCACACTGACAGACAGTGCATTCCAGATCCTAAACACTCACTGAACCTGCCACCACCACACTCTCAGACAGTGCATTCCAGATCCAATTGAATCACGGTACCTGCCTCCACCACACTCTCAGACAGTGCATTCCAGATCCGAAACACTCACTGAACCTGCTCCACCACAGTCTCAGACAGTGCATTCCAGATCGTAAACACTCACTGAACCTGCCTCCACCACACTCTCAGACAGTGCATTCCAGATCCTAAACACTCACTGAACCTCCCTCCACCACACTCTCAGACATTGCATTCCAGATCCTGAACACTCACTGAACCTCCCTCCAGCACACTCTCAGACAGTGCATTCCAGATCCTAAACACTCACTGAACCTCCCTCCACCACACTCTCAGACATTGCATTCCAGATCCTAAAGAATCACTGTACCTGCCTCCACCACACTCTCTGACAGTGCATTCCAGATCCTAAACACTCACTGAACCTGCCTCCACCGCACTCTCAGACAGTGCTTTCCTGATCCTAAACACTCACTGAACCTGCCACCACCACACTCTCAGACAGTGCATTCCAGATCCTAAAGAATCACTGTACCTGCCTCCACCACACTCTCTGACAGTGCATTCCAGATCCTAAACACTCACTGAACCTGCCTCCACCACACTCTCAGACAGTGCATTCCAGATCCTAAACACTCACTGAACCTGCCACCACCACACTCTCAGACAGTGCATTCCAGATCCTAAACACTCACTGAACCTGCCTCCACCACACTCTCAGACAGTGCATTCCAGATTCTAAACACTCACTGAATCTGCCACCACCACACTCTCAGACAGTGCATTCCAGATCCTAAACACTCACTGAACCTGCCTCCACCACACTCTCAGACAGTGCATTCCAGATCCTAAACACTCACTGAACCGGCCTCCACCACATTCACAGACAGTGCTTTCCAGATCCTAAACACTCGCTAAACCTGACTCCACCACACTCTCTGACAGTGCATTCCTGATTGAAAATACTCACTGAACCTGCCTCCACCTCACTCTCAGGCAGTGCATTCCAGATCCAAAACACACACTGAACCTGCCTCCACCTCCCTCTCAGGCAGTGCATTCCAGATCCTGACCATGCACTGAAACTGCCTCCACCACACTCTCAGACAGTGCATTCCTGATCCTAAACACTCATTGAACCTGCCTCCACCAGACTCTCAAACAAAGCTTTCCAGTTCCTGAATACTCATTGAACCTGCCTCCACCAGATTCTCAAACAAAGCTTTCCAGTTCCTGAATACTCACTGAACCTATCTCCACCACACTCTCAGACAGTGCATTCCAGATCCTGAACACTCACTGAACCTGCCACCACCACACTCTCAGACAGTGTATTCCTGATCCTAAACACTCACTGAACCTGCCTCCACCACACTCTCAGACAGTGCATTCCAGATCCTAAACACTCACTGAACCTGCCTCCACGACACTCTCAGACAGTGCATTCCAGATCCTAAACACTCACTGAACCTATCTCCACCACACTCTCAGACAGTGCATTCCAGATCCTGAACACTCACTGAACCTGCCACCACCACACTCTCAGACAGTGTATTCCTGATCCTAAACACTCACTGAACCTGCCTCCACCACACTCTCAGACAGTGCATTCCAGTTCCTAAACACTCACTGAACCTATCTCCACCACACTCTCAGACATTGCATTCCAGATCCTAAACACTCACTGTACCTGCCTCCACCAGACTCTCAGGCCGCGCAATAAAGATCCTAAACACTCACTGAACCTGCCTCCACCACACTCTCAGACAGTGCATTCCAGATCCTAAACACTCACTGAACCTGCCTCCACGACACTCTCAGACAGTGCATTCCAGATCCTAAACACTCACTGAACCTCCCTCCACCACAATCTCAGACATTGCATTCCAGAACCTAAACACACACTGAACCTGCTTCCACCACACTCTCAGACAGTGTATTCCACATCCTCAACACTTACTGAACCTGCCTCCACCAAACTCTCTGACAGTGCATTCCTGATCCTAAACACACACTGAACCTGCCTCCACCTCACTCTCAGGCCGCGCAATAAAGATCCTAAATACTCACTGAACCTGCCTCCACCACATTCTCAGACACTGCATTCCAGATCCTAAACACTCACTGAACCTGCCTCCACCGCACTCTCAGACAGTGCATTCCAGATCCTAAACACTCACTGAACCTGCCACCACCACACTCTCAGACAGTGCATTCCAGATCCTAAAGAATCACTGTACCTGCCTCCACCACACTCTCAGACAGTGCATTCCAGATCCTAAACACTCACAGAACCTGCCTCCACCACACTCTCAGACAGTGCATTCCAGATCCTAAACACACACAGAACCTGCCTCCACCACACTCTCAGACAGTGCATTCCAGATCCTAAACACTCACAGAACCTGCCTCCACCACACTCTCAGACAGTGCATTCCAGATCCTAAACACTCACAGAACCTGCCTCCACCACACTCTCAGACAGTGCATTCCAGATCCTAACCACTCACAGAACCTGCCGACACCACACTCTCAGACAGTGCATTCCAGATCCTAAACACTCACTGAACCTCCCTCCACCACAATCTCAGACATTGCATTCCAGAACCTAAACACACACTGAACCTGCTTCCACCACACTCTCAGACAGTGTATTCCAGATCCTCAACACTTACTGAACCTGCCTCCACCAAACTCTCTGACAGTGCATTCCTGATCCTAAACACACACTGAACCTGCCTCCACCTCACTCTCAGGCCGCGCAATAAAGATCCTAAATACTCACTGAACCTGCCTCCACCACATTCTCAGACACTGCATTCCAGATCCTAAACACTCACTGAACCTGCCTCCACCGCACTCTCAGACAGTGCATTCCAGATCCTAAACACTCACTGAACCTGCCACCACCACACTCTCAGACAGTGCATTCCAGATCCTAAACACTCACAGAACCTGCCTCCACCACACTCTCAGACAGTGCATTCCAGATCCTAAACACTCACAGAACCTGCCTCCACCACACTCTCAGACAGTGCATTCCAGATCCTATGCACTCACAGAACCTGCCTCCACCACACTCTCAGACACTGCATTCCAGATCTGAACACTCACTGAACCTGCCTCCACCTTACGCTCTGACAGTGCATTGCAGATCCGAAACACACACTGAACCTGCTTCCACCACACTCTGAAACAGTGTATTCCAGATCCTCAACACTTACCGAACCTGCCTCCACCAAACTCTCTGACAGTGCATTCCTGATCCTAAACACACACTGAACCTGCCTCCACCACACTCTCAGACACTGCATTCCAGATCTGAACACTCACTGAACCTGCCTCCACCTTACGCTCTGACAGTGCATTGCAGATCCGAAACACACACTGAACCTGCTTCCTCCACACTCTGAAACAGTGTATTCCAGATCCTCAACACTTACCGAACCTGCCTCCACCAAACTCTCTGACAGTGCATTCCTGAATCTAAACACACACTGAACCTGCCTCCACCACACTCTCAGACATTGCATTCCAGATCCTGAACACTCACTGAACCTGCCTCCACCACACTCTCAGACAGTGCATTCCAGATCCTGAACACTCACTTAACCTGCCTCCACCACACTCTCAGACAGTGCATTCCAGATCCTAAACACTCACTGAACCTGCCTCGACCACACTCTCAGACACAGCATTCCAGATCCTAAACACTCACTGACCTGCCTTCACCACACTCTCAGACACTGCATTCCAGATCCTAAACACTCACTGAACTTGCCTCCACCACACTCTCAGGCCGCGCAATAAAGATCCTAAATACTCACTGAACATGCCTCCACCACACTCTCAGACACAGCATTCCAGATCCTAAACACTCACTGACCTTCCTTCACCACACTCTCAGACACTGCATTCCAGATCCTAAACACTCACTGAACCTGCCTCCACCACACTCTCAGGCCGCGCAATAAAGATCCTAAATACTCACTGAACATGCCTCCACCACACTCTCAGACAGTGCATTCCAGATCCTAAACACTCACTGAACCTCCCTCCACCACACTCTCAGACATTGCATTCCAGAACTTAAACACACACTGAACCTGCTTCCACCACACTCTCAGACAGTGTATTCCAGATCCTCAACACTTACTGAACCTGCCTCCACCAAACTCTCAGACAGTGCATTCCAGATCCTAAACACTCACTGAACCTCCCTCGACCACACTCTCAGACATTCCATTCCAGATCCTGAACACTCACTGAACCTGCCTCCACCACACTCTCAGACAGTGCATTCCAGATCCTAAACACTCACTGAACCTCCCTCCACCACACTCTCAGACATTGCATTCCAGAACTTAAACACACACTGAACCTGCTTCCACCACACTCTCAGACAGTGTATTCCAGATCCTAAACACTCACTGAACCTGCCTCGACCACACTCTCAGACACAGCATTCCAGATCCTAAACACTCACTGACCTGCCTTCACCACACTCTCAGACACTGCATTCCAGATCCTAAACACTCACTGAACCTTCCTCCACCACACTCTCAGGCCGCGCAATAAAGATCCTAAATACTCACTGAACATGCCTCCACCACACTCTCAGACACAGCATTCCAGATCCTAAACACTCACTGACCTGCCTTCACCACACTCTCAGACACTGCATTCCAGATCCTAAACACTCACTGAACCTGCCTCCACCACACTCTCAGGCCGCGCCATAAAGATCCTAAATACTCACTGAACATGCCTCCACCACACTCTCAGACAGTGCATTCCAGATCCTAAACACTCACTGAACCTCCCTCCACCACACTCTCAGACATTGCATTCCAGAGCTTAAACACACACTGAACCTGCTTCCACCACACTCTCAGACAGTGTATTCCAGATCCTCAACACTTACTGAACCTGCCTCCACCAAACTCTCAGACAGTGCATTCCAGATCCTAAACACTCACTGAACCTCCCTCGACCACACTCTCAGACATTGCATTCCAGATCCTAAAGAATCACTGTACCTGCCTCCACCGCAGTCTCAGACAGTGCATTCCAGATCCGAAACAGTCACTGAACCTGCCACCACCACACTCTCAGACAGTGCATTCCAGATCCAAAAGAATCACTGTACCTGCCTCCACCACACTCTCCGACATTGCATTCCAGATCCTAAACACTCACTGAACCTCCCTCCACCACACTCTCAGACACTGCATTCCAGATCCTAAACACTCACTGAACCTGTCTCCACCACACTCTCTGACAGTACATTGCAGATCCTAAACACACACTGAACCTGCTTCCACCACACTCTGAAACAGTGTATTCCAGATCCTCAACACTTACTGAACCTGCCTCCACCAAACTCTCTGACAGTGCATTCCTGATCCTAAACACACACTGAACCTGCCTCCACCACACTCTCAGACAGTGCATTCCAGATCCTGAACACTCACTGAACCTGCTTCCACCACACTCTCAGACAGTGTATTCCAGATCCTCAACACTTACTGAACCTGCCTCCACCAAACTCTCAGACAGTGCATTCCAGATCCTAAACACTCACTGAACCTCCCTCGACCACACTCTCAGACATTGCATTCCAGATCCTAAAGAATCACTGTACCTGCCTCCACCGCAGTCTCAGACAGTGCATTCCAGATCCGAAACAGTCACTGAACCTGCCACCACCACACTCTCAGACAGTGCATTCCAGATCCAAAAGAATCACTGTACCTGCCTCCACCACACTCTCCGACATTGCATTCCAGATCCTAAACACTCACTGAACCTCCCTCCACCACACTCTCAGACACTGCATTCCAGATCCTAAACACTCACTGAACCTGTCTCCACCACACTCTCTGACAGTACATTGCAGATCCTAAACACACACTGAACCTGCTTCCACCACACTCTGAAACAGTGTATTCCAGATCCTCAACACTTACTGAACCTGCCTCCACCAAACTCTCTGACAGTGCATTCCTGATCCTAAACACACACTGAACCTGCCTCCACCACACTCTCAGACAGTGCATTCCAGATCCTAAACACTCACTGAACCTGCCTCCACCACATTCTCAGACACAGCATTCCAGATCCTAAACACTCACTGACCTGCCTCCACCACACTCTCGGGCTGCGCAATAAAGATCCTAAATACTCACTGAACCTGCCTCCACCACACTCTCAGACAGTGCATTCCAGATCCAAAACACTCACTGAACCTCCCTCCACAACACTCTCAGATATTGCATTCCTGAACCTAAACACACACTGAACCTGCTTCCACCACACTCTCAGACAGTGTATTCCAGATCCTCAACACTTACTGAACCTGCCTCCACCAAACTCTCTGACAGTGCATTCCTGATCCTAAACACACACTGAACCGGCCTCCAACACACTCTCAGGCCGCGCAATAAAGATCCTAAATACTCACTGAACCTGCCTCCACCACATTCTCATACAGTGCATTCCAGATCCTAAACACTCACTGAACCTTCCTCCACCGCACTCTCAGACAGTGCATTCCAGATCCTAAACACTCACTGAACCTGCCTCCACCACACTGTCAGACAGTGCATTCCAGATCCTAAACACTCACTGAACCTGCCACCACCACACTCTCAGACAATGCATTCCAGATCCAATTGAATCACGGTACCTGCCTCCACCACACTCTCAGACAGTGCATTCCAGATCCGAAACACTCACTGAACCTGCTCCACCACAGTCTCAGACAGTGCATCCCAGATCCTAAACACTCACTGAACCTGCCTCCACCACACTCTCAGACAGTGCATTCCAGATCCTAAACACTCACTGAACCTCCCTCCACCACACTCTCAGACATTGCATTCCAGATCCTGAACACTCATTGAACCTCCCTCCAGCACACTCTCAGACAGTGCATTCCAGATCCTAAACACTCACTGAACCTCCCTCCACCACACTCTCAGACAGTGCATTCCAGATCCTAAACACTCACTGAACATCCCTCGACCACACTCTCAGACATTGCATTCCCGATCCTAAAGAATCACTGTACCTGCCTCCACCGCACTCTCAGACAGTGCATTCCAGATCCTAAACACTCACTGAACCTGCCACCACCACACTCTCAGACAGTGCATTCCAGATCCTAAAGAATCACAGTACCTGCCTCCACCACACTCTCCGACAGTACATTCCAGATCCTAAACACTCACTGAACCTGCCTCCACCACACTCTCAGACAGTGCATTCCAGATCCAAAACACTCACTGAACCTGCCACCACCACACTCTCAGACAGTGCATTCCAGATCCTAAACACTCACTGAACCTGCCTCCACCACACTCTCAGACAGTGCATTCCAGATCCTCAACACTCACTAAACCTGACTCCACCACACTCTCTGACAGTGCATTCCTGATTGAAAATACTCACTGAACCTGCCTCCACCTCACTCTCAGGCAGTGCATTCCAGATCCAAAACACTCACTAAACCTGACTCCACAACACTCTCTGACAGTCAATTCCTGATTGAAAATACTCACTGAACCTGCCTCCACCTCACTCTCAGGCAGTGCATTCCAGATCCCAACCATGCACTGAATCTGCCTCCACCACACTCTCAGACAGTGCATTCCTGATCCTAAACACTCATTGAACCTGCCTCCACCAGACTCTCAAACAAAGCTTTCCAGTTCCTGAATACTCACTGAACCTATCTCCACCACACTCTCAGACATTGCACTCCAGATCCGAATCATTCACTGAACCTGCCTCCACCACACTCTCAGACAGTGCATTCCAGATCCTGAACACTCACTGAACCTGCCTCCACCACACTCTCAGACAGTGCATTCCAGATCCTAAACACTCACTGAACCTGCCTCCACCACACTCTCAGGCCGCGCAATAAAGATCCTAAATACTCACTGAACATGCCTCCACCACACTCTCAGACACAGCATTCCAGATCCTAAACACTCACTGAACCTCCCTCCACCACACTCTCAGACATTGCATTCCAGATCCTGAACACTTACTGAACCTCCCTCCAGCACACTCTCAGACAGTGCATTCCAGATCCTAAACACTCACTGAACCTCCCTCCACAACACTCTCAGACAGTGCATTCCAGATCCTAAACACTCACTGAACCTCCCTCGACCACACTCTCAGACATTGCATTCCAGATCCTAAAGAATCACTGTACCTGCCTCCACCGCACTCTCAGACAGTGCTTTCCAGATCCTAAACACTCACTGAACCTGCCACCACCACACACTCAGACAGTGCATTCCAGATCCTAAAGAATCACTGTACCTGCCTCCACCACACTCTCCGACAGTGCATTCCAGATCCTAAACACTCACTGAACCTGCCTCCACCACACTCTCAGACAGTGCATTCCAGATCCTAAACACTCACTGAACCTGCCACCACCACACTCTCAGACAGTGCATTCCAGATCCTAAAGAATCACTGTACCTGCCTCCACCGCACTCTCAGACAGTGCATTCCAGATTCTAAACACTCACTGAATCTGCCACCAGCACACTCTCAGACAGTGCATTCCAGATCCTAAACACTCACTGAACCTGCCTCCACCACACTCTCAGACAGTGCATTCCAGATCCTAAACACACACTGAACCTGCCTCCACCACACTCTCAGGCAGTGCATTCCAGATCCTAAACACTCACTGAACCTGCCTCCACCACATTCTCAGACTGTGCTTTCCAGATCCTAAACACTCACTAAACCTTACTCCACCACACTCTCTGACAGTGCATTCCTGATTGAAAATACTCACTGAACCTGCCTCCACCTCACTCTCAGGCAGTGCATTCCAGATCCTAAACACTCACTGAACCTGCTTCCACCACACTCTCTGACAGTGCATTCCTGATCCTAAACACACACTGAACCTGCCTCCACCTCCCTCTCAGGCAGTGCATTCCAGATCCTAACCATGCACTGAATCTGCCTCCACCACACTCTCAGACATTGCACTCCAGATCCGAATCATTCACTGAACCTGCCTCCACCACACTCTCAGACAGTGCATTCCAGATCCTGAACACTCACTGAACCTGCCTCCACCACACTCTCAGACAGTGTATTCCTGATCCTAAACACTCACTGAACCTGCCTCCACCACACACTCAGACAGTGCATTCCAGATCCTAAACACTCACTGAACCTGCCTCCACGACACTCTCAGACAGTGCATTCCAGATCCTAAACACTCACTGAACCTGCCTCCACCACACTCTCAGACATTGCATTCCAGATCCTAAACACTCACTGAACCTGCCTCCACCACACTCTCAGACATTGCATTCCAGATCCTAAACACTCACTGAACCTATCTCCACCACACTCTCAGACATTGCATTCCAGATCCTAAACACTCACTGAACCTGCCTCCACCACACTCTCAGGCCGCGCAATAAAGATCCTAAATACTCACTGAACATGCCTCCACCACACTCTCAGACAGTGCATTCCAGATCCTAAACACTCACTGAACCTCCCTCCACCACAATCTCAGACATTGCATTCCAGATCCTCAACACTTACTGAACCTGCCTCCACCAAACTCTCTGACAGTTCATTCCTGATCCTAAAGAATCACTGTACCTGCCTCCACCACACTCTCAGACAGTGTATTCCAGATCCTCAACACTTACTGAACCTGCCTCCACCAAACTCTCTGACAGTTCATTCCTGATCCTAAACACACACTGAACCTGCCTCCACCTCACTCTCAGGCCGCGCAATAAAGATCCTAAATACTCACTGAACCTGCCTCCACCACATTCTCAGACACTGCATTCCAGATCCTAAACACTCACTGAACCTGCCTCCACCGCACTCTCAGACAGTGCATTCCAGATCCTAAACACTCACTGAACCTGCCACCACCACACTCTCAGACAGTGCATTCCAGATCCTAATGAATCACTGTACCTGCCTCCACCACACTCTCAGACAGTGCATTCCAGATCCTAAACACTCACTGAACCTGCCTCCACCGCACTCTCAGACAGTGCATTCCAGATCCTAAACACTCACTGAACCTGCCACCACCACACTCTCAGACAGTGCATTCCAGATCCTAAAGAATCACTGTACCTGCCTCCACCACACTCTCAGACAGTGCATTCCAGATCCTAAACACTCACAGAACCTGCCTCCACCACACTCTCTGACAGTGCATTCCAGATCCTAACCACTCACTGAACCTGCCTCCACCACACTCTCAGGCAATGCATTCTAGATCGAAAATACTCACTGCACCTGCCGACACCACACTCTCAGACACTGCATTCCAGATCTGAACACTCACTGAACCTGCCTCCACCTCACTCTCAGACAGCGTATTCCAGATCCTAAACACTCACTGAACCTGTCTCCACCTTACGCTCTGACAGTGCATTGCAGATCCGAAACACACACTGAACCTGCTTCCACCACACTCTGAAACAGTGTATTCCAGATCCTCAACACTTACCGAACCTGCCTCCACCAAACTCTCTGACAGTGCATTCCAGATCCTGAACACTCACTGAACCTGCCTCCACCACACTCTCAGACAGTGCATTCCTGATCCTAAACACTCACTGAACCTGCCTCCACCTCCCTCTCAGGCAGTGCATTCCAGATCCTAACCATGCACTGAATCTGCCTCCACCACACTCTCAGCCATTGCACTCCAGATCCGAATCATTCACTGAACCTGCCTCCACCACACTCTCAGACAGTGCATTCCAGATCCTGAACACTCACTGAACCTGCCTCCACCACACTCTCAGACAGTGTATTCCTGATCCTAAACACTCACTGAACCTGCCTCCACCACACACTCAGACAGTGCATTCCAGATCCTAAACACTCACTGAACCTGCCTCCACGACACTCTCAGACAGTGCATTCCAGTTCCTAAACACTCACTGAACCTATCTCCACCACACTCTCAGACATTGCATTCCAGATCCTAAACACTCACTGAACCTGCCTCCACCACACTCTCAGGCCGCGCAATAAAGATCCTAAATACTCACTGAACATGCCTCCACCACACTCTCAGACAGTGCATTCCAGATCCTAAACACTCACTGAACCTCCCTCCACCACAATCTCAGACATTGCATTCCAGATCCTCAACACTTACTGAACCTGCCTCCACCAAACTCTCTGACAGTTCATTCCTGATCCTAAAGAATCACTGTACCTGCCTCCACCACACTCTCAGACAGTGTATTCCAGATCCTCAACACTTACTGAACCTGCCTCCACCAAACTCTCTGACAGTTCATTCCTGATCCTAAACACACACTGAACCTGCCTCCACCTCACTCTCAGGCCGCGCAATAAAGATCCTAAATACTCACTGAACCTGCCTCCACCACATTCTCAGACACTGCATTCCAGATCCTAAACACTCACTGAACCTGCCTCCACCGCACTCTCAGACAGTGCATTCCAGATCCTAAACACTCACTGAACCTGCCACCACCACACTCTCAGACAGTGCATTCCAGATCCTAATGAATCACTGTACCTGCCTCCACCACACTCTCAGACAGTGCATTCCAGATCCTAAACACTCACTGAACCTGCCTCCACCGCACTCTCAGACAGTGCATTCCAGATCCTAAACACTCACTGAACCTGCCACCACCACACTCTCAGACAGTGCATTCCAGATCCTAAAGAATCACTGTACCTGCCTCCACCACACTCTCAGACAGTGCATTCCAGATCCTAAACACTCACAGAACCTGCCTCCACCACACTCTCAGACAGTGCATTCCAGATCCTAACCACTCACTGAACCTGCCTCCACCACACTCTCAGGCAATGCATTCTAGATCGAAAATACTCACTGCACCTGCCGACACCACACTCTCAGACACTGCATTCCAGATCTGAACACTCACTGAACCTGCCTCCACCTCACTCTCAGACAGTGTATTCCAGATCCTAAACACTCACTGAACCTGTCTCCACCTTACGCTCTGACAGTGCATTGCAGATCCGAAACACACACTGAACCTGCTTCCACCACACTCTGAAACAGTGTATTCCAGATCCTCAACACTTACCGAACCTGCCTCCACCAAACTCTCTGACAGTGCATTCCAGATCCTGAACACTCACTGAACCTGCCTCCACCACACTCTCAGACAGTGCATTCCAGATCCTGAACACTCACTTAACCTGCCTCCACCACACTCTCAGACAGTGCATTCCAGATCCTAAACACTCACTGAACCTGCCTCCACCACACTCTCAGACAGTGCATTCCAGATCCTGAACACTCACTTAACCTGCCTCCACCACACTCTCAGACAGTGCATTCCAGATCCTAAACACTCACTGAACCTGCCTTCACCACACTCTCAGACACTGCATTCCAGATCCTAAACACTCACTGAACCTGCCTCCACCTCACTCTCAGGCCGCGCAATAAAGATCCTAAATACTCACTGAACATGCCTCCACCACACTCTCAGACACAGCATTCCAGATCCTAAACACTCACTGACCTGCCTTCACCACACTCTCAGACACTGCATTCCAGATCCTAAACACTCACTGAACCTGCCTCCACCACACTCTCAGACAGTGCATTCCAGATCCTAAACACTCACTGAACCTGCCTCCACCACACTCTCAGACACTGCATTCCAGATCCTAAACACTCACTGAACCTGCCTCCACCACACTCCAAGGCCGCGCAATAAAGATCCGAAATACTCACTGAACATGCCTCCACCACACTCTCAGACAGTGCATTCCAGATCCTAAACACTCACTGAACCTCCCTCCACCACACTCTCAGACATTGCATTCCAGAACTTAAACACACACTGAACCTGCTTCCAGCACACTCTCAGACAGTGTATTCCAGATCCTCAACACTTACTGAACCTGCCTCCACCAAACTCTCTGACAGTGCATTCCTGATCCTAAACACACACTGAACCTGCCTCCACCTCACTCTCAGACCGCGCAATAAAGATCCTAAATACTCACTGAACCTGCCTCCACCACATTCTCAGACACTGCATTCCAGATCCTAAACACTCACTGAACCTGCCTCCACCACATTCTCAGACACTGCATTCCAGATCCTAAACACTCACTGAACCTGCCTCCACCACACTCTCAGACAGTGCATTCCAGATCCTAAACACTCACTGAACCTGCCACCACCACACTCTCAGACAGTGCATTCCAGATCCTAAAGAATCACTGTACCTGCCTCCACCACACTCTCAGACAGTGCATTCCAGATCCTAAACACTCACTGAACCGACTCCACCACACTCTCATACAGTGCATTCCAGATCCTAAACACTCACTGAACCTGCCTACACCACACTCTCAGACCGTGCATTCCAGATCCTAAACACTCACTGAACCTGCCTCCACCACATCTCAGGCAGTGCATTCCAGATCCTAAACACTCACTGAACCTGCCTCCACCACACTCTCAGACAGTGCATTCCAGATCCTAAACACTCACTGAACCTGCCTCCATCACACTCTCAGACAGTACATTCCAGATCCTAAACACTCACTGAACCTGCCTCCACCACACTCTCAGACAGTGCATTCCAGATCCTAAACACTCACTGAACCTGCCTCCACCACTCTCTCAGACAGTCCATTCCAGATCCTAAACACTCACTGAACCTGCCTCCACCACTCTCTCAGACAGTCCATTCCAGATCCTAAACACTCACTGAACCTGCCTCCATCACATTCTCAGACAGTACATTCCAGATCCTAAACACTCACTGAACCTGCCTCCACCACACTCTCAGACAGTGCATTCCAGATCCTAAACACTCACTGAACCTGCCTCCACCACTCTCTCAGACAGTCCATTCCAGATCCTAAACACTCACTGAACCTGCCTCCACCACACTCTCAGGCAGTGCATTCCAGATCCTAAACACTCACTGAACCTCCCTCCACCACACTCTCAGACAGTGCATTCCAGATCCTAAACACTCACTGAACCTCCCTCCACCACACTCTCAGACAGTGCATTCCAGATCCTAAACACTCACTGAACCTGCCTCCACCGCAGCCTCAGACAGTGCATTCCAGATCCTAAACACTCACTGAACCTGCCACCACCACACTCTCAGACAGTGCATTCCAGATCCTAAAGAATCACTGTACCTGCCTCCACCACACTCTCAGACAGTGCATTCCAGATCCTAAACACTCACTGAACCTGCCTCCACCACACTTTCAGACAGTGCATTCCAGATCCTAAACACTCACTGAACCTGCCTCCAGCACACTCTCAGACAGTGCATTCCAGATCCTAAACACTCACTGAACCTGCCACCACCACACTCTCAGACAGTGCATTCCAGATCCTAAAGAATGACTGAACCTGCCTCCACCACACTCTCAGACAGTGCATTCCAGATCCTAAACACTCACTGAACCTGCCTCCACCACACTCTCAGACAGTGCATTCCAGATCCTAAACACTCACTGAACCTGCCTCCACCACACTCTCAGACAGTGCATTCCAGATCCTAAACACTCACTGAACCTGCCTCCACCACACTCTCATACAGTGCATTCCAGATCCTAAACACTCACTGAACCTCCCTCCACCACACTCTCAGACATTGCATTCCAGATCCTAAAGAATCACTGTACCTGCCTCCACCGCAGTCTCAGACAGTGCATTCCAGATCCTAAACACTCACTGAACCTGCCTCCACCTCATTCTCAGACAGTATATTCCAGTTCCTAAACACTCACTGAACCTGCCTCCACCACATTCTCAGACAGTGCATTCCAGATCCTGAAAACTCACTGAACCTGCCTCCCCCTAACTCTCAGACAGTGCATTCCAGATCCTGAACACTCACTGAACGTGCCTCAACCACACTGTCAGGCAATGCATCCCAGATCGAAAATACTCACTGAACCTGCCTCCACCACACTCTCAGACAGTGCAGTCCAGATCCTAAACACTCACTGAACCTGCCTCCACCTCCCTCTCAGGCAGTGCATTCCAGATCCTAAACATGCACTGAATCTGCCTGCACCACACTCTCAGACAGTGCATTCCTGATCCTAAACACTCATTGAACCTGCCTCCACCAGACTCTCAAACAGAGCATTCCAGTTCCTGAACACTCACTGAACCTGCCTGCACCACACTCTCTGACAGTGTAATCCTGATCCTAAATACTCACTGAACCTGCCTCCACCACACTCTCAGACAGTGCATTCCAGGTCCTAAACACACACTGAACCTATCTCCACCACACTCTCAGACAGTGCATTCCAGATCCTGAACACTCACTGAACTTGCCTCCACCACACTCTCAGACAGTGTATTCCTGATCCTAAACACTCAGTGAACCTGCCTCCACCACACTCTCTGACAATGCATTCCAGATCCTAAACACTCACTGAACCTGCCTCCACGACACTCTCAGACAGTGCATTCCAGGTCCTAAACACACACTGAACCTATCTACACCATACTCTCAGACATTGCATTCCAGATCCTAAACACTCACTGAACCTGCCTCGACGACACTCTCAGACAGTGCATTCCAGGTCCTAAACACACACTGAACCTATCTCGAGCACACTCTCAGACAGTGCATTCCAGATCCTAAAGAATCATTGCACCTGCCTCCACCACACTCTCACACAGTGCATTCCAGATCCTAAACACTTACTGAACCTGCCTCCACCACACTCTCTGACAGTGCATTCCAGATCCTAAACACTCACTGAACCTGCCTCCACCAAACTCCCAGACAGTGCATTCCTGATCCTAAACACACACTGAACCTGCCTCCACCACACTCTCAGGCCGCGCAATAAAGATCCTAAATACTCACTGAACCTGCCTCCACCACACTCTCAGACAGTGCATTTCAGATCCTAAACACTCACTAAACCTGCCTCCACCACACTCTCTGACAGTGCATTCAAGATCCTAAACACTCACTGAACCTGCCTCCACCACACTCTCAGACGGTGCATTCCAGATCCAAAACACACACTGAACCTGCCTCCACCACACTCTCAGACAGTGTATTCCAGATCCTAAACACACACTGAACCTGCCTCCACCACACTCTCAGACGGTGCATTCCAGATCCAAAACACACACTGAACCTGCCTCCACCACACTCTCAGACAGTGCATTCCAGATCCTAAATACTCACTGAACCTGCCTCCACTACACTCTCAGATAGTGCATTCCAGATCCTAAACACTCACTGAACCTGCCTCCACCACACTCTCAGACAGTGCATTCCAGATCCTAAACACTCACCGAACCTGCCTCCACCACACTCTCAGACAGTATATTCCAGTTCCTAAACACTCACTGAACCTGCCTCCACCACACTCTCACGCAGTGCATTCCAGATTCTGAACACTCACTGAACCTGCCTCCACCACACTCTCAGACAGTGTATTCCAGATCCTAAACACTCACTGAACCTCCCTCCACCGCACTCTCACGCAGTGCATTCCAGATTCTGAACACTCACTGAACCTGCCTCCACCACACTCTCAGATAGTGCATTCCAGATCCTAAACACTCACTGAACCTGCCTCCACCACACTCTCAGACAGTTTATTCCAGATCCTAAACACACACTGAACCTGCCTCCACCACACTCTCAGACAGTGCATTTCAGATCCTAAACACTCACTAAACCTGCCTCCACCACACTCTCTGACAGTGCATTCAAGATCCTAAACACTCACTGAACCTGCCTCCACCAAACTCCCAGACAGTGCATTCCTGATCCTAAAGACACACTGAAACTGCCTCCACCACACTCTCTGACAGTGCATTCCTGATCGAAAATACTCACTGAACTTGCCTCCACCTCACTCTCAGGCAGTGCATTCCAGATCCTAAACACTCACTGAACCTGCCTCCACCACACTCTCTGACAGTGCATTCCTGATCCTAAACACTCACTGAACCTGCCTCCACCTCCCTCTCAGGCAGGGCATTCCAGATCCTAAACATGCACTGAACCTGCCTCCACCTCACTCTCAGGCAGTGCATTCCAGATCCTGAACACTCACTTCACCTGCCTCCACCACACTCTCAGACAGTGCATTCCAGATCCTAAACACTCACTGAACCTGCCTCCACCACACTCTCAGACAGTGCATTCCAGATCCTAAACACTCACTGAACATGCCTCCACCACACTCTCAGACAGTGCATTCTAGATCCTAAACACTCACTGAACCTGCCTCCACCACACTCTCAGACAGTGCATTCCAGATCCTAAACACTCACTGAACATGCCTCCACCACACTCTCAGACAGTGCATTCCAGATCCTAAACACTCACTGAACATGCCTCCACCACACTCTCAGACACTGCATTCCAGATCCTAAACACTCACTGAACCTGCCTCCACCACACTCTCAGGCCGCGCAATAAAGATCCTAAATACTCACTGAACATGCCTTCCACCACACTCTCAGACAGTGTAATCCTGACCCTAAACGCTCACTGAACCTGCCTCCACCACACTCTCAGGCAGTGCATTCCAGATCCTAAACACTCACTGAACCTGCCTCCACCGCACTCTCTGACAGTGCATTCCTGATCCTAAACACTCACTGAACCTGCCTCCACCTCCCTCTCAGGCAGGGCATTCCAGATCCTAAACATGCACTGAACCTGCCTCCACCTCACTCTCAGACAGTGCATTCCAGATCCTGAACACTCACTTCACCTGCCTCCACCACACTCTCAGACAGTGCATTCCAGATCCTAAACACTCACTGAACCTGCCTCCACCGCACTCTCAGACATTGCATTCCAGGTCCTGAGCACTCACTGAACCTGCCTCCACCACACTCTCAGACAGTGTATTCCAGGTCCTAAACACACACTGAACCTGTCTCCACCACAATCTCAGACAGTGCATTCCAGGTCCTAAACACACACTGAACCTGCCTCCACCACACTCTCAGACAGTGCATTCCAGATCCTGAACACTCACTTCACCTGCCTCCACCACACTCTCAGACAGTGCATTCCAGATCCTAAACACTCACTGAACCTGCCTCCACCACACTCTCAGACAGTGCATTCCAGATCCTAAACACTCACTGAACATGCCTCCACCACACTCTCAGACAGTGCATTCTAGATCCTAAACACTCACTGAACCTGCCTCCACCACACTCTCAGACAGTGCATTCCAGATCCTAAACACTCACTGAACATGCCTCCACCACACTCTCAGACAGTGCATTCCAGATCCTAAACACTCACTGAACATGCCTCCACCACACTCTCAGACAGTGCATTCCAGATCCTAAACACTCACTGAACCTGCCTCCACCACACTCTCAGACAGTGCATTCCAGATCCTAAACACTCACTGAACATGCCTCCACCACACTCTCAGACAGTGCATTCTAGATCCTAAACACTCACTGAACCTGCCTCCACCACACTCTCAGACAGTGCATTCCAGATCCTAAACACTCACTGAACATGCCTCCACCACACTCTCAGACAGTGCATTCCAGATCCTAAACACTCACTGAACCTGCCTCCACCACACTCTCAGGCCGCGCAATAAAGATCCTAAATACTCACTGAACCTGCCTCCACCACACTCTCAGACAGTGCATTCCAGATCCTAAACACTCACTGAACATGCCTCCACCACACTCTCAGACAGTGCATTCCAGATCCTAAACACTCACTGAACCTGCCTCCACCACACTCTCAGGCCGCGCAATAAAGATCCTAAATACTCACTGAACCTGCCTCCACCGCACTCTCAGACAGTATGTTCCAGTTCCTAAACATTCACTGAACCTGCCTCCCCCTAACTCTCAGGCAGTGCATTCCAGATTCTAAACACTCACTGAACCTGCCTCCACCACACTCTCAGACAGTGCACTCCAGATCCTGAACACTCACTGAACCTGCCTCCACCACACTCTCAGACATTGCATTCCAGATCCTAACCACTCACCGAATTTGCCTCCACCACACACTCTGACAATGCACTCCAGATCCTAATCATTCACTGAACCTGCCTCCAGCACACTCTCAAACAGGGCATTGCAGATCCTGAACACTCACTGAACCTGCCTCCACCACACTCTCAGACAGTGCATTCCAGATCCTGAACACTCACTGAACCTGCCTCAACCACACTGTCAGGCAATGCATCCCAGATCGAAAATACTCACTGAACCTGCCTCCACCACACTCTCAGACAGTGCATTCCAGATCCTAAACACTCACTAAACCTGCCTCCACCACACTCTCTGACAGTGCATTCAAGATCCTAAACACTCACTGAACCTGCCTCCACCACACTCTCAGACAGTGCGTTCTAGATCCTAAACACTCACTGAACCTGCCTCCACCACACTCTCAGGCCGCGCAATAAAGATCCTAAATACTCACTGAACCTGCCTCCACCACACTCTCAGACACTGCATTCCAGATCCTAAACACTCACTGAACCTGCCATCACTGAAACGTGGATAGGTGAGGGGGAGGAATGGTTTTTGGAGGTACCTGGTTATAGATGTTTTCATAAGATTAGGAATGGTGGTAAAAGAGGTGGGGGGGTGGCATTGTTAGTTAGAAATAGTGTAACAACTGCTGAAAGAATTTTCGAGGAGGATCTGCCGACTGAGTCACTGTGGGTTGAGGTCAGGAACAGGAAAGGAGCAGTCACCTTGATGGGAGTTTTCTATAGGCCCCCCAATAGCAGCAGGGAGGTGGAAGAGCAGATTGGGAAACAGATTTTGGAAAGGAGCAGAAGTCACAGGGTAGTAATTATGGGGGATTTCAACTTCCCAAATATTGATTGGCAACTCTTTAGATCGAATAGTTTGGATGGGGTAGTGTTTGTGCAGTATGTCCAGGAAGCTTTTCTGACTCAGTATGTAGACTGCCCGACCAGAGGGGAGGCAATATTGGATTTGGTACTAGGTAATGAACCAGGGCAAGTGATAGAGCTGTTGGTGGGCGAGCACTTTGGAGATAGTGATCACAATTCTGTAGCATTCACTGTGGTAATGGAGAGGGATAGGTATGTGCAACAGGGCAAGGTTTACAATTGGGGGAAGGGTAGATATGATGCTGTCAGGCAGGAACTGAGGAGCATAAGTTGGGAGCATATGCTGGCAGGGAAGGGCACGGTCGAAATGTGGAACTTTTTCAAGGAGCAGATAGTAGGGGCCATTGATAAGCATGTCCCTGTCAGACAGGGAAGGGATGGTCATGTGAGGGAACCGTGGTTGACAAGAGAGGTTGAGAGTCTTGTTAGGAAGAAGAAGGATGCGTATATAAAGTTGAGGAAAAAGGGCACAGGCATAGCTCTGGAGGGATACAAGATGGCCAGGAAGGATCTGAAGAAAGGGATTAGGAGAGCTAAGAGAGGGCATGAAAAATGCTTGGCGGGTAGGATAAAAGAAAACCCCAAGGCCTTTTACGCGTATGTCAGAAATATGAGGATGACTAGGGGGACCATAGGTCCGGTCAAGGACAATAGCGGGAGACTGTGTGTTGAGCCGGAAGAGATAAGTGAGGTTTTGAATGAGTACTTCTCTTCGGTATTTACGAATGAGAAGGGGTGTATTACTGAAGAGGACGGTGTGAAACAGACTGGTAAGCTCGAGGAAGTGCTCGTTAGGAGGGAAGATGTGTTGGGGTTTTTGAATAACTTGAAGATAGACAAGTCTCCCGGGCCTGACGGGGTATATCCAAGGATGTTATGGGAAGCAAGGGATGAAATTGCAGAGCCGCTGGCAATGATCTTTTCATCTTCTCTGCTGACGGGGGTGGTACCAGGTGATTGGAGGGTGGCAAATGTTGTGCCCCTGTTCAAGAAAGGGAATAGGAACAACCCTGGGAATTACAGGCCAGTTAGTCTTACTTCGGTGGTAGGCAAGTTGATGGAAAAGGTGCTGAGGGATAGGATTTCTGAGCATCTGGAAAGACACTGCTTGATTCGGGACAGTCAGCACGGTTTTGTGAGGGGTAGGTCTTGCCTCACAAGCCTGATTGAATTCTTTGAGCAGGTGACCAAGCAAGTGGATGAGGGTAAACCAGTGGATGTGGTGTACATGGATTTTAGTAAGGCATTTGATAAGGTCCCCCATGGTAGACTTATGGAGAAAGTCAGGAGGCATGGGATAGTGGGGAATGTGGCCAGTTGGATTAAGAATTGGCTAACTGATAGAAGGCAGAGAGTGGTCTTAGATGGTAAATACTCAGCCTGGAGCCCAGTTACCAGTGGCGTGCCGCAGGGATCAGTTCTGGGTCCTCTCCTGTTTGTGATTTTTATTAACGACTTGGATGAGGAAGTCGAAGGGTGGGTCAGTAAATTTGCAGATGATACAAAGGTTGGTGGAGTTGTGGATACCGAGGAGGGCTATTGTCGTCTGCAAAGGGACTTGGATAGGTTGCAGTGCTGGGCTGAAAAGTGGCAGATGGAGTTTAACCCTGAAAAGTGTGAGGTCGTCCATTTTGGAAGGACAAACATGAATGCAAAATACTGGGTTAACGGTAGGGTTCTTGGGCATGTGGAGGAGCAGAGAGACCTTGGGGTCTATGTGCATAGATCATTGAAAGTTGCAACTCAAGTGGATAGGGCTCTGAAGAAGGCATATGGGGTGTTAGCGTTCATTAGCAGAGGGATTGAATTTAAGAGCCGTGAGGTGATGATGCAGCTGTACAGGACCTTGGTAAGGCCTCATTTGGAGTACTGTGTGCAGTTCTGGTCGCCTCATTTTAGGAAGGATGTGGAAGCCTTGGAGAGGGTGCAGAGGAGATTTACCAGGATGTTGCCTGGAATGGAGAATAAGTCTTACGAGGAAAGGCTGAACATTCTAGGCCTCTTCTCATTAGAACGGAGAAGGATGAGGGGTGACATGATAGAGGTTTATAAGATGATCAGGGGAATAGATAGGGTAGACAGTCAGAAACTTTTTCCCCGGGTGGAGCAAAGCGTTACAAGGGGTCATAAATTTAAGGTGAAGGGTGGGAGATATAAGGGGGATGTCAGGGGAAGGTTCTTTACCCAGAGAGTGGTCGAGGCATGGAATGCCTTGCCCGGGGAAGTTGTTGAGTCAGAAACTTTAGGGACTTTCAAAAGGCTTTTGGATAGGTATATGGATAAAGGAGAATGATGGGGTATAGATTAAATTGTCCTTGACAGAGGACAAAGGATCGGCATAAGATTGTGGGCCGAAGGGCCTGTTCTGTGCTGTATGTTCTATGTTCTATGTTCTATGTAAACACTCACAGAACCTGCCTCCACCACACTCTCAGACAGCGCATTCCAGATCCTAACCACTCACTGAACCTGCCTCCACCACACTCTCAAACAGTGCATTGCAGATCCTGAACACTCACTGAACCTGCCTCCACCACACTCTCAGACAGTGCATTCCAGATCCTAAACACTCACTGAACCTGCCTCCACATCTCTCCCAGGCAGTGCATTCCAGATCCTAAACACTCACTGAACCTGCCTCCACCACACTCTCTGACAGTGCATTCCAGATCCAAAACAATCACTGAATCTCCCTGCACCTCACTCTCAGGCAGTGCATTCCAGATCCTAAACACTCACTGAACCTGCTTCCACCACACTCATAGACAGTGCATTCCAGATCCGAAACACTCACAGAACCTGCCTCCACCACACTCTCAGACAGTACATTCCAGATCCTAAACACTCACAGAACCTGTCTCCACCACACTCTCAGACAGTGCATTCCAGATCCTAACGACTCACTGAACCTGCCTCCACCACACTCTCAGGCAATGCATTCTAGATCGAAAATACTCACTGAACCTGCCGAAACCACACTCTCCGACACTGCATTCCAGATCCTGAACACTCACTGAACCTGCCTCCACCGCACTCTGAAACGGTGTATTCCAGTTCCTCAACACTTACTGAACCAGCCTCCACCAAACACTCTGACAGTCATTCCTGATCCTAAACACACACTGAACCTGCCTCCACCACACTCTCAGACAGTGCATTCCAGATCCTAAACACTCACTAAACATGCCTCCACCACACGCTCAGACAGTGCATTCTAGATCCTAAACACTCACTGAACCTGCCTCCACCACACTCTCAGGCCGCGCAATAAAGATCCTAAATACTCACTGAACCTGCCTCCACCACACTCTCAGACACTGCATTCCAGATCCTAAACACTCACTGAACCTGCCTCCACCACACTCTCAGGCCACGCAATAAAGATCCTAAATACTCACTGAACCTGCCTTCCACCACACTCTCAGATAGTGCATTCCAGATCCTAAACACTCACTGAATCTGCCTCCACCACACTCTCAGACAGTGCATTCCAGATGCTAAACACTCACTGAACCTGCCTCCACCACACTCTCATGCAGCAAAATAAAGATCCTAAACACTCACTGAAGCTGCCTCCACCACACTCTCAGACAGTGTAATCCTGACCCTAAACGCTCACTGAACCTGCCTCCACCACACTCTCAGACATGCATTCCAGATCCTAAACACTCACTGAACCTGCCTCCACCACACTCTCAGACAGTGCATTCCAGATGCTAAACACTCACTGAACCTGCCTCCACCACACTCTCATGCAGCAAAATAAAGATCCTAAACACTCACTGAAGCTGCCTCCACCACACTCTCAGACAGTGTAATCCTGACCCTAAACGCTCACTGAACCTGCCTCCACCACACTCTCAGACAGTGCATTCCAGGTCCTAAACGCACACTGAACCTATCTCCACCACACTGTCAGACATTGCATCCCAAATCCTGAACACTCACTGAACCTGCCTCCACCACACTCTCAGACATTGCATTCCAGATCCTAACCACTCACCGAATTTGCCTCCACCACACACTCTGACAATGCACTCCAGATCCTAATCATTCACTGAACCTGCCTCCACCACACTCTCAAACAGGGCATTGCAGATCCTGAACACTCACTGAACCTGCCTCCACCACACTCTCAGACAGTGCATTCCAGATCCTGAAGACTCACTGAACCTGCCTCAACCACACTGTCAGGCAATGCATCCCAGATCGAAAATACTCACTGAAACTGCCTCCACCACACTCTCAGACAGTGCATTCCAGATCCTAAACACTCACTGAACCTGCCTCCACCACACTCTCAGACAGTGCATTCCAGGTCCTAAACACACACTGAAACTATCTCCACCACACTCTCAGACAGTGCATTCCAGGTCCGAAACACACACTGAACCTATCTCCACCACACTCTCAGACAGTACATTCCAGATCCTAACCAATCACCGAAACTGCAACCACCACACACTCTGACAGTGCATGCCAGATCCTAATCATTCACTGAACCTGCCTCCACTACACTCTCAAACAGTGCATTCCAGATCCTAAACACTCACAGAACCTGCCTCCACCACACTCTCAGACAGCGCATTCCAGATCCTAACCACTCACTGAACCTGCCTCCACCACACTCTCAAACAGTGCATTGCAGATCCTGAACACTCACTGAACCTGCCTCCACCACACTCTCAGACAGTGCATTCCAGATCCTAAACACTCACTGAACCTGCCTCCACATCTCTCCCAGGCAGTGCATTCCAGATCCTAAAAACTCACTGAACCTGCCTCCACCACACTCTCTGACAGTGCATTCCAGATCCAAAACAATCACTGAATCTCCCTGCAGCTCACTCTCAGGCAGTGCATTCCAGATCCTAAACACTCACTGAACCTGCTTCCACCACACTCATAGACAGTGCATTCCAGATCCTAAACACTCACAGAACCTGTCTCCACCACACTCTCAGACAGTGCATTCCAGATCCTAAACACTCACCGAACCTGCCTCCACCACACTCTCAGACAGTGTATTCCAGATCCTAAACACTCACTGAACCTGCCTCCACCACACTCTCAGGCAATGCATTCTAGATCGAAAATACTCACTGAACCTGCCGAAACCACACTCTCAGGCAGTGCATTCCAGATCCTAAACACTCACTGAACCTGCTTCCACCACACTCATAGACAGTGCATTCCAGATCCTAAACACTCACAGAACCTGTCTCCACCACACTCTCAGACAGTGCATTCCAGATCCTAAACACTCACCGAACCTGCCTCCACCACACTCTCAGACAGTGTATTCCAGATCCTAAACACTCACTGAACCTGCCTCCACCACACTCTCAGGCAATGCACTCTAGATCGAAAATACTCACTGAACCTGCCGAAACCACACTCTCAGACAGTGCATTCCAGATCCTAACCACTCACTGAACCTGCCTCCACCACACTCTCAGGCAATGCATTCTAGATCGAAAATACTCACTGAACCTGCCGAAACCACACTCTCAGACACTGCATTCCAGATCCTAAACACTCACTGAACCTGCTTCCACCACACACTGAAACAGTGTATTCCAGTTCCTCAACACTTACTGAACCAGCCTCCACCAAACTCTCTGACAGTCATTCCTGATCCTAAACACACACTGAACCTGCCTCCACCACACTCTCAGACAGTGCATTCCAGATCCTGAACACTCACTGAACCTGCCTCCACCACACTCTCAGACAGTGCATTCCAGATCCTAAACACTCACTGAACCTGCCTCCACCACACTCTCAGACAGTGCATTCCAGATCTAAAACACTCACTGAACCTGCCTCCAACACACTCTCAGACAGTGCATTCCAGATCCTAAACACTCACTGAACCTGCCTCCACCACACTCTCAGACAGTGCATTCCAGATCCTAAACACTCACTGAACCTGCCTCCACCACACTCTCAGACAGTGCATTCCAGATCCTAAACACTCACTGAACATGCCTCCACCACACTCTCAGACAGTGCATTCTAGATCCTAAACACTCACTGAACCTGCCTCCACCACACTCTCAGGCCGCGCAATAAAGATCCTAAATACTCACTGAACCTGCCTCCACCACACTCTCAGACACTGCATTCCAGATCCCAAACACTCACTGAACCTGCGTCCACCACACTCTCATGCAGCAAAATAAAGATCCTAAACACTCACTGAAGCTGCCTCCACCACACTCTCAGACAGTGTAATTCTGACCCTAAACGCTCACTGAACCTGCCTCCACCACACTCTCAGACAGTGCATTCCAGGTTCTAAACGCACACTGAACCTATCTCCACCACACTCTCAGACATTGCATTCCAGATCCTGAACACTCACTGAACCTGCCTCCACCTCATTCTCAGACAGTATATTCCAGTTCCTAAACACTCACTGAACCTGCCTCCACCACATTCTCAGACAGTGCATTCCAGATCCTGAAAACTCACTGAACCTGCCTCCCCCTAACTCTTAGGCAGTGCATTCCAGATTCTAAACACTCACTGAACCTGCCTCCGCCACACTCTCAGACATTGCATTCCTGATCCTAACCACTCACCGAATTTGCCTCCACCACACACTCTGACAATGCACTCCAGATCCTAATCATTCACTGAACCTGCCTCCACCACACTCTCAGACAGTGCATTCCAGATCCTGAAGACTCACTGAACCTGCCTCAACCACACTGTCAGGCAATGCATCCCAGATCGAAAATACTCACTGAACCTGCCTCCACCACACTCTCAGACAGTGCATTCCAGATCCTAAACACTCACTGAACCTGCCTCCACATCTCTCCCAGGCAGTGCATTCCAGATCCAAAACAATCACTGCATCTCCCTGCAGCTCCCTCTCAGGCAGTGCATTCCAGATCCTAAACACTCACTGAACCTGCTTCCACCACACTCATAGACAGTGCATTCCAGATCCGAAACACTCACAGAACCTGCCTCCACCACACTCTCAGACAGTGCATTCCAGATCCTAACCACTCACTGAACCTGCCTCCACCACACTCTCCGGCAATGCATTCTAGATCGAAAATACTCACTGAACCTGCCGAAACCACACTCTCAGACACTGCATTCCAGTTCCTCAACACTTACTGAACCAGCCTCCACCAAACTCTCTGACAGTCATTCCTGATCCTAAACACACACTGAACCTGCCTCCACCACACTCTCAGACAGTGCATTCCAGATCCTGAACACTCACTGAACCTGCCTCCACCACACTCTCAGACAGTGCATTCCAGATCCTAAACACTCACTGAACCTGCCTCCACCACACTCTCAGACAGTGCATTCCAGATCCTAAACCCTCACTGAACCTGCCTCCACCACACTCTCAGACAGTGCATTCCAGATCCTAAACACTCACTGAACCTGCCTCCAACACACTCTCAGACAGTGCATTCCAGATCCTAAACACTCACTGAACCTGCCTCCACCACACTCTCAGACAGTGCATTCCAGATCCTAAACACTCACTGAACCTGCCTCCACCGCACTCTCAGACAGTGCATTCCAGATCCTAAACACTCACTGAACCTGCCTCCACCACACTCTCAGACAGTATATTCCAGATCCTAAACACTCACTGAACCTGCCTCCACCGAACTCTCAGACAGTGCATTCCAGATCCTAAACACTCACTGAACCTGCCTCCACCACACTCTCAGACAGTGCATTCCAGATCCTAAACACTCACTGAACCTGCCTCCACCGCACTCTCAGACAGTGCATTCCAGATCCTAAACACTCACTGAACCTGCCTCCACCACACTCTCAGACAGTGCATTCCAGATCCTAAACACTCACTGAACCTGCCTCCACCGCACTCTCAGACAGTGCATTCCAGATCCTAAACACTCACTGAACCTGCCTCCACCACACTCTCAGACAGTGCATTCCAGATCCTAAACACTCACTGAACCTGCCTCCACCGCACTCTCAGATAGTGCATTCCAGATCCTAAACACTCACTGAATCTGCCACCTCCACACTCTCAGACATGCATTCCAGATCCTAAACACTCACTGAACCTGCCTCCACCACACTCTCAGACAGTGCATTCCAGATGCTAAACACTCACTGAACCTGCCTCCACCACACTCTCATGCAGCAAAATAAAGATCCTAAACACTCACTGAAGCTGCCTCCACCACACTCTCAGACAGTGTAATCCTGACCCTAAACGCTCACTGAACCTGCCTCCACCACACTCTCAGACAGTGCATTCCAGGTCCTAAACGCACACTGAACCTATCTCCACCACACTCTCAGACATTGCATCCCAAATCCTGAACACTCACTGAACCTGCCTCCACCTCATTCTCAGACAGTATATTCCAGTTCCTAAACACTCACTGAACCTGCCTCCACCACATTCTCAGACAGTGCATTCCAGATCCTGAAAACTCACTGAACCTGCCTCCCCCTAACTCTCAGGCAGTGCATTCCAGATTCTAAACACTCACTGAACCTGCCTCCACCACACTCTCAGACAGTGCACTCCAGATCCTGAACACTCACTGAACCTGCCTCCACCACACTCTCAGACATTGCATTCCAGATCCTAACCACTCACCGAATTTGCCTCCACCACACACTCTGACAATGCACTCCAGATCCTAATCATTCACTGAACCTGCCTCCACCACACTCTCAAACAGGGCATTGCAGATCCTGAACACTCACTGAACCTGCCTCCACCACACTCTCAGACAGTGCATTCCAGATCCTGAAGACTCACTGAACCTGCCTCAACCACACTGTCAGGCAATGCATCCCAGATCGAAAATACTCACTGAAACTGCCTCCACCACACTCTCAGACAGTGCATTCCAGATCCTAAACACTCACTGAACCTGCCTCCACGACACTCTCAGACAGTGCATTCCAGGTCCTAAACACACACTGAAACTATCTCCACCACACTCTCAGACAGTGCATTCCAGGTCCGAAACACACACTGAACCTATCTCCACCACACTCTCAGACAGTACATTCCAGATCCTAACCAATCACCGAAACTGCAACCACCACACACTCTGACAGTGCATGCCAGATCCTAATCATTCACTGAACCTGCCTCCACTACACTCTCAAACAGTGCATTCCAGATCCTAAACACTCACAGAACCTGCCTCCACCACACTCTCAGACAGCGCATTCCAGATCCTAAACACTCACTGAACCTGCCTCCAACACACTCTGAGACAGTGCATAGCAGATCCTAAACACTCACTGAACCTGCCTCCAACACACTCTCAGACAGTGCATTCCAGATCCTAAACACTCACTGAACCTGCCTCCACCACACTCTCAAACAGTGCATTGCAGATCCTGAACACTCACTGAACCTGCCTCCACCACACTCTCAGACAGTGCATTCCAGATCCTAAACACTCACTGAACCTGCCTCCACATCTCTCCCAGGCAGTGCATTCCAGATCCTAAAAACTCACTGAACCTGCCTCCACCACACTCTCTGACAGTGCATTCCAGATCCAAAACAATCACTGAATCTCCCTGCAGCTCACTCTCAGGCAGTGCATTCCAGATCCTAAACACTCACTGAACCTGCTTCCACCACACTCATAGACAGTGCATTCCAGATCCTAAACACTCACCGAACCTGCCTCCACCACACTCTCAGACAGTGCATTCCAGATCCTAAACACTCACAGAACCTGTCTCCACCACACTCTCAGACAGTGCATTCCAGATCCTAAACACTCACCGAACCTGCCTCCACCACACTCTCAGACAGTGTATTCCAGATCCTAAACACTCACTGAACCTGCCTCCACCACACTCTCAGGCAATGCATTCTAGATCGAAAATACTCACTGAACCTGCCGCAACCACACTCTCAGGCAGTGCATTCCAGATCCTAAACACTCACTGAACCTGCTTCCACCACACTCATAGACAGTGCATTCCAGATCCTAAACACTCACAGAACCTGTCTCCACCACACTCTCAGACAGTGCATTCCAGATCCTAAACACTCACCGAACCTGCCTCCACCACACTCTCAGACAGTGTATTCCAGATCCTAAACACTCACTGAACCTGCCTCCACCACACTCTCAGGCAATGCATTCTAGATCGAAAATACTCACTGAACCTGCCGAAACCACACTCTCAGACAGTGCATTCCAGATCCTAACCACTCACTGAACCTGCCTCCACCACACTCTCAGGCAATGCATTCTAGATCGAAAATACTCACTGAACCTGCCGAAACCACACTCTCAGACACTGCATTCCAGATCCTGAACACTCACTGAACCTGCTTCCACCACACACTGAAACAGTGTATTCCAGTTCCTCAACACTTACTGAACCAGCCTCCACCAAACTCTCTGACAGTCATTCCTGATCCTAAACACACACTGAACCCGCCTCCACCACACTCTCAGACAGTGCATTCCAGATCCTGAACACTCACTGAACCTGCCTCCACCACACTCTCAGACAGTGCATTCCAGATCCTAAACACTCACTGAACCTGCCTCCACCACACTCTCAGACAGTGCATTCCAGATCCAAAACACTCACTGAACCTGCCTCCACCACACTCTCAGACAGTGCATTCCAGATCCTAAACACTCACTGAACCTGCCTCCAACACACTCTCAGACAGTGCATTCCAGATCCTAAACACTCACTGAACCTGCCTCCACCACACTCTCAGACAGTGCATTCCAGATCCTAAACACTCACTGAACCTGCCTCCACCACACTCTCAGACAGTGCATTCCAGATCCTAAACACTCACTGAACATGCCTCCACCACACTCTCAGACAGTGCATTCTAGATCCTAAACACTCACTGAACCTGCCTCCACCACACTCTCAGGCCGCGCAATAAAGATCCTAAATACTCACTGAACCTGCCTCCACCACACACTCAGACACTGCATTCCAGATCCCAAACACTCACTGAACCTGCGTCCACCACACTCTCATGCAGCAAAAGAAAGATCCTAAACACTCACTGAAGCTGCCTCCACCACACTCTCAGACAGTGTAATTCTGACCCTAAACGCTCACTGAACCTGCCTCCACCACACTCTCAGACAGTGCATTCCAGGTCCTAAACGCACACTGAACCTATCTCCACCACACTCTCAGACATTGCATTCCAGATCCTGAACACTCACTGAACCTGCCTCCACCTCATTCTCAGACAGTATATTCCAGTTCCTAAACACTCACTGAACCTGCCTCCACCACATTCTCAGACAGTGCATTCCAGATCCTGAAAACTCACTGAACCTGCCTCCCCCTAACTCTTAGGCAGTGCATTCCAGATTCTAAACACTCACTGAACCTGCCTCCGCCACACTCTCAGACATTGCATTCCAGATCCTAACCACTCACCGAATTTGCCTCCACCACACACTCTGACAATGCACTCCAGATCCTAATCATTCACTGAACCTGCCTCCACCACACTCTCAGACAGTGCATTCCAGATCCTGAAGACTCACTGAACCTGCCTCAACCACACTGTCAGGCAATGCATCCCAGATCGAAAATACTCACTGAACCTGCCTCCACCACACTCTCAGACAGTGCATTCCAGATCCTAAACACTCACTGAACCTGCCTCCACATCTCTCCCAGGCAGTGCATTCCAGATCCAAAACAATCACTGCATCTCCCTGCAGCTCACTATCAGGCAGTGCATTCCAGATCCTAAACACTCACTGAACCTGCTTCCACCACACTCATAGACAGTGCATTCCAGATCCGAAACACTCACAGAACCTGCCTCCACCACACTCTCAGACAGTGCATTCCAGATCCTAACCACTCACTGAACCTGCCTCCACCACACTCTCAGGCAATGCATTCTAGATCGAAAATACTCACTGAACCTGCCGAAACCACACTCTCAGACAGTGCATTCCAGATCCTAACCACTCACTGAACCTGCCTCCACCACACTCTCAGGCAATGCATTCTAGATCGAAAATACTCACTGAACCTGCCGAAACCACACTCTCAGACACTGCATTCCAGTTCCTCAACACTTACTGAACCAGCCTCCACCAAACTCTCTGACAGTCATTCCTGATCCTAAACACACACTGAACCTGCCTCCACCACACTCTCAGACAGTGCATTCCAGATCCTGAACACTCACTGAACCTGCCTCCACCACACTCTCAGACAGTGCATTCCAGATCCTAAACACTCACTGAACCTGCCTCCACCACACTCTCAGACAGTGCATTCCAGATCCTAAACACTCACTGAACCTGCCTCCACCACACTCTCAGACAGTGCATTCCAGATCCTAAACACTCACTGAACCTGCCTCCAACACACTCTCAGACAGTGCATTCCAGATCCTAAACACTCACTGAACCTGCCTCCACCACATTCTCAGACAATTTATTCCAGATCCTAAATACCCACTGAACCTGCCTCCACCACACTCTCAGACAGTGCATTCCAGATCCTAAACACTCACTGAACCTGCCTCCACCGCACTCTCAGACAGTGCATTCCAGATCCTAAACACTCACTGAACCTGCCTCCACCACACTCTCAGACAGTATATTCCAGATCCTAAACACTCACTGAACCTGCCTCCACCGCACTCTCATACAGTGCATTCCAGATCCTAAACACTCACTGAACCTGCCTCCACCACACTCTCAGACAGTGCATTCCAGATCCTAAACACTCACTGAACCTGCCTCCACCGCACTCTCAGACAGTGCATTCCAGATCCTAAACACTCACTTAACCTGCCTCCACCACACTCTCAGACAGTGCATTCCAGATCCTAAACACTCACTGAACCTGCCTCCACCGCACTCTCAGACAGTGCATTCCAGATCCTAAACACTCACTGAACCTGCCTCCACCACACTCTCAGACAGTGCATTCCAGATCCTAAACACTCACTGAACCTGCCTCCACCGCACTCTCAGACAGTGCATTCTAGATCCTAAACACTCACTGAACCTGCCTCCACCACACTCTCAGACACTGCATTCCAGATCCTAAACACTCACTGAAGCTGCCTCCACCACACTCTCAGACAGTGTAATTCTGACCCTAAACGCTCACTGAACCTGCCTCCACCACACTCTCAGACATTGCATTCCAGATCCTGAACACTCACTGAACCTGCCTCCACCTCATTCTCAGACAGTATATTCCAGTTCCTGAACACTCACTGAACCTGCCTCCACCACATTCTCAGACAGTGCATTCCAGATCCTGAAAACTCACTGAACCTGCCTCCCCCTAACTCTCAGGCAGTGCATTCCAGATTCTAAACACTCACTGAACCTGCCTCCACCACACTCTCAGACAGTGCACTCCAGATCCTGAACACTAACTGAACCTGCCTCCACCACACTCTCAGACATTGCATTCCAGATCCTAACCACTCACCGAATTTGCCTCCACCACACACTCTGACAACGCACTCCAGATCCTAATCGTTCACTGAACCTGCCTCCACCACACTCTCAAACAGGGCATTGCAGATCCTGAACACTCACTGAACCTGCCTCCACCACACTCTCAGACAGTGCATTCCAGATCCTGAACACTCACTGAACCTGCCTCAACCACACTGTCAGGCAATGCATCCCAGATCGAAAATACTCACTGAACCTGCCTCCACCACACTCTCAGACAGTGCATTCCAGATCCTAAACACTCACTGAACCTGCCTCCACGACACTCTCAGACAGTGCATTCCAGGTCCTAAACACACACTGAAACTATCTCCACCAGACTCTCAGACAGTGCATTCCAGGTACTAAACACACACTGAACCTATCTCCACCACACTCTCAGACAGTACATTCCAGATCCTAACCAATCACCGAAACTGCAACCACCACACACTCTGACAGTGCATGCCAGATCCTAATCATTCACTGAACCTGCCTCCACCACACTCTCAAACAGTGCATTGCAGATCCTGAACACTCACTGAACCTGCCTCCACCACACTCTCAGACAGTGCATTCCAGATCCTAAACACTCACAGAACCTGCCTCCACCACACTCTCAGACAGTGCATTCCAGATCCTAATCATTCACTGAACCTGCCTCCACCACTCTCTCAAACAGTGCATTGCAGATCCTGAACACTCACTGAACCTGCCTCCACCACACTCTCAGACAGTGCATTCCAGATCCTAAACACTCACAGAACCTGCCACCACCACACTCTCAGACAGTGCATTCCAGATCCTAACCACTCACTGAACCTGCCTCCACCACACTCTCAAACAGTGCATTCCAGATCCTAAACAAACACAGAACCTGCCTCCACCTTACTCTCAGACAGTGCATTCCAGATCCTGAACAATCACTGAACCTGCCTCCAGCAAACTCTCAGACAGTGCATTCCAGATCCTAAACACTCACTTAACCTGCCTCCACCACACTCTCAGACAGTGCATTCCAGATCCTGAACACTCACTGAACCTGCCTCCACCACACTCTCAGACAGTGCATTCCAGATCCTGAACACTCACTGAACCTGCCACCACCAGACTCTCAGACAGTGCATTCCAGATCCTAAACACTCACTTAACCTGCCTCCACCACACTCTCGGGCCGCGCAATAAAGATCATAACTACTCACTGAACCTGCCTCCACCACACTCTCAGACACTGCATTCCAGACCCTAAACCCTCACTGAACCTGCCTCCATCACATTCTCAGACAGTGTATTCCAGATGCTAAATACCCACTGAACCTGCCTCCACCACAATCTCAGACAGTGCACTCCAGATCCTAAACACTCACTGAACCTGCCTCCACCACACTCTCAGGCCGCGCAATAAAGATCCTAAATACTCACTGAACCTGCCTCCATCACACTCTCAGACAGTGCATTCCAGATGCTAAACACTCACTGATCCTGCCTCCACCACATTCTCAGACAGTGCATTCCAGATCCTAAACACTCACTGAACATGCCTCCACCACACTCTCAGACAGTGCATTCCAGATCCTAAAGAATCACTTTACCTGCCTCCACCACACTCTCAGACAGAGCATTCCAGATCCTAAACACTCACTGAACCTGCCTCCACCACACTCTCAGACAGTGCATTCCAGATCCTAAACACTCACTGAACCTACCTCCACGAAACTCTCAGACAGTGTAATCCTGATCCTGAACACTCACTGATCCTGCCTCCACCACAATCTCAGTCAGTGCATTCCAGATCCTAAACACTCACTGAACCTGACTCCACCACACTCTCAGACATTGCATTCCAGATCCTGAACACTCACAGAACCTGCCTCCACCTCATTCTCAGACAGTGTATTCCAGATCCTAAACACTCACTGAACCTGCCTCCACCACACTCTCAGGCATTGCATTCCAGATCCTAAACACTCACTGAACCTGCCTCCACCAGACTCTCAGACAGTGCATTCCAGATCCTAAACACTCACTGAACCTGCCTCCACCACAGTCTCAGGCAGTGCATTCCAGATCCTGACCACTCACTGAACCTGCCTCCAGCACACTCTCAAACAGGGCATTGCAGATCCAGAACACTCACTGAACCTGCCTCCACCACACTCTCAAACAGTGCATTCCAGATCCTAAACACATACTGAACCTGCCTCCACCACACTCTCAGACAGTGCATTCCAGATCCTAAGCACTCACCGAACCTGCATCCACCACACACTCTGACAATGCACTCCAGATCCTAATCATTCACTGAACCTGCCTCCACCACACTCTCAAACAGTGCATTCCAGATCCTTAACACTCACAGAACCTGCCTCCACCACACTCTCAGACAGTGCATTCCAGATCCTAACCACTCACTGAACCTGCCTCCACCACACTCTCAGGCAATGCTGTCTAGATCGAAAATACTCACTAAACCTGCCGACACCACACTCTCAGACACTGCATTCCTGATCCTGAACACTCACCGAACCTGCCTCCACCTCACTCTCAGACAGTGTATTCCAGATCCTAAACACTCACTGAACCTGCCTCCACCTCACTCTCAGACAGTGTACTCCAGATCCTAAACTCTCACTGAACCTGCCACCACCACACTCTCAGACAGTGCATTCCAGATCCTAAAGAATCACTATACCTGCCTCCACCACACTCTCAGACAGTGCATTCCAGAACCTAAACACTCACAGAACATGCCTCCACCACACTCTCAGACAGTGCATTCCAGATCCTAAACACTCACTGAACCTGCCTCCACCTCATTCTCAGGCAATGCATTCTAGATCAAAAAAAGTCACTGAACCTGCCACCACCACACTCTCAGACAGTGCATTCCAGATCCTAAAGAATCACTATACCTGCCTCCACCACACTCTCAGACAGTGCATTCCAGATCCTGAACACTCACTGAACCTGCCTCCACCTCACTCTCAGACACTGCATTCCAGATCCTGAACACTCACTGAACCTGCCTCCACCTCACTCTCAGACAGTGTATTCCAGATCCTGAACACTCACTGAACCTATCTCCACCACACTCTCTGACAGTGCATTCCAGATCCTAAACACACACTTAACCTGCCTCCACCACACTCTCAGACAGTGCACTCCAGATCCTAAACACTCACTGAACCTGCTTCCACCACACTCTGAAACAGTGTATTCCAGATCCTAAACACACACTGAACCTGCCTCCACCACACTCTCAGACATTGCATTCCAGATCCTAAACACTCACTGAACCTGCCTCCACGACACTCTCAGACAGTGCATTCCAGGTCCTAAACACACACTGAACCTGCCTCCACCACACTCTCAGACAGTACATTCCAGACCCTAACCAATCACCGAACCTGCAACCACCACACACTCTGACAGTGCATGCCAGATCCTGAACACTCACTGAACCTGCCTCCACCACACTCTCAGACAGTGCATTCCAGATCCTAAACACTCACTGAACCTGCCTCCACCACACTCTCAGACACTGCATTCCAGATCCTGAACACTCACTGAACCTGCCTCCACCTCACTCTCAGACAGTGTATTCCAGATCATAAACACTAACTGAACCTGCCTCCACCGCACTCTCAGACAGTGCATTCCAGATCCTGAACACTCACTGAACCTGCCTCCACCACACTCTCAAACAGTGCATTCCAGATCCTAAACACTCACTGAACCTGCCTCCACCACACTCTCAGACAGTGCATTCCAGATCCTGAACAATCACTGAACCTGCTTCCACCACACTCTGAAACAGTGTATTCCAGATCCTAAACACACACTGAACCTGCCTCCACCACACTCTCAGACAGTGCATTCCTGATCCTAAACACACACTGGACCTATCTCCACCAGACTCTCAGACAGTGCATTCCAGATCCTGAACACTCACTGAACCTGCCTCCACCACACTCTCAGAAACTGCATTCCAGATCCTAAACACTCACTGAACCTGCCTCCACCACACTCTCAAACAGTGCATTGCAGATCCTGAACACTCACTGAACCTGCCTCCACCACACTCTCAGACAGTGCATTCCAGATCCTAAACACTCACAGAACCTGCCTCCACCACACTCTCAGACAGTGCATTCCAGATCCTAACCACTCACTGAACCTGCCTCCACCACACTCTCAAAAAGTGCATTCCTGATCCTAAACACACACTGAACCTGCCTCCACCACACTCTCAGACAGTGCATTCCAGATCTTGAACAATCAATGAACCTGCTTCCACCACACTCTGAAACAGTGTATTCCAGATCCTAAACACACACTGAACCTGCCTCCACCACACTCTCAGACAGTGCATTCCAGATCCTGAACAATCACTGAACCTGCCTCCACCACACTCTCAGGCCGCGCAATAAAGATCATAAATACTCACTGAACCTGCCTCCACCACACTCTCAGACACTGCATTCCAGATCCTAAACACTCACTGAACCTGCCTCCATCACATTCTCAGACAGTGTATTCCAGATGCTAAATACCCACTGAACCTGCCTCCCCCACACTCTCAGACACTGCATTCCAGATCCTAAACAGTCACTGAACCTGCCTCCACCGCACTCTCAGACAGTGCATTCCAGATCCTAAACACTCACTGATCCTGCCTCCAGCACATTCTCAGACAGTGCATTCCAGATCCTAAACACTCACTGAACCTGCCTCCACCACACTCTCAGACAGTGCATTCCAGATCCTAAAGAATCACTTTACCTGCCTCCACCACACTCTCAGACAGTGCATTCCAGATCCAAAACACTCACTGAACCTGCCTCCACCACACTCTCAGAGAGTGCATTCCAGATCCTAAACACTCACTGAACCTACCTCCACGAAACTCTCAGACAGTGTAATCCTGATCCTAAACACTCACTGATCCTGCCTCCACCACAATCTCAGACAGTGCATTCCAGGTCCGAAACACACACAGAACCTGCCTCCACCTCATTCTCAGACAGTGTATTCCAGATCCTAAACACTCACTGAACCTGCCTCCAGCACACTCTCAGGCATTGCATTCCAGATCCAAAACACTCACTGAACCTGCCTCCACCACACTCTCAGACAGTGTATTCCAGATCCTAAACACTCACTGAACCTGCCTCCAGCACACTCTCAGGCATTGCATTCCAGATCCAAAACACTCACTGAACCTGCCTCCACCACACTCTCAGACAGTGCATTCCAGATCCTAACCACTCACTGAACCTGCCTCCACCACACTCTCAGACAGTGCATTCCAGATCCTAAACACTCACTGAACCTGCCTCCACCACACTCTCAGACAGTGCATTCCAGATCCTAAACACTCACTGAACCTGCCTCCACCACACTCTCAGACAGTGTATTCCAGATCCGGAACAATCACTGAACCTGCTTCCACCACACTCTCAGACAGTGTATTCCAGATCCTAAACACTCACTGAACCTGCCTCCAGCACACTCTCAGGCATTGCATTCCAGATCCAAAACACTCACTGAACCTGCCTCCACCACACTCTCAGACAGTGCATTCCAGATCCTAAACACTCACTGAACCTGCCTCCACCACACTCTCAGACAGTGCATTCCAGATCCTAACCACTCACTGAACCTGCCTCCACCACACTCTCAGACAGTGCATTCCAGATCCTAAACACTCATTGAACCTGTCTCCACCACACTCTCAGACAGTGCATTCCAGATCTTGAACAATCACTGAACCTGCTTCCACCACACTCTGAAACAGTGTATTCCAGATCCTAAACACACACTGAACCTGCCTCCACCACACTCTCAGACAGTGCATTCCAGATCCTAAACACTCACTGAACCTGCCTCCACCTCATTCTCAGGCAATGCATTCTAGATCAAAAAAACTCACTGAACCTGCCACCACCACACTCTCAGACAGTGCATTCCAGATCCTAAAGAATCACTATACCTGCCTCCACCACACTCTCAGACAGTGCATTCCAGAACCTAAACACTCACAGAACATGCCTCCACCACACTCTCAGACAGTGCATTCCAGATCCTAACCACTCACTGAACCTATCTCCACCACACTCTCTGACAGTGCATTCCAGATCCTAAACGCACACTGAACCTGCCTCCACCACACTCTCAGACAGTGCATTCCAGATCCTGAACAATCACTGAACCTGCCTCCACCACACGCTGAAACAGTGTATTCCAGATCCTAAACACACACTGAACCTGCCTCCACCACACTCTCAGACAGTGCATTCCAGAGCCTAAACACTCACTGAACCTGCCTCCACCACACTCTCAGGCCGCGCAATAAAGATCATAAATACTCACTGAACCTGCCACCACCACACTCTCAGACACTGCATTCCAGATCCTAAACACTCACTGAACCTGCCTCCATCACATTCTCAGACAGTGTATTCCAGATGCTAAATACCCACTGAACCTGCCTCCACCACACTCTCAGACACTGCATTCCAGATCCTAAACAGTCACTGAACCTGCCTCCACCGCACTCTCAGACAGTGCATTCCAGATCCTAAACACTCACTGATCCTGCCTCCACCACATTCTCAGACAGTGCATTCCAGATCCTAAACACTCACTGAACCTGCCTCCACCACACTCTCAGACAGTGCATTCCAGATCCTAAAGTATCACTTTACCTGCCTCCACCACACTCTCAGACAGTGCATTCCAGATCCAAAACACTCACTGAACCTGCCTCCACCACACTCTCAGAGAGTGCATTCCAAATCCTAAACACTCACTGAACCTACCTCCACGAAACTCTCAGACAGTGTAATCCTGATCCTAAACACTCACTGATCCTGCCTCCACCACAATCTCAGACAGTGCATTACAGGTCCTAAACACACACAGAACCTGTCTCCACCACACTCTCAGACATTGCATTCCAGATCCTGAACACTCACAGAACCTGCCTCCACCTCATTCTCAGACAGTGTATTCCAGATCCTAAACACTCACTGAACCTGCCTCCAGCACACTCTCAGGCATTGCATTCCAGATCCAAAACACTCACTGAACCTGCCTCCACCAGACTCTCAGACAGTGCATTCCACATCCTAAACACTCACTGAACCTGCCTCCACCACAGTCTCAGGCAGTACATTCCAGATCCTGAACACTCACTGAACCTGCCTCCACCACACTCTCAATCAGGGCATTGCAGATCCAGAACACTCACTGAACCTGCCTCCACCACACTCTCAGACAGTGCATTCCAGATCCTAAACACATACTAAACCTGCCTCCACCACACACTCTGACAATGCACTCCAGATCCTAATCATTCAATGAACCTGCCTCCACCACACTCTCAAACAGTGCATTCCAGATCCTTAACACTCACAGAACCTGCCTCCACCACACTCTCAGACAGTGCATTCCAGATCCTAACCACTCACTGAACCTGCCGACACCACAGTCTCAGACACTGCATTCCAGATCCTAAACTCTCACTGAACCTGCCACCACCACACTCTCAGACAGTGCATTCCAGATCCTAAAGAATCACTATACCTGCCTCCACCACACTCTCAGACAGTGCATTCCAGAACCTAAACACTCACAGAACATGCCTCCACCACACTCTCAGACAGTGCATTCCAGATCCTAACCACTCACTGAACCTATCTCCACCACACTCTCTGACAGTGCATTCCAGATCCTAAACACACACTTAACCTGCCTCCACCACACTCTCAGACAGTGCATTCCAGAACCTAAACACTCACAGAACATGCCTCCACCACACTCTCAGACAGTGCATTCCAGATCCTAACCACTCACTGAACCTATCTCCACCACACTCTCAGACAGTGCATTCCAGATCCTAAACACTCACTGAACCTGCCTCCACCACACTCTGAAACAGTGTATTCCAGATCCTAACCACTCACTGAACCTATCTCCACCACACTCTCAGACAGTGCATTCCAGATCCTAACCACTCACTGAACCTATCTCCACCACACTCTCAGACAGTGCATTCCAGATCCTAAACACTCACAGAACATGCCTCCACCACACTCTCAGACAGTGCATTCCAGATCCTAACCACTCACTGAACCTATCTCCACCACACTCTCAGACAGTGCATTCCAGATCCTAAACACTCACTGAACATGCCTCCACCACACTCTCAGACAGTGCATTCCAGATCCTAACCACTCACTGAACCTATCTCCACCACACTCTCAGACAGTGCATTCCAGATCCTGAACAATCACTGAACCTGCCTCCACCACACTCTGAAACAGTGTATTCCAGATCCTAAACACACACTGAACCTGCCTCCACCACACTCTCAGACAGTGCATTCCTGATCCTAAACACACAATGAACCTATCTCCACCACACTCTCAGACATTGCATTCCAGATCCTAAACACTCACTGAACCTGCCTCCACGACACTCTCAGGCAATGCATTCTAGATCAAAAATACTCACTGAACCTGCCGACACCACACTCTCTGACAGTGCATTCCAGATCCTAAACACACACTTAACCTATCTCCACCACACTCTCTGACAGTGTATTCCAGATCATAAACACTAACTGAACCTGCCTCCACCACACTCTGAAACAGTGTATTCCAGATCCTGAACACTCCCTGAACCTGCCTCCACCTCACTCTCAGACAGTGTATTCCAGATCCTAAACACTCACTGAACCTGCCACCACCACACTCTCAGACAGTGCATTCCAGATCCTGAACAATCCCTGAACCTGCTTCCACCACACTCTCAGACAGTGCATTCCAGATCCTAAACACTCACTGAACCTGCCTCCACCGCACTCTCAGACAGTGCATTCCAGATCCTAAACACTCACTGATCCTGCCTCCACCACACTCTCAGACAGTGCATTCCAGATCCTAAAGAATCACTTTACCTGCCTCCACCACACTCTCAGACAGTGCATTCCAGATCCAAAACACTCACTGAATCTGCCTCCACCGCACTCTCAGACAGTGCATTCCAGATCCTGAACAATCACTGAACCTGCCTCCACCTTACTCTCAGACAGTGTATTCCAGATCATAAACACTCACTGAACCTGCCTCCACCACACTCTGAAACAGTGTATTCCAGATCCTGAACACTCCCTGAACCTGCCTCCACCTCACTCTCAGACAGTGTATTCCAGATCCTAAACACTCACTGAACCTGCCACCACCACACTCTCAGACAGTGCATTCCAGATCCTGAACAATCCCTGAACCTGCTTCCACCACACTCTCAGACAGTGCATTCCAGATCCTAAACACTCACTGAACCTGCCTCCACCGCACTCTCAGACAGTGCATTCCAGATCCTAAACACTCACTGATCCTGCCTCCACCACACTCTCAGACAGTGCATTCCAGATCCTAAAGAATCACTTTACCTGCCTCCACCACACTCTCAGACAGTGCATTCCAGATCCAAAACACTCACTGAATCTGCCTCCACCATACTCTCAGACAGTGCATTCCAGATCCTAAACATTCACTGAACCTGCCTCCACCACACTCTCAGACAGTGCATTCCAGGTCCTAAACACTCACTGAACCTGCCTGCAACACACTCTCAGGCTGCACCATAAACATCCTAAACACTCACTGATCCTGCCTCCACCACACACTCAGACAGTGCATTCCAGGTCCTAAACACACACAGAACCTATCTCCACCACACTCTCAGACATTGCATTCCAGATCCTGAAAACTCACTGAACCTGCCTTGCCCTAACTCTCAGACAGTGCATTCCAGGTCCTAAACACTCACTGAACCTGCCTCCACCACACTCTCAGGCCGCGCAATAAAGATCCTAAATACTCACTGAACCTGCCTCCACCACACTCTCAGAAACTGCATTCCAGATCCTAAACACTCACTGAACCTGCCTCCACCACACTCTCAGCCAGATCCTAAAGAATCACTATAGCTGCCTCCACCACACTCTCAGACAGTGCATTCCAGATCCTAACCAATCACTGAACCTGCCTCCACAACACTCTCAGGCAATGCATTCTAGATCAAAAATACTCACTGAACCTGCCGACACCACACTCTCAGACACTGCATTCCAGATCCTGAACGCTCACTGAACCTGCCTCCACCTCACTCTCAGACAGTGTAATCCAGATCCTAAACACTCACTGAACCTGCCTCCACCACACTCACAGACAGTGCATTCCAGATCCTAAACACACACTTAACCTGCCTCCACCACATTCTCAGACAGTGCATTCCAGATCCTAAACACTCACTGAACCTGCCTCCACCGCACTCTCAGACAGTGAATTCCAGATCCTAAACACTCACTGATCCTGCCTCCACCACACTCTCAGACAGTGAATTCCAGATCCTAAACACTCACTGATCCTGCCTCCACCACACTCTCAGACAGTGCATTCCAGATCCTAAAGAATCACTTTACCTGCCTCCACCACACTCTCAGACAGTGCATTCCAGATCCAAAACACTCACTGAACCTGCCTCCACCGCACTCTCAGACAGTGAATTCCAGATCCTAAACACTCACTGATCCTGCCTCCACCACACTCTCAGACAGTGCATTCCAGATCCTAAAGAATCACTTTACCTGCCTCCACCACACTCTCAGACAGTGCATTCCAGATCCAAAACACTCACTGAACTTGCCTCCACCATACTCTCAGACAGTGCATTCCAGATCCTAAACACTCACTGAACCTGCCTCCACCACACTCTCAGGCAGCACCATAAACATCCTAAACACTCACTGATCCTGCCTCCACCACACTCTCAGACATTGCATTCCAAATCCTGAACACTCACTGAACCTGCCTCCACCACACTCTCAAACAGGGCATTGCAGATCCTGAACACTCACTGAACCTGCCTCCACCACACTCTCAGACAGTGTATTCCAGATCCTAAACACACACTGAATCTGCCTCCACCACACTCTCAGACAGTGCATTCCTGATCCTAAACACACACTGAACCTGCCTCCACCACACTCTCAGACAGTGCATTCCAGATCCTCAACACTCACTGAACCTGCCTCCACCACACTCTCAGACAGTGCATTCCAGATCCTAAACCCTCACTGAACCTGCCTCCACCACACTCTCAGACAGTGCATTCCAGATCCTGAACACTCACTGAACCTGCCTCCACCACACTCTCAGACAGTGCATTCCAGATCCTAACCACTCACTGAACCTGCCTCCACCAGAATCTCAGGCAATGCAGTCTACATCGAAAATACTCACTGAACTTGCCGACACCACACTCTCAGAAACTGCATTCCAGATCCTAATGACTCTCTGAACCTGCCTCCACCACACTCTCAGACAGTGCATTCCAGATCCTGAACACTCACTTAACCTGCCTCCACCACACTCTCAGACAGTGCATTCCAGATCCTAACCAATCACTGAACCTGCCTCCACCACACTCTCAGACAGTGCATTCCAGATCCTAACCAATCACTGAACCTGCTTCCACCACACTCTCAGACAGTGCATTCCAGATCCTAACCAATCACTGAACCTGCCTCCACCACAATCTCAGACAGTGCACTCCAGATCCTAAACACTCACTGAACCTGCCTCCACCAGACTCTCAGACACTGCATTCCAGATCCTAAACACTCACTGAACCTGCCTCCATCACACTCTCAGACAGTGCATTCCAGATCCTAAACACTCACTGAACCTGCCTCCATCACATTCACAGACAGTGTATTCCAGATGCTAAATACCCACTAAACCTGCCTCCACCACAATCTCAGACAGTGCACTCCAGATCCTAAACACTCACTGAACCAGTCTCCACCAGACTCTCAGACACTGCATTCCAGATCCTAAACACTCACTGAACCTGCCTCCACCACACTCTCAGGCCGCGCAATAAAGATCATAAATACTCGCTGAACCTGCCTCCACCACACTCTCAGAGACTGCATTCCAGATCCTAAACACTCACTGAACCTGCCTCCACCGCACTCTCAGACAGTGCATTCCAGATCCTAAACACTCACTGATCCTGCCTCCACCACACTCTCAGACAGTGCATTCCAGATCCTAAAGAATCACTTTACCTGCCTCCAACACACTCTCAGACAGTGCATTCCAGATCCAAAACACTCACTGAACTTGCCTCCACCATACTCTCAGACAGTGCATTCCAGATCCTAAACACTCACTGAACCTGCCTCCACCACACTCTCAGACAGTGCATTCCGGATCCTAAACACTCACTGAACCTGCCTCCACCACACTCTCAGACAGTGCATTCCAGATCCTGAACACTCACTTAACCTGCCTCCACCACACTCTCAGACAGTGCATTCCAGATCCTGAACACTCACTTAACCTGCCTCCACCACACTCTCAGACAGTGCATTCCAGATCCTGAACACTCACTGAACCTGCCTCCACCACACTCTCAGACAGTGCATTCCAGATCCAGAACACTCACTTAACCTGCCTCCACCACACTCTCAGACAGTGCATTCCAGATCCTAAAGAATCACTTTACCTGCCTCCAACACACTCTCAGACAGTGCATTCCAGATCCAAAACACTCACTGAACTTGCCTCCACCATACTCTCAGACAGTGCATTCCAGATCCTAAACACTCACTGAACCTGCCTCCACCACACTCTCAGACAGTGCATTCCGGATCCTAAACACTCACTGAACCTGCCTCCACCACACTCTCAGACAGTGCATTCCAGATCCTGAACACTCACTTAACCTGCCTCCACCACACTCTCAGACGGTGCATTCCGGATCCTGAACACTCACTGAACCTGCCTCCACCACACTCTCAGACAGTGCATTCCAGATCCTGAACACTCACTTAACCTGCCTCCACCACACTCTCAGACGGTGCATTCCGGATCCTGAACACTCACTGAACCTGCCTCCACCACACTCTCAGACAGTGCATTCCAGATCCTGAACACTCACTTAACCTGCCTCCACCACACTCTCAGACGGTGCATTCCGGATCCTGAACACTCACTTAACCTGCCTCCACCACACTCTCAGACAGTGCATTCCAGATCCTGAACACTCACTTAACCTGCCTCCACCACACTCTCAGACAGTGCATTCCAGATCCTGAACACTCACTTAACCTGCCTCCACCACACTCTCAGACAGTGCATTCCAGATCCAGAACACTCACTTAACCTGCCTCCACCACACTCTCAGACAGTGCATTCCAGATCCAGAACACTCACTGAACCTGCCTCCACCACACTCTCAGACAGTGCATTCCAGATCCTAAAGAATCACTTTACCTGCCTCCAACACACTCTCAGACAGTGCATTCCAGATCCAAAACACTCACTGAACTTGCCTCCACCATACTCTCAGACAGTGCATTCCAGATCCTAAACACTCACTGAACCTGCCTCCACCACACTCTCAGACAGTGCATTCCGGATCCTAAACACTCACTGAACCTGCCTCCACCACACTCTCAGACAGTGCATTCCAGATCCTGAACACTCACTTAACCTGCCTCCACCACACTCTCAGACGGTGCATTCCGGATCCTGAACACTCACTTAACCTGCCTCCACCACACTCTCAGACAGTGCATTCCAGATCCTGAACACTCACTTAACCTGCCTCCACCACACTCTCAGACAGTGCATTCCAGATCCAGAACACTCACTTAACCTGCCTCCACCACACTCTCAGACAGTGCATTCCAGATCCTGAACACTCACTGAACCTGCCTCCACCACACTCTCAGACAGTGCATTCCAGATCCAGAACACTCACTTAACCTGCCTCCACCACACTCTCAGACAGTGCATTCCAGATCCTGAACACTCACTGAACCTGCCTCCACCACACTCTCAGACAGTGCATTCCAGATCCAGAACACTCACTTAACCTGCCTCCACCAAACTCTCAGACAGTGCCAACCAGATCCTAAAGAATCACTATACCTGCCTCCACCACACTCTCAGACAGTGCATTCCAGATCCTAACCAATCACTGAACCTGCCTCCACCACACTCTCAGACAGTGCATTCCAGATCCTGAACACTCACTGAACCTGCCTCCACAACACTCTCAGGCAATGCATTCTAGATCAAAAATACTCACTGAACCTGCCTCCACCACACTCTCAGACACTGCATTCCAGATCCTGAACACTCACTGAACCTGCCTCCACCTCACTCTCAGACAGTGTATTCCAGATCCTAAACACTCACTGAACATGCCTCCACCACACTCACAGACAGTGCATTCCAGATCCTAAACACACACTTAACCTGCCTCCACCACATTCTCAGACAGTGCATTCCAGATCCTGAACAATCACTGAACCTGCTTCCAACACACTCTCAGACAGTGCATTCCAGATCCTAAACACTCACTGAACCTGCCTCCATCACATTCTCAGACAGTGTATTCCAGATGCTAAATACCCACTTAACCTGCCTCCACCACAATCTCAGACAGTGCACTCCAGATCCTAAACACTCACTGAACCTGCCTCCACCAGACTCTCAGACACTGCATTCCAGATCCTAAACACTCACTGAACCTGCCTCCATCACACTCTCAGACAGTGCATTCCAGATCCTAAACACTCACTGAACCTGCCTCCATCACATTCACAGACAGTGTATTCCAGATGCTAAATACCCACTAAACCTGCCTCCACCACAATCTCAGACAGTGCACTCCAGATCCTAAACACTCACTGAACCTGCCTCCACCAGACTCTCAGACACTGCATTCCAGATCCTAAACACTCACTGAACCTGCCTCCACCACACTCTCAGGCCGCGCAATAAAGATCATAAATACTCGCTGAACCTGCCTCCACCACACTCTCAGAGACTGCATTCCAGATCCTAAACACTCACTGAACCTGCCTCCACCGCACTCTCAGACAGTGCATTCCAGATCCTAAACACTCACTGCTCCTGCCTCCACCACACTCTCAGACATTGCATTCCAGATCCTAAAGAATCAGTTTACCTGCCTCCACCACACTCTCAGACAGTGCATTCCAGATCCAAAACTCTCACTGAACTTGCCTCCACCATACTCTCAGACAGTGCATTCCAGATCCTAAACACTCACTGAACCTGCCTCCACCACACTCTCAGACAGTGCATTCCAGATCCTAAACACTCACTGAAGCTGCCTCCACCACACTCTCAGGCAGCACCATAAACATCCTAAACACTCACTGATCCTGGCTCCACCACACTCTCAGACAGTGCATTCCAGGCCCTAAACACACACAGAACCTATCTCCACCACACTCTCAGACATTGCATTCCAGATCCTGAAAACTCACTGAACCTGCCTCGCGCTAACTCTCAGGCAGTGCATTCCAAATCCTAAACACTCACTGAACCTGCCTCCACCACACTCTCAGACAGTGCATTCCAGATCCTGAACACTCACTGAACCTGCCTCCACCACACTCTCAAACAGGGCATTGCAGATCCTGAACACTCACTGAACCTGCCTCCACCACACTCTCAAACAGGGCATTGCAGATCCTGAACACTCACTGAACCTGCCTCCACCACACTCTCAAACAGGGCATTGCAGATCCTGAAAACTCACTTAACCTGCCTCCACCACACTCTCAAACAGGGCATTCCAGATCCTGAACAATCACTGAACCTGCTTCCACCACACTCTCAAACAGGGCATTGCAGATCCTGAACACTCACTGAACCTGCCTCCACCACACTCTCAAACAGGGCATTGCAGATCCTGAAAACTCACTTAACCTGCCTCCACCACACTCTCAAACAGGGCATTGCAGATCCTGAACACTCACTGAACCTGCCTCCACCACACTCTCAAACAGGGCATTGCAGATCCTGAAAACTCACTTAACCTGCCTCCACCACACTCTCAGACAGTGCATTCCAGATCCTGAACAATCACTGAACCTGCTTCCACCACACTCTGAAACAGTGTATTCCAGATCCTAAACACACACTGAACCTGCCTCCACCACACTCTCAGACAGTGCATTCCAGATCCTGAACACTCACTTAACCTGCCTCCACCACACTCTCAGACAGTGCATTCCGGATCCTGAACACTCACTGAACCTGCCTCCACCACACTCTCAAACAGGGCATTGCAGATCCTGAAAACTCACTTAACCTGCCTCCACCACACTCTCAGACAGTGCATTCCAGATCCTGAACAATCACTGAACCTGCTTCCACCACACTCTGAAACAGTGTATTCCAGATCCTAAACACACACTGAACCTGCCTCCACCACACTCTCAGACAGTGCATTCCAGATCCTGAACACTCACTTAACCTGCCTCCACCACACTCTCAGACAGTGCATTCCGGATCCTGAACACTCACTGAACCTGCCTCCAAAACACTCTCAGACAGTACATTCCAGATCCTGAACACTCACTGAACCTGCCTCCACCACACTCTCAGACAGTGCATTCCAGATCCTAAACACTCACTGAACCTGCCTCCACAACACTCTCAGGCAATGCATTCTAGATCAAAAATACTCACTGAACCTGCCGACACCACACTCTCAGACACTGCATTCCAGATCCTGAACACTCACTGAACCTGCCTCCACCTCACTCTCAGACAGTGTATTCCAGATCCTAAACACTCACTGAACATGCCTCCACCACACTCACAGACAGTGCATTCCAGATCCTAAACACACACTTAACCTGCCTCCACCACATTCTCAGACAGTGCATTCCAGATCATGAACAATCACTGAACCTGCTTCCACCACACTCTCAGACAGTGCATTCCAGATCCTAAACACTCACTGAACCTGCCTCCATCACATTCTCAGACAGTGTATTCCAGATGCTAAATCCCCACGTAACCTGCCTCCACCACAATCTCAGACAGTGCACTCCAGATCCTAAACACTCACTGAACCTGCCTCCACCAGACTCTCAGACACTGCATTCCAGATCCTAAACACTCACTGAACCTGCCTCCATCACACTCTCAGACAGTGCATTCCAGATCCTAAACACTCACTGAACCTGCCTCCATCACATTCACAGACAGTGTATTCCAGATGCTAAATACCCACTAAACCTGCCTCCACCACAATCTCAGACAGTGCACTCCAGATCCTAAACACTCACTGAACCTGCCTCCACCAGACTCTCAGACACTGCATTCCAGATCCTAAACACTCACTGAACCTGCCTCCACCACACTCTCAGGCCGCGCAATAAAGATCATAAATACTCGCTGAACCTGCCTCCACCACACTCTCAGAGACTGCATTCCAGATCCTAAACACTCACTGAACCTGCCTCCACCGCACTCTCAGACAGTGCATTCCAGATCCTAAACACTCACTGATCCTGCCTCCACCACACTCTCAGACATTGCATTCCAGATCCTAAAGAATCAGTTTACCTGCCTCCACCACACTCTCAGACAGTGCATTCCAGATCCAAAACTCTCACTGAACTTGCCTCCACCATACTCTCAGACAGTGCATTCCAGATCCTAAACACTCACTGAACCTGCCTCCACCACACTCTCAGACAGTGCATTCCAGATCCTAAACACTCACTGAAGCTGCCTCCACCACACTCTCAGGCAGCACCATAAACATCCTAAACACTCACTGATCCTGGCTCCACCACACTCTCAGACAGTGCATTCCAGGCCCTAAACACACACAGAACCTATCTCCACCACACTCTCAGACATTGCATTCCAGATCCTGAAAACTCACTGAACCTGCCTCGCGCTAACTCTCAGGCAGTGCATTCCAAATCCTAAACACTCACTGAACCTGCCTCCACCACACTCTCAGAGAGTGCATTCCAGATCCTGAACACTCACTGAATCTGCCTCCACCACACTCTCAAACAGGGCATTGCAGATCCTGAACACTCACTGAACCTGCCTCCACCACACTCTCAAACAGGGCATTGCAGATCCTGAACACTCACTGAACCTGCCTCCACCACACTCTCAAACAGGGCATTGCAGATCCTGAAAACTCACTTAACCTGCCTCCACCACACTCTCAGACAGTGCATTCCAGATCCTGAACAATCACTGAACCTGCTTCCACCACACTCTCAAACAGGGCATTGCAGATCCTGAACACTCACTGAACCTGCCTCCACCACACTCTCAAACAGGGCATTGCAGATCCTGAAAACTCACTTAATCTGCCTCCACCACACTCTCAAACAGGGCATTGCAGATCCTGAACACTCACTGAACCTGCCTCCACCACACTCTCAAACAGGGCATTGCAGATCCTGAAAACTCACTTAACCTGCCTCCAATACTCTCAAACAGTTCATTCCAGATCCTAATCACACACTTAACCTGCCTCCACCACACTCTCAGACAGTGCATTCCAGATCCTCAACACTCACTGAACCTGCCTCCACCACACTCTCAGACAGTGCATTCCAGATCCTAAACCCTCACTGAACCTGCCTCCACCACACTCTCAGACAGTGCATTCCAGATCCTGAACACTCACTGAACCTGCCTCCACCACACTCACAGAGACTGCATTCCAGATCCTAAACACTCACAGAACTTGCCTGCACCACACTCTCAGACAGGGCATTGCAGATCCTGAACACTCACTGAACCTGCCTCCACCACACTCTCAAACAGGGCATTGCAGATCCTGAAAACTCACTTAACCTGCCTCCACCACACTCTCAGACAGTGCATTCCAGATCCTGAACAATCACTGAACCTGCTTCCACCACACTCTCAAACAGGGCATTGCAGATCCTGAACACTCACTGAACCTGCCTCCACCACACTCTCAAACAGGGCATTGCAGATCCTGAAAACTCACTTAACCTGCCTCCACCACACTCTCAAACAGGGCATTGCAGATCCTGAACACTCACTGAACCTGCCTCCACCACACTCTCAAACAGGGCATTGCAGATCCTGAAAACTCACTTAACCTGCCTCCACCACACTCTCAGACAGTGCATTCCAGATCCTGAACAATCACTGAACCTGCTTCCACCACACTCTGAAACAGTGTATTCCAGATCCTAAACACACACTGAACCTGCCTCCACCACACTCTCAGACAGTGCATTCCAGATCCTAAACACTCACTGAACCTGCCTCCACCACACACTCTGACAATGCACTCCAGATCCTGAACACTCACTTAACCTGCCTCCACCACACTCTCAGGCCGCGCAATAAAGATCCTAAATACTCACTGAACCTGCCTCCACCACACTCTCAGACACTGCATTCCAGATCGTAAACACTCACTGAACCTGCCTCCACCACACTGTCAGACAGTGCATTCCGGATCCTGAACACTCACTGAACCTGCCTCCACCACACTCTCAGACAGTGCATTCCAGATCCTGAACACTCACTTAACCTGCCTCCACCACACTCTGAGACAGTGCATTCCAGATCCTGAACACTCACTTAACCTGCCTCCACCACACTCTCAGACAGTGCATTCCGGATCCTGAACACTCACTGAACCTGCCTCCACCACACTCTCAGACAGTGCATTCCAGATCCTGAACACTCACTTAACCTGCCTCCACCACACTCTCAGACAGTGCATTCCGGATCCTGAACGCTCACTGAACCTGCCTCCACCACACTCTCAGACAGTGCATTCCGGATCCTGAACACTCACTTAACCTGCCTCCACCACACTCTCAGACAGTGCATTCCAGATCCTGAACACTCACTTAACCTGCCTCCACCACACTCTCAGGCAGTGCATTCCCAATCCTAAACACTCACTGAACCTGCCTCCACCACACTCTCAGACAGTGCATTCCAGATCCTGAACACTCACTGAACCTGCCTCCACCACACTCTCAAACAGGGCATTGCAGATCCTGAACACTCACTGAACCTGCCTCCACCACACTTTCAAACAGTTCATTCCAGATCCTAATCACACACTTAACCTGCCTCCACCACACTCTCAGACAGTGCATTCCAGATCCTCAACACTCACTGAACCTGCCTCCACCACACTCTCAGACAGTGCATTCCAGATCCTAAACCCTCACTGAACCTGCCTCCACCACACTCTCAGACAGTGCATTCCAGATCCTGAACACTCACTGAACCTGCCTCCACCACACTCACAGACACTGCATTCCAGATCCTAAACACTCACAGAACTTGCCTGCACCACACTCTCAGACAGTGCATTCCAGATCCTAACCACTCACTGAACCTGCCTCCACCACAATCTCAGGCAATGCAGTCTGCATCGAAAATACTCACTGAACCTGCCGACACCACACTCTCAGGCCGCGCAATAAAGATCCTAAATACTCACTGAACCTGCCTCCACCACACTCTCAGACACTGCATTCCAGATCCTAAACACTCACTGAACCTGCCTCCACCACACTCTCAGACAGTGCATTCCGGATCCTGAACACTCACTGAACCTGCCTCCACCACACTCTCAGACAGTGCATTCCAGATCCTGAACACTCACTTCACCTGCCTCCACCACACTCTCAGACAGTGCATTCCAGATCCTGAACACTCACTTAACCTGCCTCCACCACACTCTCAGACAGTGCATTCCGGATCCTAAACACTCACTGAACCTGCCTCCACCACACTCTCAGACACTGCATTCCAGATCCTGAACACTCACTTAACCTGCCTCCACCACACTCTCAGACAGTGCATTCCGGATCCTGAACACTCACTGAACCTGCCTCCACCACACTCTCAGACAGTGCATTCCAGATCCTGAACACTCACTTAACCTGCCTCCACCACACTCTCAGACAGTGCATTCCGGATCCTGAACACTCACTGAACCTGCCTCCACCACACTCTCAGACAGTGCATTCCAGATGCTGAACACTCACTTAACCTGCCTCCACCACACTCTCAGACAGTGTATTCCAGTTCCTCAACACTTACTGAACTTGCCTCCACTAAACTCTCTGACAGTGCATTCCGGATCCTGAACACTCACTGAACCTGCCTCCACCACACTCTCAGACAGTGCATTCCAGATCCTCAACACTCACTGAAACTGCCTCCACCACATTCTCAGACAATTTATTCCAGATCCTAAATACCCACTGAACCTGGCTCCACCACACTCTCAGACAGTGCATTCCAGATCCTAAACACTCACTGAACATGCCTCCACCACACTCTCAGGCCGCGCAATAAAGATCCTAAATACTCACTGAACCTGCCTCCAGCACACTCTCAGACACTGCATTCCAGATCCTAAACACTCACTAAACCTGCCTCCACCACACTCTCAGGCCGCGCAATAAAGATCCTAAATACTCACTGAACCTGCCTCCACCACATTCTCAGACACTGCATTCCAGATCCTAAACACTCACTGAACTTGCCTCCACCACACTCTCAGACAGTGCATTCCAGATCCTAAAGAATCACTATACCTGCCTCCACCACACTCTCAGATAGTGCATTCCAGATCCTAACCAATCACTGAACCTGCCTCCACCACACTCTCAGACAGTGTATTCCAGATCGTAAACACTCACCGAACCTGCCTCCACCACACTCTCTGAAAGTGCATTCCAGATCCTGAACACTCACTGAACCTGCCTCCACCTCACTCTCAGACAGTGTATTCCAGATCATAAACACTAACTGAACCTGCCTCCACCGCACTCTCAGACAGTGCATTCCAGATCCTGAACACTCACTGAACCTGCCTCCACCTCACTCTCAGACAGTGCATTCTAGATCCTAAACACACACTTAACCTGCCTCCACCAAACTCATAGACAGTGCATTCCAGATCCTGAACAATCACTGAACCTGCTTCCACCACACTCTGAAACAGTGTATTCCAGATCCTAAAGACACACTGAACCTGTCTCCACCACACTCTCAGGCAGTGCATTCCAGATCCTAAACACTCACTGAACCTGCCTCCACCACACTCTCAGAGAGTGCATTCCAGATCCTAAACACTCACTGAACCTGCCTCCACCGCAATCTCAGACAGTGCACTCCAGATCCTAAACACTCACTGAACCTGCCTCCACCAGACTCTCAAACACTGCATTCCAGATCCTAAACACTCACTGAACCTGCCTCCACCACACTCTCAGACACTGCATTCCAGATCCTAAACACTCACAGAACCTGCCTGCACCACACTCTCAGACAGTGCATTCCAGATCCTCACCTTTCACTGAACCTGCCTCCACCACACTCTCAGGCAATGCATTCCAGATCCTGAACACTCACTGAACCTGCTTCCACCACACTCTGAAACAGTGTATTCCAGTTCCTCAACACTTACTGAATGTGCCTCCACTAAACTCTCTGACAGTGCATTCCTGATACTAAACACACACTGATCCTGCCTCCACCACACTCTCAGACAGTGCATTCCGGATCCTGAACACTCACTGAACCTGCCTCCACCTCACTCTCAGGCAGTGTATTCCAGATCCTAAACACTCACTGAACCTGCCTCCACCACACTCACAGACAGTGCATTCCAGATCCTAAACACTCACTGAACCTGCCACCACCACACTCTCAGACAGTGTATTCCAGATCCTAAACACTCACTGAACCTGCCTCCACCACACTCTCAGACACTGCATTCCAGATCCTAAACACTCACTGAACCTGCCTCCACCACTCTCTCAGAGACCGCATTCCAGATCCTAAACACTCACTGAACCTGCCTCCACCACATTCTCAGAGACTGCATTCCAGATCCTAAACACTCACTGAACCTGCCTCCACAACACTCTCAGGCAATGCATTCTAGATCAAAAATACTCACTGAACCTGCCGACACCACACTCTCAGACACTGCATTCCAGATCCTAAACACTCACTGAACATGCCTCCACCACACTCACAGACAGTGCATTCCAGATCCTAAACACACACTTAACCTGCCTCCACCACATTCTCAGACAGTGCATTCCAGATCCTGAACAATCACTGAACCTGCTTCCACCACACTCTCAGACAGTGCATTCCAGATCCTAAACACTCACTGAACCTGCCTCCATCACATTCTCAGACAGTGTATTCCAGATGCTAAATACCCACTTAACCTGCCTCCACCACAATCTCAGACAGTGCACTCCAGATCCTAAACACTCACTGAACCTGCCTCCACCAGACTCTCAGACACTGCATTCCAGATCCTAAACACTCACTGAACCTGCCTCCACCACACTCTCAGGCCGCGCAATAAAGATCATAAATACTCGCTGAACCTGCCTCCACCACACTCTCAGAGACTGCATTCCAGATCCTAAACACTCACTGTACCTGCCTCCACCGCACTCTCAGACAGTGCATTCCAGATCCTAAACACTCACTGATCCTGCCTCCACCACACTCTCAGACATTGCATTCCAGATCCTAAAGAATCAGTTTACCTGCCTCCACCACACTCTCAGACAGTGCATTCCAGATCCAAAACTCTCACTGAACTTGCCTCCACCATACTCTCAGACAGTGCATTCCAGATCCTAAACACTCACTGAACCTGCCTCCACCACACTCTCAGACAGTGCATTCCAGATCCTAAACACTCACTGAAGCTGCCTCCACCACACTCTCAGGCAGCACCATAAACATCCTAAACACTCACTGATCCTGGCTCCACCACACTCTCAGACAGTGCATTCCAGGCCCTAAACACACACAGAACCTATCTCCACCACACTCTCAGACATTGCATTCCAGATCCTGAAAACTCACTGAACCTGCCTCGCGCTAACTCTCAGGCAGTGCATTCCAAATCCTAAACACTCACTGAACCTGCCTCCACCACACTCTCAGACAGTGCATTCCAGATCCTGAACACTCACTGAACCTGCCTCCACCACACTCTCAAACAGGGCATTGCAGATCCTGAACACTCACTGAACCTGCCTCCACCACACTCTCAAACAGGGCATTGCAGATCCTGAACACTCACTGAACCTGCCTCCACCACACTCTCAAACAGGGCATTGCAGATCCTGAAAACTCACTTAACCTGCCTCCACCACACTCTCAGACAGTGCATTCCAGATCCTGAACAATCACTGAACCTGCTTCCACCACACTCTCAAACAGGGCATTGCAGATCCTGAACACTCACTGAACCTGCCTCCACCACACTCTCAAACAGGGCATTGCAGATCCTGAAAACTCACTTAACCTGCCTCCACCACACTCTCAAACAGGGCATTGCAGATCCTGAACACTCACTGAACCTGCCTCCACCACACTCTCAAACAGGGCATTGCAGATCCTGAAAACTCACTTAACCTGCCTCCACCACACTCTGAAACAGTGTATTCCAGATCCTAAACACTCACTGAACCTGCCTCCACCACACTCTCAGACAGTGCATTCCAGATCCTAAACACTCACTGAACCTGCCTCCACCACACACTCTGACACTGCACTCCAGATCCTGAACACTCACTTAACCTGCCTCCACCACACTCTCAGGCCGCGCAATAAAGATCCTAAATACTCACTGAACCTGCCTCCACCACACTGTCAGACAGTGCATTCCGGATCCTGAACACTCACTGAACCTGCCTCCACCACACTCTCAGACAGTGCATTCCAGATCCTGAACACTCACTTAACCTGCCTCCACCACACTCTGAGACAGTGCATTCCAGATCCTGAACACTCACTTAACCTGCCTCCGCCACACTCTCAGACAGTGCATTCCGGATCCTGAACACTCACTGAACCTGCCTCCACCACACTCTCAGACAGTGCATTCCAGATCCTGAACACTCACTTAACCTGCCTCCACCACACTCTCAGACAGTGCATTCCGGATCCTGAACGCTCACTGAACCTGCCTCCACCACACTCTCAGACAGTGCATTCCGGATCCTGAACACTCACTTAACCTGCCTCCACCACACTCTCAGACAGTGCATTCCAGATCCTGAACACTCACTGAACCTGCCTCCACCACACTCTCAGATAGTGCATTCCCAATCCTAAACACTCACTGAACCTGCCTCCACCACACTCTCAGACAGTGCATTCCAGATCCTGAACACTCACTGAACCTGCCTCCACCACACTCACAGACACTGCATTCCAGATCCTAAACACTCACAGAACTTGCCTGCACCACACTCTCAGACAGTGCATTCCAGATCCTAACCACTCACTGAACCTGCCTCCACCACAATCTCAGGCAATGCAGTCTGCATCGAAAATACTCACTGAACCTGCCGACACCACACTCTCAGGCCGCGCAATAAAGATCCTAAATACTCACTGAACCTGCCTCCACCACACTCTCAGACACTGCATTCCAGATCCTAAACACTCACTGAACCTGCCTCCACCACACTCTCAGACAGTGCATTCCGGATCCTGAACACTCACTGAACCTGCCTCCACCACACTCTCAGACAGTGCATTCCAGATCCTGAACACTCACTTCACCTGCCTCCACCACACTCTCAGACAGTGCATTCCAGATCCTGAACACTCACTTAACCTGCCTCCACCACACTCTCAGACAGTGCATTCCGGATCCTAAACACTCACTGAACCTGCCTCCACCACACTCTCAGACACTGCATTCCAGATCCTGAACACTCACTTAACCTGCCTCCACCACACTCTCAGACAGTGCATTCCGGATCCTGAACACTCACTGAACCTGCCTCCACCACACTCTCAGACAGTGCATTCCAGATCCTGAACACTCACTTAACCTGCCTCCACCACACTCTCAGACAGTGCATTCCGGATCCTGAACACTCACTGAACCTGCCTCCACCACACTCTCAGACAGTGCATTCCAGATCCTGAACACTCACTTAACCTGCCTCCACCACACTCTCAGACAGTGTATTCCAGTTCCTCAACACTTACTGAACTTGCCTCCACTAAACTCTCTGACAGTGCATTCCGGATCCTGAACACTCACTGAACCTGCCTCCACCACACTCTCAGACAGTGCATTCCAGATCCTCAACACTCACTGAACCTGCCTCCACCACATTCTCAGACAATTTATTCCAGATCCTAAATACCCACTGAACCTGGCTCCACCACACTCTCAGACAGTGCATTCCAGATCCTAAACACTCACTGAACATGCCTCCACCACACTCTCAGGCCGCGCAATAAAGATCCTAAATACTCACTGAACCTGCCTCCAGCACACTCTCAGACACTGCATTCCAGATCCTAAACACTCACTAAACCTGCCTCCACCACATAGAACATAGAACATAGAACATACAGCACAGAACAGGCCCTTCGCCCCACAATGTTGTGCCGATCCTTTGTCCTCTGTCAAGGACAATTTAATCTATACCCCATCATTCTCCTTTATCCATATACCTATCCAAAAGCCTTTTGAAAGTCCCTAAAGTTTCTGACTCAACAACTTCCCCGGGCAAGGCATTCCATGCCTCGACCACTCTCTGGGTAAAGAACCTTCCCCTGACATCCCCCTTATATCTCCCACCCTTCACCTTAAATTTATGACCCCTTGTAACGCTTTGCTCCACCCGGGGAAAAAGTTTCTGACTGTCTACCCTATCTATTCCCCTGATCATCTTATAAACCTCTATCATGTCACCCCTCATCCTTCTCCTTTCTAATGAGAAGAGGCCTAGAATGTTCAGCCTTTCCTCGTAAGACTTATTCTCCATTCCAGGCAACATCCTGGTAAATCTCCTCTGCACCCTCTCCAAGGCTTCCACATCCTTCCTAAAATGAGGCGACCAGAACTGCACACAGTACTCCAAATGAGGCCTTACCAAGGTCCTGTACAGCTGCATCATCACCTCACGGCTCTTAAATTCAATCCCTCTGCTAATGAACGCTAACACCCCATATGCCTTCTTCACAGCCCTATCCACTTGAGTTGCAACTTTCAATGATCTATGCACATAGACCCCAAGGTCTCTCTGCTCCTCCACATGCCCAAGAACCCTACCGTTAACCCAGTATTTTGCATTCATGTTTGTCCTTCCAAAATGGACGACCTCACACTTTTCAGGGTTAAACTCCATCTGCCACTTTTCAGCCCAGCACTGCAACCTATCCAAGTCCCTTTGCAGACGACAATAGCCCTCCTCGGTATCCACAACTCCACCAACCTTTGTATCATCTGCAAATTTACTGACCCACCCTTCGACTTCCTCATCCAAGTCGTTAATAAAAATCACAAACAGGAGAGGACCCAGAACTGATCCCTGCGGCACGCCACTGGTAACTGGGCTCCAGGCTGAGTATTTACCATCTAAGACCACTCTCTGCCTTCTATCAGTTAGCCAATTCTTAATCCAACTGGCCACATTCCCCACTATCCCATGCCTCCTGACTTTCTCCATAAGTCTACCATGGGGGACCTTATCAAATGCCTTACTAAAATCCATGTACACCACATCCACTGGTTTACCCTCATCCACTTGCTTGGTCACCTGCTCAAAGAATTCAATCAGGCTTGTGAGGCAAGACCTACCCCTCACAAAACCGTGCTGACTGTCCCGAATCAAGCAGTGTCTTTCCAGATGCTCAGAAATCCTATCCCTCAGCACCTTTTCCATCAACTTGCCTACCACCGAAGTAAGACTAACTGGCCTGTAATTCCCAGGGTTGTTCCTATTCCCTTTCTTGAACAGGGGCACAACATTTGCCACCCTCCAATCACCTGGTACCACCCCCGTCAGCAGAGAAGATGAAAAGATCATTGCCAACGGCTCTGCAATTTCATCCCTTGCTTCCCATAACATCCTTGGATATACCCCGTCAGGCCCGGGAGACTTGTCTATCTTCAAGTTATTCAAAAACCCCAACACATCTTCCCTCCTAACGAGCACTTCCTCGAGCTTACCAGTCTGTTTCACACTGTCCTCTTCAGTAATACACCCCTTCTCATTCGTAAATACCGAAGAGAAGTACTCATTCAAAACCTCACTTATCTCTTCCGGCTCAACACACAGTCTCCCGCTATTGTCCTTGACCGGACCTACGGTCCCCCTAGTCATCCTCATATTTCTGACATACGCGTAAAAGGCCTTGGGGTTTTCTTTTATCCTACCCGCCAAGCATTTTTCATGCCCTCTCTTAGCTCTCCTAATCCCTTTCTTCAGATCCTTCCTGGCCATCTTGTATCCCTCCAGAGCTATGCCTGTGCCCTTTTTCCTCAACTTTATATACGCATCCTTCTTCTTCCTAACAAGACTCTCAACCTCTCTTGTCAACCACGGTTCCCTCACATGACCATCCCTTCCCTGTCTGACAGGGACATGCTTATCAATGGCCCCTACTATCTGCTCCTTGAAAAAGTTCCACTACACTCTCAGGCCGCGCAATAAAGATCCTAAATACTCACTGAACCTGCCTCCACCACATTCTCAGACACTGCATTCCAGATCCTAAACACTCACTGAACTTGCCTCCACCACACTCTCAGACAGTGCATTCCAGATCCTAAAGAATCACTATACCTGCCTCCACCACACTCTCAGATAGTGCATTCCAGATCCTAACCAATCACTGAACCTGCCTCCACCACACTCTCAGACAGTGTATTCCAGATCGTAAACACTCACCGAACCTGCCTCCACCACACTCTCTGAAAGTGCATTCCAGATCCTGAACACTCACTGAACCTGCCTCCACCTCACTCTCAGACAGTGTATTCCAGATCATAAACACTAACTGAACCTGCCTCCACCGCACTCTCAGACAGTGCATTCCAGATCCTGAACACTCACTGAACCTGCCTCCACCTCACTCTCAGACAGTGTATTCCAGATCATAAACACTAACTGAACCTGCCTCCACCTCACTCTCAGACAGTGCATTCTAGATCCTAAACACACACTTAACCTGCCTCCACCAAACTCATAGACAGTGCATTCCAGATCCTGAACAATCACTGAACCTGCCTCCACCAAACTCTCTGACAGTGCATTCCTGATACTAAACACACACTGATCGTGCCTCCACCACACTCTCAGACAGTGCATTCCGGATCCTGAACACTCACTGAACCTGCCTCCACCTCACTCTCAGGCAGTGTATTCCAGATCCTAAACACTCACTGAACCTGCCTCCACCACACTCACAGACAGTGCATTCCAGATCCTAAACACACACTTAACCTGCCTCCACCACACTCTCAGACAGTGCATTCCAGATCCTAAACACTCACTGAACCTGCCACCACCACACTCTCAGACAGTGCATTCCAGATCCCAAACACTCACTGAACCTGCCTCCATCACATTCTCAGACAGTGTATTCCAGATCCTAAACACTCACTGAACCTGCCTCCACCACACTCTCAGACACTGCATTCCAGATCCTAAACACTCACTGAACCTGCCTCCACCACTCTCTCAGAGACCGCATTCCAGATCCTAAACACTCACTGAACCTGCCTCCACCACATTCTCAGAGACTGCATTCCAGATCCTAAACACTCACTGAACCTGCCTCCACCACACTCTCAAGCAGTGCATTCCAGATCCTAAACACTCACTGAACCTGCCTCCACCACACTCTCAGACAATGCATTCCAGATCCTAAACACTCACTGAACCTGCCTCCACCACACTGTCAGAGAATGTATTCCAGATTCTCAATACTCACTGAACCTGCCTCCACCACACGCTCAGACAGTGCATTCCAGATTCTAAACACTCACCGATCCTGCCTCCACCACACTCTCAGACAATGCATTCCATATCCTAAATACTCACTGAACCTGCCTCCACCACACTCTCAGACAGTGCATTCCAGATCCTAAACACTCACTGAACCTGCCTCCACCACACTCTCAGACAATGCATTCCAGATACTAAACACTCACTGAACCTGCCTCCACCACTCTCTCAGACAGTGCATTTCAGATCCTAAACAATCACTGAACCTGCCTCCACCACACTCTCAGACAGTGCATTCCAGATCCTGAACACTCAGTGAACCTGCCGACACAACACTCTCAGACAGTGTATTCCAGATCCTAAACACTCAATGAACCTGCCTCCACCACACTGTCAGACAGTGCATTCCAGATCCTAAACACTCACTGAACCTGCCTCCACCACAATCTCAAGCAGTGCATTCCAGATCCAAAACACTCACTGAACCTGCTTCCACCACACTCTCAGACAATGCATTCCAGATCCTAAACACTCACTGAACCTGCCTCCACCACACTCTCAGACAGTGCCTTCCAGATTCTAAACACTCACAGAACCTGCCTCCACCACACTCTCAGAGTGTTTCCAGATCCTAAACACTCACTGAACCTGCCTCCACCAGACTCTCAGACAGCGCATGCCACATTATAAACACTCACTGAACCTGCCTCCACCACACTCTCAGACAGTGCATTCCAGATACTAAACACACACTGAACCTGCCTTCATCACACTCTCAGACAGTGCATTCCAGATCCTCAACACTCACTGAACCTGCCTCCACCACAGTCTCAGACAATGCATTCCAGATCCTAAACACTCACTGAACCTGCCTCCACCACCCTGTCAGACAGCGCATTCCAGATCCTAAACACTCACTGAACCTGCCTCCACCACTCTCTCAGACAGTGCATTCCAGATCCTAAGCAATCACTGAACCTGCCTCCACGACACTCTCAGACAATGCATTCCAGATCCTAAACACACACTGAACCTGCCTCCATCACACTGTCAAACAGTGTATTCCAGATCCTAAACACACACTGAACATGCCTCCACCACCCTCTCAGACAGTGCATTCCAGATCCTAAACACTCACTGAACCTGCCTCCACCACACACTCAGACATTGCATTCCAGATCCTAAACAATCACTGAACCTGCCTCCACCACTCTCTCAGACAGTGCATTTCAGATCCTAAACAATCACTGAACCTGCCTCCACCACACTCTCAGACAGTGCATTCAAGATCCTGAACACTCACTGAACCTGCCGACACAACACTCTCAGACAGTGCATTCCAGATCGTAAACACTCACTGAACCTCCCTCCACCACACTCTCAAGCAGTGCACTCCAGATCCTAAACACTCACTGAACCTGCCTCCACCACACTCTCAGACAATGCATTCCAGATCCTAAACACTCACTGAACCTGCCTCCACCACACTCTCAGACAATGCATTCCAGATTCTCAATACTCACTGAACCTGCCTCCACCACACGCTCAGACAGTGCATTCCAGATTCTAAACAGTCACCGAACCTGCCTCCACCACACTCTCAAGCAGTGCATTCCAGATCCTAAACACTCACTGAACCTGCCTCCACCACACTCTCAGACAGTGTTTCCAGATCCTAAACACTCACTGAACCTGCCTCCATCACACTGTCAAACAGTGTATTCCAAATCCTAAACACTCACTGAACCTGCCTCCAACACCCTGTCAGACAGTGCATTCCAGATCCTAAACACTCACTGAACCTGCCTCCACGACACTCTCAGACAGTGCATTTCAGATCCTAAACACTCGCTGAACCTGCTTCCACCACACTCTCAAGCAGTGCATTCCAGATCCTAAACACTCAGTGAACCTGCATCCACCACACTGTCAGAGTGTATTCCAGATTCTCAATACTCACTGAACCTGCCTCCACCACACGCTCAGACAGTGCATTCCAGATTCTAAACACTCACTGATCCTCCCCCATCACACTTTCAGACAGAGCATTCCAGATACTAAACACACACTGAACTTGCCTTCATCACACTCTCAGACAGTGCATTCCAGATCCTAAACACTCACTGAACCTGCCTCCACCACACTCTCAGACAGTGCATTCCAGATCCTAAACACTCACTGAACCTGCCTCCACCACACTCTCAGACAGTGCATTCCAGATCCTAAACACTCACTGAACCTGCCTCCACAACACACTCAGATATTGCATTCCAGTTCCTAAACTCTCAATGAACCTGCCTCCACCACTCTCTCAGACAGTGCATTCCAGATCCTAAACAATCACTGAACCTGCCTCCACCACAGTCTCAGACAATGCATTCCAGATCCTAAACACTCACTGAACCTGCCTTCATCACACTGTCAGACGGTGTATTCCAGATCCTAAACACTCACTGAACCTGCCTCCACCACCCTGTCAGACAGTGCATTCCAGACCCTAAACAATCACTGAACCTGCCTCCACCACACTCTCAGACAGTGCATTCCAGATCCTGAACACTCACTGAACCTGCCGACACAACACTCTCAGACAGTGTATTCCAGATCCTAAACACTCAGTGAACCTGCCTCCACCACACTGTCAGACAGTGCATTCCAGATCCTAAACAATCACTGAACCTGCCTCCACCATACTCTCAGACAGTGCATTAAAGATCCTGAACACTCACTGAACCTGCCTCCACCACACTCTTAGACAGAGCATTCTAGATCCTAAACAATCACTGAACCTGCCTCCACCACACTCTCAGGCAGTGCATTCCAGATCGAAAATACTCACTGATCCTGCCTCCACCAACCTCTGAAACAGTGCATTCCAGATTATATACACTCACTGAACCTGCCTCCACCACACTCTCAGACAGTGTTTCCAGATCCTAAACACTCACTGAACCTGCCTCCACCACACTCTCAGACAGCGCATGCCACATTATAAACACTCACTGAACCTGCCTCCACCACACTGTCAGACAATGCATTACAGATACTAAAAACACACTGAACCTGCCTTCATCACACTCTCAGACAGTGCATTCCAGATCCTCAACACTCACTGAACCTGCCTCCATCACACTGTCAAACAGTGTATTCCAGATCCTAAACACTCAGTGAACCTGCCTCCACCACAATCTCAGACAATGCATTCCAAATCCGAAACACTCACTGAACCTGCCTCCACCACACACTCAGACAGTGCATTCCAGATTCTAAACACTCACTGAACCTGCCTCCACCACACACTCAGACAGTGCATTCCAGATTCTCAATACTCACTGAACCTGCCTCCACCACACTCTCAGACAGTGCATTCCAGATTCTAAACACTCACTGAACCTGCCTCCACCACACACTCAGACAGTGCATTCAAGATCCTAAGCACTCATTCAACCTGCCTCCACCATCCTCTCAGACAGTGCATTCAAGATCCTAAGCACTCATTCAACCAGCCTCCACCATCCTCTCAGACAGTGCATTTCAGATCCTAAACACTCACTGAACCTGCCTCCACCACACTCTTAGACAGTGCATTCCAGATCCTAAACACTTACCGAACCTGCCTCCACCACACTCTCAGACAGTATATTCCAGATCCTAAACACTCACTGAACCTGCCTCCACCACACTCTCAGACAGTGCATACCAGATCCTAAACACTCACCGAACCTGCCTCCACCACACTCTCAGACAGTATATTCCAGATCCTAAACACTCACTGAACCTGCCTCCACCACACTCTCAGACAGTATATTCCAGATCCTAAACACTCACTGAACCTGCCTCCACCACACTCTCAGACAGTGTATTCCAGATCCTAAACACTCACTGAATCTGCCACCACCACACTCTCAGGCAGTGCATTCCAGATCCTAAACACTCACTGAACCTGCCTCCACCACACTCTCAGGCAGTGCATTCCTGATTCTAAACACTCACTGAACCTGCCTCCACCACACTCTCAGACAGTGCATTCCAGATCCTAAACACTCACCGAACCTGCCTCCACCACATTCACAGACAGTGCATTCCAGATCCTAAACACTCACTGAATCTGCCACCACCACACTCTCAGGCAGTGCATTACAGATACTAAAAACACACTGAACCTGCCTTCATCACACTCTCAGACAATGCATTCCAGATCCTAAACACTCACTGAACATGCCTCCACCACCCTCTCAGACAGTGTATTGCAGATCCTAAACACTCACTGAACCTGCCTCCACCACACTCTCAGACAGTGCATTCCAGATCCTAAACACTCACTGAACCTGCCTCCACGACTCTCTCAGACAGTGCATTTCAGATCCTAAACACTCGCTGAACCTGCTTCCACCACACTCTCAAGCAGTGCATTCCAGATCCTAAACACTCAGTGAACCTGCCTCCACCACACTGTCAGAGAGTGTATTCCAGATTCTCAATACTCACTGAACCTGCCTCCACCACACGCTCAGACAGTGCATTCCAGATTCTAAACACTCACTGAACCTGCCCCCATCACACTTTCAGACAGAGCATTCCAGATACTAAACACAAACTGAACCTGCCTTCATCACACTCTCAGACAGTGCATTCCAGATCCTCAACACTCACTGAACCTGCCTCCACAACACACTCAGACATTGCATTCCAGTTCCTAAACACTCACTGAACCTGCCTCCACCACTCTCTCAGACAGTGCATTCCAGATCCTAAACAATCACTGAACCTGCCTCCACCACACTCTCAGACAATGCATTCCAGATCCTAAACACTCACTGAACCTGCCTTCATCACACTGTCAAACAGTGTATTCCAGATCCTAAACACTCACTGAACCTGCGTCCACCACCCTGTCAGACAGTGCATTCCAGATCCTAAACAATCACTGAACCTGCCTCCACCACACTCTCAGACAGTGCATTCCAGATCCTAAACACTCACTGAAGCTGCCGACACAACACTCTCAGACAGTGTATTCCAGATCCTAAACACTCAGTGAACCTGCCTCCACCACACTGTCAGACAGTGCATTCCAGATCCTAAACACTCACTGAACCTGCCTCCACCACACTCTCAAGCAGTGCATTCCAGATCCTAAACACTCACTGAACCTGCCTCCACCACATTCTTAGACAATGCATTCCAGATCCTAAACACTCACTGAACCTGCCTCCACCACACTGTCAGAGAGTGTGTTCCAGATTCTCAATACTCACTGAACCTGCCTCCACCACACTCTCGGACAGTGCATTCCAGATTCTAAACACTCACTGAACCTGCCTCCACCACACTCTCAGACAGTGTTTCCAGATCCTAAACACTCACTGAACCTGCCTCACCACACTCTCAGACAGTGCATTTAAGATCCTAAGCACTCATTGAACCTGCCTCCAGCAGACTCTCAGACAGTTCATTCCAGATCATAAACACTCTCTGAACCTACCTCCACCACACTCTCAGATAATGTATTCCAGATCCTAAACACTCACTGAACATGCCTCCACCACCCTCTCAGACAGTGCATTCCAGATCCTAAACACTCACTGAACCTGCCTCCACCACACTCTCTGACACTGCATTCCAGATCCGAAACACTCACTGAACCTGCCTCCACCACACTCTCAGACAGTGCATTCCAGATCCTAAACAATCACTGAACCTGCCTCCACCATACTCTCAGACAGTGCATTCCAGATCCTGAACACTCACTGAACCTGCCTCCACCACACTCTTAGACAGAGCATTCTAGATCCAAAACAATCACTGAACCTGCCTCTACCATACTCTCAGACAGTGCATTCCAGATCCTGAACACTCACTGAACCTGCCTCCACCACACTCTTAGACAGAGCATTCTAGATCCAAAACAATCACTGATCCTGCCTCCACCAACCTCTGAAACAGTGCATTCCAGATCCTAAACAATCACTGAACCTGCCTCCACCACACTCTCAGACAGTGCATTCCAGATCCTAAACACTCACTGAACCTGCCTCCACCACACTCTCTGACACTGCATTCCAGATCCGAAACTCTCACTGAACCTCCCTCCACCACACTCTCAGACAGTGCATTCCATATCCTAAACACTCACTTAACCTGCCTCCAACACACTCTCAGACAGTGGATTCCAGATCCTAAACACTCACTGAACCTGCCTCCACCACACTCTCAAGCAGTGCGTTCCAGATCCTAAACACTCACTGAACCTGACTCCACCACACTGTCAGGCAGTGCATTCCAGATCCTAAACACTCAATGAACCTGCCACCACCACATTCTCTAACAGTGCATTCCAGATCCTAAACAATCACTGAACCTGCCTCCAACACACTCTCAGGCAGTGCATTCCAGATCGAAAATACTCACTGAAACTGCCTCCACCAACATCTGAAACATTGCATTCCAGATCCTAAACAATCACTGAACCTGCCTCCACCACACACTCAGACAGTGCATTCCAGATCCTAAACACTCACTGAACCTGCCTCCACCACACTCTCAGACAGTGCATTCCAGATCCTAAACACTCACTTCACCAGCCTCCACCACACTCTCAGACAGTGCATTCCAGATCCTAAACACTCACTGAACCTGCCTCCACCACACTCTCAGACAGTGCATTCCAGATCCTAAACACTCACTTAACCTGCCTCCACCACACTCTCAGACAGTGCATTCCAGATCCTAAACACTCACTGAACCTGCCTCCAACACACTCTCAGACATTGCATTCCAGATCCTAAACACTCACTGAACCTGCCTCCACCACATTCTCAGACAGTGTATTCCAGATCCGAAATACCCACTGAACCTTCCTCCACCACACTCTCAGACAGTGCATTCCAGATCCTAAACACTCACTTAACCTGCCTCCACCATACTCTCAGACAGTGTATTCCAGATCCTAAACACTCACTGAACCTGCCTCCACCACACTCTCAGACAGTACATTCCAGATCCTAAACACTCACTGAACCTGCCTCCACCGCACTCTCAGACAGTGTATTCCAGATCCTAAACACTCACTGAACATGCCTCCACCACACTCTCAGACAGTGCATTCCAGATCCTAAACACTCACTGAACATGCCTCCACCACACTCTCAGACAGTGCATTCCAGATCCTAAACACTCACTGAACCTGCCTCCACCATACTCTCAGACAGTACATTCCAGATCCTAAACACTCACTGAACCTGCCTCCACCGCACTCTCAGACAGTGTATTCCAGATCCTAAACACTCACTGAACATGCCTCCACCACACTCTCAGACAGTGCATTCCAGATCCTAAACACTCACTGAACCTGCCTCCACCATACTCTCAGACAGTACATTCCAGATCCTAAACACTCACTGAACCTGCCTCCACCGCACTCTCAGACAGTGTATTCCAGATCCTAAACACTCACTGAACATGCCTCCACCACACTCTCAGACAGTGCATTCCAGATCCTAAACACTCACTGAACATGCCTCCACCACACTCTCAGACAGTGCATTCCAGATCCTAAACACTCACTGAACTTGCCTCCACCACACTCTCAGACATTGCATTCCAGATCCTAAACACTCACTGAACCTGCCTCCACCACACTCTCAGGCAGTGCATTCCAGATCCTAAACACTCACTGAACTTGCCTCCACCACACTCTCAGACAGTGCATTCCAGATCCTAAACACTCACTGAACCTGCCTCCACCACACTCTCAGACAGTGCATTCCAGATCCTAAACAGTCACTGAACTTGCCTCCACCACACTCTCAGACATTGCATTCCAGATCCTAAACACTCACTGAACTTGCCTCCACCACACTCTCAGACAGTGCATTCCAGATCCTAAACACTCACTGAACTTGCCTCCACCACACTCTCAGACAGTGTATTCCAGATCCTAAACACTCACTGAACTTGCCTCCACCACACTCTCAGACAGTGCATTCCAGATCCTAAACACTCACTGAACCTGCCTCAACTACACTCTCAGATAGTGCATTCCAGATCCTAAATACTCACTGAACCTGCCTCCACCACACTCTCAGACAGTGCATTCCAGATCCTAAACACTCACCGAACCTGCCTCCACCACACTCTCAGACAGTGCATTCCAGATTCTGAACACTCACTGAACCTGCCTCCACCGCACTCTCACGCAGTGCAATCCAGATTCTGAACACTCACTGAACCTGCCTCCACCACACTCTCAGATAGTGCATTCCAGATCCAAAACACTCACTGAACCTGCCTCCACCACACACTCAGACAATGCATTCCAGATCCGATACACTCACTGATCCTGCCTCCACCGCACTCTCAGACAGTGTATTCCAGATCCTAAACAATCACTGAACCTGCCTCCACCACACACTCAGACAGTGCATTCCAGATCCTAAACACTCACTGAACCTGCCTCCACCACACTCTCAGATAGTGCATTCCGGATCCTAAACACTCACCGAACCTGCCTCCACCACTTTCTCAGACAGTGTATTCCAGATCCTAAACACTCACTGAACCTGCCTCCACCACACTCTCAGACATTGCATTCCAGATCCTAAACACTCACTGAACCTGCCTCCACCACACTCTCAGGCAGTGCATTCCAGATCCTAAACACTCACTGAACCTGCCTCCACCACACTCTCAGACATTGCATTCCAGATCCTAAACACTCACTGAACCTGCCTCCAGCACACTTTCAGACAGTGCATTCCAGATCCTAAACACTCATTGAACATGCCTCCACCACACTCTCAGACAGTGCATTCCAGATCCTAAACACTCACTGAACCTGCCTCCACCACACTCTCAGATAGTGCATTCCAGATCCTAAACACTCACTGAACCTGCCTCCACCACACTCTCAGACAGTGCATTCCAGATCCTAAACACTCACCGAACCTGCCTCCACCACACTCTCAGACAGTATATTCCAGTTCCTAAACACTCACTGAACCTACCTCCACCAAATTCTCAGACAGTGTATTCCAGATCCTAAACACTCACTGAACCTGCCTCCACCGCACTCTCACGCAGTGCAATCCAGATTCTGAACACTCACTGAACCTGCCTCCACCACACTCTCAGATAGTGCATTCCAGATCCTAAACACTCACTGAACCTGCCTCCACAAGACTCTCAGACAATGCATTCCAGATCCTAAACACTCACTGAACCTGCCTCCACCACACACTCAGACAATGCATTCCAGATCCGATACACTCACTGATCCTGCCTCCACCATACTCTCAGACAGTGTATTCCAGATCCTAAACAATCACTGAACCTGCCTCCACCACACAGTCACACAGTGCATTCCAGATCCTAAACACTCACTGAACCTGCCTCCACCAAACTCTCAGACAGTGCATTCCAGATCCTAAACATTCACCGAACCTGCCTCCACCACACTCTCAGACAGTATATTCCAGATCCTAAACACTCACTGAACCTGCCTCCACCACATTCTCAGACTATGTATTCCAGATCCTAAACACTCAATGAACATTCCTCCACCAAACTCTCAGACAGTGCATTCCAGATCCTAAACATTCACTGAACCTGCCTCCTCCTCCCTCTCAGACAGTATATTCCAGATCCTAAACACTCACTGAACCTGCCTCCACCAAACTCTCAGACAGTATATTCCAGATCCTAAACACTCACTGAACCTGCCTCCACCACATTCTCAGACAGTGTATTCCAGATCCTAAACACTCAATGAACCTGCCTCCACCACACTCTCAGACAGTATATTCCAGATCCTAAACACTCACTGAACCTGCCTCCACCACATTCTCAGACAGTATATTCCAGATCCTAAACACTCACTGAACATGCCTCGACCACATTCTCAGACAGTGCATTCCAGATCCTAAACATTCACCGAACCTGCCTCCTCCTCCCTCTCAGACAGTATATTCCAGATCCTAAACACTCACTGAACCTGCCGACACAACACTCTCAGACAGTGTATTTCAGATCCTAGACACTCAATGAACCTGCCTCCACCACACTCTCAAGCAGTGCATTCCAGATCCTAAACACTCACTGAACCTGCCTCCACCACACTGTCAGACAATGCATTCCAGATCCTAAACACTCACTGAACCTGCCTCCACCACACTCTCAAGCAGTGCATTCCAGATCCTAAACACTCACTGAACCTGCCTCCACCACACTCTCAAGCAGTGCATTCCAGATCCTAAACACTCACTGAACCTGCCTCCACCACACTGTCAGACAGTGTATTCCAGATCCTAAACACTCACTGAACCTGCCTCCACCAAACTGTCAGACAGTGCATTCCAGATCCTAAACAATCACTGAACCTGCCTCCACCACACTGTCAGACAGTGTATTCCAGATCCTAAACACTCACTCAACCTGCCTCCACCACACTCTCAAGCAGAGCATTCCAGATCCTAAACACTCACTGAACCTGCCTCCACCACACTGTCAGACAGTGTATTCCAGATCCTAAACACTCACTGAATCTGCCTCCACCACACTGTCAGACAGTGCATTCCAGATCCTAAACACTCACTGAAACTGCCTCCACCACACTGTCATCAGTGTATTCCAGATCCTAAACACTCACTGAACCTGCCTCCACCACAGTCTTAGACAGTGCATTCCAGATCCTAAACACTCACTGAACCTGCCTCCACCACACTCTCTGACACTGCATTCCAGATCCGAAACACTCAATGAACCTGCCACCACCACATTCTCTAACAGTGCATTCCAGATCCTAAACAATCAATGAACCTGCCTCCACCACACTCTCAGACAGTGCATTCCAGATCCTAAACACTCACTGAACCTGCCTCCACCACACTCTCAGACAGTGCATTCCAGATCCTAAACACTCACTGAACCTGCCTCCACCACACTCTCAGACAGTGCATTCCAGATCTGAAACACTCACTGAACCTGCCTCCACCACACTCTCAGACAGTGCATTCCAGATCCTAAACACTCACTTAACCTGCCTCCACCACACTCTCTAACAGCGCATTCCAGATCCTAAACACTCACTGAACCTGCCTCCACCACACTCTCAGACAGTGCATTCCAGATCCTAAACACTCACTGAACCTGCCTCCACCACATTCTCAGACAGTGTATTCCAGATCCGAAATACCCACTGAAACTGCCTCCACCACACTCTCAGACAGTGCATTCCAGATCCTAAACACTCACTGAACATGCCTCCACCACACTCTCAGACAGTGCATTCCAGATCCTAAACACTAACTGATCCTGCCTCCAACGCACTCTCAGACAGTGCATTCCAGATCCTAAACACTCACTTAACCTGCCTCCACCACACTCTCAGACAGTGCATTCCAGATCCTAAACATTCACTGAACCTGCGTCCACCACACTCTCAGACAGTGCATTCCAGATCCTAAACACTCACTGAACCTGCCTCCACCACACTCTCAGATAGTGCATTCCAGATCCTAAACACTCACTGAACCTGCCTCCACCACACTCTCAGATAGTGCATTCCAGATCCTAAACACTCACTGAACCTGCCTCCACCACACTCTCAGATAGTGCATTCCAGATCCTAAACACTCACTGAACCTGCCTCCACCACACTCTCAGATAGTGCATTCCAGATCCTAAACACTCACTGAACCTACCTCCACCAAATTCTCAGACAGACTATTCCAGATCCTAAACACTCACTGAACCTGCCTCCACCGCACTCTCAGGCAGTGCATTCCAGATACTGAACACTCACTGAACCTGCCTCCACCACACTCTCAGACAGTGCATTCCAGATCCAAAACACTCACTGAACCTGCCTCCACCACACACTCAGACAGTGCATTCCAGATCCGAAACACTCACTGATCCTGCCTCCACCGCACTCTCAGACAGTGTATTCCAGATCCTAAGCAATCACTGAACCTGCCTCCACCACACTCTCAGACAGTGCATTCCAGATCCTAAACACTCACTGAACCTGCCTCCACCACACTCTCTGACACTGCATTCCAGATCCGAAACAATCACTGAACCTGCCTCCACCACACTCTCAGACAGTGCAATCCATATCCTAAACACTCACTTAACCTGCCTCCAACACACACTATGAAAGTGCATTCCAGATCCTGAGCACTCACTGAACCTGCCTCCACCACACTCTCAGACAGTGCATTCCAGATCCTAAACACTCACTGAACCTGCCTCCATCACACTCTCAGACAGTGCATTCCAGATCCTAAACAATCACTGGACCTGCCTCCACCACACTCTCAGACAGTGCATTCCAGATCCTAAACACTCACTGAACCTGCCTCCACCACACTCTCAGACAGTGCATTCCAGATCCTAAACACTCACTGAACCTGCCTCCACCACATTCTCAGACAGTGTATTCCAGATCCGAAATACCCACTGAAACTGCCTCCACCACACTCTCTAACAGTGCATTCCAGATCCTAAACACTCACTGAACATGCCTCCACCACACTCTCAGACAGTGCATTCCAGATCCTAAACACTCACTGAACATGCCTCCACCTCACTCTCAGACAGTGCATTCCAGATCCTAAAAGCTCACTGAACCTGCCTCCACCACGCTGTCAGACAATGTATTCCAGATCCTAAACACTCAATGAACCTGCCTCCACCAAACTCTCAGACAGTGCATTCCAGATCCTAAACATTCACCGAACCTGCCTCCACCACACTCTCAGACAGTATATTCCAGATCCTAAACACTCACTGAACGTACCTCCACCACATTCTCAGACAGTGCATTCCAGATCCTGAACACTCACTGAACCTACCTCCACCACATTCTCAGACAGTGTATTCCAGATCCTAAACACTCAATGAACCGTCCTCCACCAAACTCTCAGACAGTGCATTCCAGATCCTAAACATTCACTGAACCTGCCTCCACCTCCCTCTCAGACAGTATATTCCAGATCCTAAACACTCACTGAACCTACCTCCACCACAATCTCAGACAGTGCATTCCAGATCCTAAACATTCACTGAACCTGCCTCCACCACACTGTCAGACAGTGCATTCCAGATCCTAAACACTCACTGAACCTGCCTCCACCACACTCTTAGACAGAGCATTCTAGATCCTAAACAATCACTGAACCTGCCTCCACCACACTCTCAGTCAGTGCATTCCAGATCGAAAATACTCACTGATCCTGCCTCCACCAACCTCTGAAACATGCATTCCAGATCCTAAACAATCACTGAACCTGCCTCCACCACACTCTCAGACAGTGCATTCCAGATCCTAAACACTCACTGAACCTGCCTCCACCACACTCTCTGACACTGCATTCCAGATCCGAAACAATCACTGAACCTGTCTCCACCACACTCTCAGACAGTGCAATCCATATCCTAAACACTCACTTAACCTGCCTCCAACACACACTATGAAAGTGCATTCCAGATCCTGAGCACTCACTGAACCTGCCTCCACCACACTCTCAGACAGTGCATTCCAGATCCTAAACACTCACTGAACCTGCCTCCATCACACTCTCAGACAGTGCATTCCAGATCCTAAACAATCACTGGACCTGCCTCCACCACACTCTCAGACAGTGCATTCCAGATCCTAAACACTCACTGAACCTGCCTCCACCACACTCTCAGACAGTGCATTCCAGATCCTAAACACTCACTGAACCTGCCTCCACCACATTCTCAGACAGTGTATTCCAGATCCGAAATACCCACTGAAACTGCCTCCACCACACTCTCTAACAGTGCATTCCAGATCCTAAACACTCACTGAACATGCCTCCACCACACTCTCAGACAGTGCATTCCAGATCCTAAACACTAACTGATCCTGCCTCCAACGCACTCTCAGACAGTGCATTCCAGATCCTAAACACTCACTTAAACTGCCTCCACCACACTCTCAGACAGTGCATTCCAGATCCTAAACATTCACTGAACCTGCCTCCACCACACTCTCAGACAGTGCATTCCAGATCCTAAACACTCACTGAACCTGCCTCCACCACACTCTCAGATAGTGCATTCCAGATCCTAAACACTCACTGAACCTGCCTCCACCACACTCTCAGACAGTGCATTCCAGATCCTAAACACTCACTGAACCTGCCTCCACCACACTCTCAGATAGTGCATTCCAGATCCTAAACACTCACTGAACCTGCCTCCACCACACTCTCAGATAGTGCATTCCAGATCCTAAACACTCACTGAACCTACCTCCACCAAATTCTCAGACAGTGTATTCCAGATCCTAAACACTCACTGAACCTGCCTCCACCGCACTCTCAGGCAGTGCATTCCAGATACTGAACACTCACTGAACCTGCCTCCACCACACTCTCAGATAGTGCATTCCAGATCCTAAACACTCACTGAACCTGCGTCCACCACACTCTCAGACAGTGCATTCCAGATCCAAAACACTCACTGAACCTGCCTCCACCGCACTCTCAGACAGTGTATTCCAGATCCTAAACAATCACTGAACATGCCTCCATCACACTCTCAGACAGTGCATTCCAGATCCTAAACATTCACCGAACCTGCCTCCACCACACTCTCAGACAGTATATTCCAGATCCTAAACACTCACTGAACCTACCTCCACCACATTCTCAGACAGTGCATTCCAGATCCTGAACACTCACTGAACCTACCTCCACCACATTCTCAGACAGTGTATTCCAGATCCTAAACACTCAATGAACCGTCCTCCACCAAACTCTCAGACAGTGTATTCCAGATCCTAAACATTCACCGAACCTGCCTCCACCTCCCTCTCAGACAGTATATTCCAGATCCTAAACACTCACTGAACCTACCTCCACCACAATCTCAGACAGTGCATTCCAGATCCTAAACATTCACTGAACCTGCCTCCACCACACTCTCAGACAGTGCATTCCAGATCCTAAACACTCACTGAACCTGCCTCCACCACACTCTTAGACAGAGCATTCTAGATCCTAAACAATCACTGAACCTGCCTCCACCACACTCTCAGGCAGTGCATTCCAGATCGAAAATACTCACTGATCCTGCCTCCACCAACCTCTGAAACATGCATTCCAGATCCTAAACACTCACTGAACCTGCCTCCACCACACTCTCTGACACTGCATTCCAGATCCGAAACAATCACTGAACCTGCCTCCATCACACTCTCAGACAGTGCATTCCATATCCTAAACACTCACTTAACCTGCCTCCAACACACACTATGAAAGTGCATTCCAGATCCTGAGCACTCACTGAACCTGCCTCCACCACACTCTCAGACAGTGCATTCCAGATCCTAAACACTCACTGAACCTGCCTCCATCACACTCTCAGACAGTGCATTCCAGATCCTAAACAATCACTGAACCTGCCTCCACCACACTCTCAGACAGTGTATTCCAGATCCTAAACACTCACTGAACCTGCCTCCATCACACTCTCAGACAGTGCATTCCAGATGCTAAACACTCACTGAACATGCCTCCACCACACTCTCTGACACTGCATTCCAGATCCGAAACATTCACTGAACCTGCCTCCACCCCACACTCAGACAGTGCATTCCTGTCCTAAACACTCACCGATCCTGCCTCCACCACACTCTCAGAGAGTGCATTCCAGATCCTAAACACTCACTGAACCTGCCTCCACCACACTCTCAGAGAGTGCATTCCAGATCCTAAACACTCACTGAACCTGCCTCCACCACACTCTCAGACAGTGCATTCCAGATCCTAAACACTCACTTAACCTGCCTCCACCACACTATCAGACAGTGCATTCCAGATCCTAAACACTCACTGAACCTGCCTCCACCACACTCTCTAACAGTGCATTCCAGATCCTAAACACACACTGAACCTGCCTCCACCACACTGTCAGACAGTGCATTCCGGATCCGAAACACTCACTGAACCTGCCTCCACCACACTCTCAGACAGAGCATTCTAGATCCTAAACAATCACTGAACCTGCCTCCACCACACTCTCAGGCAGTGCATTCCAGATCGAAAATACTCACTGATCCTGCCTCCACCAACATCTAAAACAGTGCATTCCAGATCCTAAACAATCACTGAACCTGCCTCCACCACACTCTCAGACAGTGCATTCCGGATCCTAATCACTCACTGAACCTCCCTCCACCACACTCTCAGACATTGCATTCCAGATCCTAAACACTCATTGAACCTGCCTCCACCACACTCTCTAACAGTGCATTCCTGTCCTAAACACTCACCGAACCTGCCTCCACGACACTCTCAGAAAGTGTATTCCAGATCCTAAGCACTCACTTAACCTGCCTCCACCACACTCTCAGACAGTGCATTCCAGATCCTAAACACTCACTTAACCTGCCTCCACCACACTCTCAGACAGTGCATTCCAGATCCTAAACACTCACTGAACCTGCCTCCACCACACTCTCAGACAGTGCATTCCAGATCCTAAACACTCACTTAACCTGCCTCCACCACACTCTCAGACAGTGCATTCCAGATCCTAAACACTCACTGAACCTGCCTCCACCACACTCTCAGACAGTGCATTCCAGATCCTAAACACTCACTGAACCTGCCTCCACCACATTCTCAGACAGTGTATTCCAGATCCGAAATACCCACTGAAACTGCCTCCACCACACTCTCAGACAGTGCATTCCAGATCCTAAACACTCACTGAACCTGCCTCCACCACACTCTCAGACAGTGCATTCCAGATCCTAAACACTCACTGAACCTGCCTCCACCACATTCTCAGACAGTGTATTCCAGATCCGAAATACCCACTGAAACTGCCTCCACCACACTCTCAGACAGTGCATTCCAGATCCTAAACACTCACTGAACATGCCTCCACCACACTCTCAGACAGTGCATTCCAGATCCTAAACACTCACTGAACATACCTCCACCACACTCTCAGACAGTGCAATCCAGATCCTAAACACTCACTGAACATGCCTCCACCACACTCTCAGACAGTACATTCCAGATCCTAAACAATCACTGAACCTGTCTCCACCACACTCTCAGACAGTGCATTCCAGATCCAAAGCACTCACTGAACCTGCCTCCATCACACTCTCAGACAGTGCATTCCAGATCCTAAACACTCACTGAACCTGCCTCCACCACACTCTCTGACACTGCAATCCAGATCCGAAACACTCACTGAACCTGCCTCCACCACACTCTCAGACAGTGCATTCCAGATCCAAAACACTCACTGAACCTGCCTCCACCACACACTCAGACAGTGCATTCCAGATCCGAAACACTCACTGATCCTGCCTCCACCGCACTCTCAGACAGTGTATTCCAGATCCTAAACAATCACTGAACCTGCCTCCACCACACTCTCAGACAGTGCATTCCAGATCCTAAACACTCACTGAACCTGCCTCCATCACACTCTCAGACAGTGCATTCCAGATCTTAAACACTCACTGAACCTGCCTCCACCACACTCTCTGACACTGCATTCCAGATCCGAAACACTCACTGAACCTGCCTCCACCCCACACTCAGACAGTGCATTCCTGTCCTAAACACTCACCGAACCTGCCTCCACCACACTCTCAGAAAGTGTATTCCAGATCCTAAACACTCACTGAACCTGCCTCCACCCCACACTCAGACAGTGCATTCCTGTCCTAAACACTCACCGAACCTGCCTCCACCACACTCTCAGAAAGTGTATTCCAGATCCTAAACACTCACTGAACCTGCCTCCACCACACTCTCAGAAAGTGTATTCCAGATCCTAAACACTCACTGAACCTGCCTCCACCACATTCTCAGACAGTGTATTCCAGATCCTAAACACTCACTGAACATGCCTCCACCACACTCTCAGACAGTGCATTCCAGATCCTAAACAATCACTGAACATGCCTCCACCACACTCTCAGACAGTGCATTCCAGATCCTAAACAATCACTGAACATGCCTCCACCACACTCTCTAACAGTGCATTCCAGATCCTAAACACTCACTTAACCTGCCTCCACCACACTATCAGACAGTGCATTCCAGATCCTAAAAACTCACTGAACCTGCCTCCACCACACTCTCTAACAGTGCATTCCAGATCCTAAACACACACTGAACCTGCCTCCACCACACTGTCAGACAGTGCATTCCGGATCCGAAACACTCATTGAACCTGCCTCCACCAAACTGTCAGACAGTGCATTCCAGATCCTAAACACTCACTGAACCTGCTTCCACCACATTCTCAGAAAGTGTATTCCAGATCCTAAACACTCACTGAACCTGCCTCCATCACACTCTCAGACAGTGCATTCCAGATCTTAAACACTCACTGAACCTGCCTCCACCACACTCTCTGACACTGCATTCCAGATCCGAAACACTCACTGAACCTGCCTCCACCCCACACTCAGACAGTGCATTCCTGTCCTAAACACTCACCGAACCTGCCTCCACCACACTCTCAGAAAGTGTATTCCAGATCCTAAACACTCACTGAACCTGCCTCCACCACACTCTCAGAAAGTGTATTCCAGATCCTAAACACTCACTGAACCTGCCTCCACCACATTCTCAGACAGTGTATTCCAGATCCTAAACACTCACTGAACATACCTCCACCACACTCTCAGACAGTGCATTCCAGATCCTAAACAATCACTGAACATGCCTCCACCACACTCTCAGACAGTGCATTCCAGATCCTAAACACTCACTGAACCTGCCTCCACCACACTCTCTAACAGTGCATTCCAGATCCTAAACACTCACTTAACCTGCCTCCACCACACTATCAGACAGTGCATTCCAGATCCTAAAAACTCACTGAACCTGCCTCCACCACACTCTCTAACAGTGCATTCCAGATCCTAAACACACACTGAACCTGCCTCCACCACACTGTCAGACAGTGCATTCCGGATCCGAAACACTCATTGAACCTGCCTCCACCAAACTGTCAGACAGTGCTTTCCAGATCCTAAACACTCACTGAACCTGCCTCCACCACACTCTCTAACATTGCATTCCAGATCCTAAACACTCACTGAACCTGCTTCCACCACATTCTCAGAAAGTGTATTCCAGATCCTAAACACTCACTGAACCTGCCTCCACCACACTCTCAGAAAGTGTATTCCAGATCCTAAACACTCACTGAACCTGCCTCCACCACATTCTCAGACAGTGTATTCCAGATCCTAAACACTCACTGAACCTGCCTCCACCACACTATCAGACAGTGCATTCCAGATCCTAAAAACTCACTGAACCTGCCTCCACCACACTCTCTAACAGTGCATTCCAGATCCTAAACACTCACTGAACCTGCCTCCACCACACTCTCTAACAGTGCATTCCAGATCCTAAACACTCACTGAACCTGCTTCCACCACATTCTCAGAAAGTGCATTCCAGATCCTAAACACTCACTGAACCTGCCTCCACCACACTCTCAGACAGTGCATTCCAGATCCTAAACACTCACTGAACCTGCCTGCACCACACTCTCAGACAGTGCATTCCAGATCCTAAACACTCACTGAACCTGCCTCCACCACATTCTCAGACAGTGCATTCCAGATCCTAAACACTCACTGAACCTGCCTGCACCACACTCTCAGACAGTGCATTCCAGATCCTAAACACTCACTGAACCTGCCTCCACCACATTCTCAGACAGTGTATTCCAGATCCTAAACACTCACTGAACCTGCCTGCACCACACTCTCAGACAGTGCATTCCAGATCCTAAACACTCACTGAACCTGCCTCCACCACATTCTCAGACAGTGTATTCCAGATCCTAAACACTCACTGAACATGCCTCCACCACACTCTCAGACAGTGCATTCCAGATCCTAAACAATCACTGAACATGCCTCCACCACACTCTCAGACAGTGCATTCCAGATCCTAAACACTCACTGAACATGCCTCCACCACACTCTCAGACAGTGCATTCCAGATCCTAAACACTCACTGAACCTGCCTCCACCACACTGTCAGACAGTGCATTCCAGATCCTAAACACTCACTGAACCTGCCTCCACCACACTCTTAGACAGAGCATTCTAGATCCTAAACAATCACTGAACCTGCCTCCACCACACTCTCAGGCAGTGCATTCCAGATCGAAAATACTCACTGATCCTGCCTCCACCAACCTCTGAAACAGTGCATTCCAGATCCTAAACAATCACTGAACCTGCCTCCACCACACTCTCAGACAGTGCATTCCAGATCCTAAACACTCACTGAACCTGCCTCCATCACACTCTCAGACAGTGCATTCCAGATCCTAAACACTCACTGAACCTGCCTCCACCACACTCTCAGACTGTGCATTCCTGTCCTAAACACTCACTGAACCTGCCTCCACCACACTCTCTGACACTGCATTCCAGATCCGAAACACTCACTGAACCTGCCTCCACCACACTCTCAGACAGTGCATTCCAGATCCTAAACACTCACTGAACCTGCCTCCACCACACTCTCAGGCAGTGCATTCCAGATCCTAAACACTCACTGAACCTGCCTCCACCACACTCTCAGACAGTGCATTCCAGATCCTAAACACTCACTGAACCTGCCTCCACCACACTCTCAGGCAGTGCATTCCAGATCCTAAACACACACTGAACCCGCCTCCACCACACTCACAGACAGTGCATTCCAGATCCTAAACACTCACTTAACCTCCCACCACCACACTCTCAGACAGTGCATTCCAGATCCTAAACACTCACTGAACCTGCCTCCACCACACTCTCAGACAGTGCATTCCAGATCCTAAACACTCACTTAACCTGCCTCCACCACACTCTCAGACAGTGCATTCCAGATCCAAAACACTCACTGAACCTGCCTCCACCACACTCTCTAACAGTGCATTCCTGTCCTAAACACTCACCGAACCTGCCTCCACCACACTCTCAGAAAGTGTATTCCAGATCCTAAACAATCACTTAACCTGCCTCCACCACACTCTCAGACAGTGCATTCCAGATCCTAAACACTCACTTAACCTGCCTCCACCACACTCTCAGACAGTGCATTCCAGATCCTAAACACTCACTGAACCTGCCTCCACCACACTCTCAGACAGTGCATTCCAGATCCTAAACACTCACTTAACCTGCCTCCACCACACTCTCAGACAGTGCATTCCAGATCCTAAACACTCACTGAACCTGCCTCCATCACACTCTCAGACAGTGCATTCCAGATCTTAAACACTCACTGAACCTGCCTCCACCACACTCTCTGACACTGCATTCCAGATCCGAAACACTCACTGAACCTGCCTCCACCCCACACTCAGACAGTGCATTCCTGTCCTAAACACTCACCGAACCTGCCTCCACCACACTCTCAGAAAGTGTATTCCAGATCCTAAACACACACTGAACCTGCCTCCACCCCACACTCAGACAGTGCATTCCTGTCCTAAACACTCACCGAACCTGCCTCCACCACACTCTCAGAAAGTGTATTCCAGATCCTAAACACTCACTGAACCTGCCTCCACCACATTCTCAGACAGTGTATTCCAGATCCTAAACACTCACTGAACATGCCTCCACCACACTCTCAGACAGTGCATTCCAGATCCTAAACAATCACTGAACATGCCTCCACCACACTCTCAGACAGTGCATTCCAGATCCTAAACACTCACTGAACCTGCCTCCACCACACTCTCTAACAGTGCATTCCAGATCCTAAACACTCACTTAACCTGCCTCCACCACACTATCAGACAGTGCATTCCAGATCCTAAAAACTCACTGAACCTGCCTCCACCACACTCTCTAACAGTGCATTCCAGATCCTAAACACACACTGAACCTGCCTCCACCACACTGTCAGACAGTGCATTCCGGATCCGAAACACTCATTGAACCTGCCTCCACCAAACTGTCAGACAGTGCATTCCAGATCCTAAACACTCACTGAACCTGCCTCCACCACACTCTCTAACAGTGCATTCCAGATCCTAAACACTCACTGAACCTGCTTCCACCACATTCTCAGAAAGTGTATTCCAGATCCTAAACACTCACTGAACCTGCCTCCACCACACTCTCTAACAGTGCATTCCAGATCCTAAACACTCACTGAACCTGCCTCCACCACACTCTCTAACAGTGCATTCCAGATCCTAAACACTCACTGAACCTGCCTCCACCACACTCTCAGACAGTGCATTCCAGATCCTAAACACTCACTTAACCTGCCTCCACCACACTCTCAGACAGTGCATTCCAGATCCTAAACACTCACTGAACCTGCTTCCACCACATTCTCAGAAAGTGCATTCCAGATCCTAAACACTCACTTAACCTGCCTCCACCACACTCTCAGACAGTGCATTCCAGATCCTAAACACTCACTGAACCTGCTTCCACCACATTCTCAGAAAGTGCATTCCAGATCCTAAACACTCACTTAACCTGCCTCCACCACACTCTCAGACAGTGCATTCCAGATCCTAAACACTCACTGAACCTGCCTGCACCACACTCTCAGACAGTGCATTCCAGATCCTAAACACTCACTGAACCTGCCTCCACCACACTCTCAGACAGTGCATTCCAGATCCTAAACAATCACTGAACATGCCTCCACCACACTCTCAGACAGTGCATTCCAGATCCTAAACACTCACTGAACATGCCTCCACCACACTCTCAGACAGTGCATTCCAGATACTAAACACTCACTGAACCTGCCTCCACCACACTCTTAGACAGAGCATTCTAGATCCTAAACAATCACTGAACCTGCCTGCACCACACTCTCAGGCAGTGCATTCCAGATCGAAAATACTCACTGATCCTGCCTCCACCAACCTCTGAAACAGTGCATTCCAGATCCTAAACAATCACTGAACCTGCCTCCACCACACTCTCAGACAGTGCATTCCAGATCCTAAACACTCACTGAACCTGCCTCCATCACACTCTCAGACAGTGCATTCCAGATCCTAAACACTCACTGAACCTGCCTCCACCACACTCTCAGACTGTGCATTCCTGTCCTAAACACTCACTGAACCTGCCTCCACCACACTCTCTGACACTGCATTCCAGATCCGAAACACTCACTGAACCTGCCTCCACCACACTCTCAGACAGTGCATTCCAGATCCTAAACACTCACTGAACCTGCCTCCACCATACTCACAGACAGTGCATTCCAGATCCTAAACACTCACTTAACCTCCCACCACCACACTCTCAGACAGTGCATTCCAGATCCTAAACACTCACTTAACCTGCCTCCACCACACTCTCAGACAGTGCATTCCAGATCCAAAACACTCACTGAACCTGCCTCCACCACACTCTCTAACAGTGCATTCCTGTCCTAAACACTCACCGAACCTGCCTCCACCACACTCTCAGAAAGTGTATTCCAGATCCTAAACACTCACTTAACCTGCCTCCACCACACTCTCAGACAGTGCATTCCAGATCCTAAACACTCACTGAACCTGCCTCCACCACACTCTCAGACAGTGCATTCCAGATCCTAAACACTCACTGAACCTGCCTCCACCACACTCTCAGACAGTGCATTCCAGATCCTAAACACTCACTTAACCTGCCTCCACCACACTCTCAGACAGTGCATTCCAGATCCTAAACACTCACTGAACCTGCCTCCACCACACTCTCAGACAGTGCATTCCAGATCCTAAAAACTCACTGAACCTGCCTCCACCACATTCTCAGACAGTGTATTCCAGATCCGAAATACCCACTGAAACTGCCTCCACCACACTCTCAGACAGTGCATTCCAGATCCTAAACACTCACTGAACATGCCTCCACCACACTCTCAGACAGTGCATTCCAGATCCTAAACACTCACTGAACATGCCTCCACCACACGCTCAGACAGTACATTCCAGATCCTAAACAATCACTGAACCTGTCTCCACCACACTCTCTGACACTGCAATCCAGATCCGAAACACTCACTGAACCTGCCTCCACCACACTCTCAGACAGTGCATTCCAGATCCAAAACACTCACTGAACCTGCCTCCACCACACACTCAGACAGTGCATTCCAGATCCGAAACACTCACTGATCCTGCCCCCACCGCACTCTCAGACAGTGTATTCCAGATCCTAAACAATCACTGAACCTGCCTCCACCACACTCTCAGACAGTGCATTCCAGATCCTAAAAACTCTCTGAACCTGCCTCCACCACGCTGTCAGACATTGTATTCCAGATCCTAAACAATCACTGAACCTGCCTCCACCACACTCTCAGGCAGTGCATTCCAGATCCTAAACAATCACTGAACCTGCCTCCACCACACTCTCAGGCAGTGCATTCCAGATCGAAAATACTCACTGATCCTGCCTCCACCAACCTCTGAAACAGTGCATTCCAGATCCTAAACAATCACTGAACCTGCCTCCACCACACTCTCAGACAGTGCATTCCAGATCCTAAACACTCACTGAACCTGCCTCCATCACACTCTCAGACAGTGCATTCCAGATCCTAAACACTCACTGAACCTGCCTCCACCACACTCTCTGACACTGCATTCCAGATCCGAAACACTCACTGAACCTGCCTCCACCACACTCTCAGACTGTGCATTCCTGTCCTAAACACTCACCGAACCTGCCTCCACCACACTCTCTGACACTGCAATCCAGATCGGAAACACTCACTGAACCTGCCTCCACCACACTCTCAGACTGTGCATTCCTGTCCTAAACACTCACTGAACCTGCCTCCACCACACTCTCTGACACTGCATTCCAGATCCGAAACACTCACTGAACCTGCCTCCACCACACTCTCAGACAGTGCATTCCAGATCCTAAACACTCACTGAACCTGCCTCCACCATACTCACAGACAGTGCATTCCAGATCCTAAACACTCACTTAACCTCCCTCCACCACACTCTCAGACAGTGCATTCCAGATCCTAAACACTCACTGAACCTGCCTCCACCACACTCTCAGACAGTGCATTCCAGATCCTAAACACTCACTTAACCTGCCTCCACCACACTCTCAGACAGTGCATTCCAGATCCAAAACACTCACTGAACCTGCCTCCACCACACTCTCTAACAGAGCATTCCTGTCCTAAACACTCACCGAACCTGCCTCCACCACACTCTCAGAAAGTGTATTCCAGATCCTAAACACTCACTTAACCTGCCTCCACCACACTCTCAGACAGTGCATTCCAGATCCTAAACACTCACTTAACCTGCCTCCACCACACTCTCAGACAGTGCATTCCAGATCCTAAACACTCACTGAACCTGCCTCCACCACACTCTCAGACAGTGCATTCCAGATCCTAAACACTCACTTAACCTGCCTCCACCACACTCTCAGACAGTGCATTCCAGATCCTAAACACTCACTGAACCTGCCTCCACCACACTCTCAGACAGTGCATTCCAGATCCTAAACACTCACTGAACATGCCTCCACCACACTCTCAGACAGTACATTCCAGATCCTAAACAATCACTGAACCTGTCTCCACCACACTCTCAGACAGTGCATTCCAGATCCAAAGCACTCACTGAACCTGCCTCCATCACACTCTCAGACAGTGCATTCCAGATCCTAAACACTCACTGAACCTGCCTCCACCACACTCTCAGACAGTGCATTCCAGATCCAAAGCACTCACTGAACCTGCCTCCATCACACTCTCAGACAGTGCAATCCAGATCCGAAACACTCACTGAACCTGCCTCCACCAAACTCTCAGACAGTGCATTCCAGATCCTAAACATTCACCTAACCTGCCTCCACCACACTCTCAGACAGTATATTCCAGATCCTAAACACTCACTGAACCTACCTCCACCACATTCTCAGACAGTGCATTCCAGATCCTGAACACTAACTGAACCTACCTCCACCACACTCTCAGACAGTGCATTCCAGATCCTAAACATTCACTGAACCTGCCTCCACCACACTGTCAGACAGTGCATTCCAGATCCTAAACACTCACTGAACATGCCTCCACCACACTATCTGACACTGCATTCCAGATCCGAAACACTCACTGAACCTGCCTCCACCACACGCTCAGACAGTGCATTCCATATCCTAAACACTCACTTATCCTGCCTCCAACACACACTATGAAAGTGCATTCCAGATCCTGAGCACTCACTGAACCTGCCTCCACCACACTCTCAGACAGTGCATTCCAGATCCTAAACACTCACTGAACCTGCCTCCATCACACTCTCAGACAGTGCATTCCAGATCCTAAACAATCACTGAACCTGCCTCCACCACACTCTCAGACAGTGCATTCCAGATCCTAAAAACTCTCTGAACCTGCCTCCACCACGCTGTCAGACATTGTATTCCAGATCCTAAACAATCACTGAACCTGCCTCCACCACACTCTCAGGCAGTGTATTCCAGATCCTAAACAATCACTGAACCTGCCTCCACCACACTCTCAGGCAGTGCATTCCAGATCGAAAATACTCACTGATCCTGCCTCCACCAACCTCTGAAACAGTGCATTCCAGATCCTAAACACTCACTGAACCTGCCTCCACCACACTCTCAGACAGTGCATTCCAGATCCTAAACACTCACTGAACCTGCCTCCACCACACTCTCAGACAGTGCATTCCAGATCCTAAACACTCACTGAACCTGCCTCCACCACACTCTCAGATAGTGCATTCCAGATCCTAAACACTCACTGAACCTGCCTCCACCACACTCTCAGATAGTGCATTCCAGATCCTAAACACTCACTGAACCTACCTCCACCAAATTCTCAGACAGTGTATTCCAGATCCTAAACACTCACTGAACCTGCCTCCACCGCACTCTCAGGCAGTGCATTCCAGATACTGAACACTCACTGAACCTGCCTCCACCACACTCTCAGATAGTGCATTCCAGATCCTAAACACTCACTGAACCTGCGTCCACCACACTCTCAGACAGTGCATTCCAGATCCAAAACACTCACTGAACCTGCCTCCACCACACACTCAGACAGTGCATTCCAGATCCGAAACACTCACTGATCCTGCCTCCACCGCACGCTCAGACAGTGTATTCCAGATCCTAAACAATCACTGAACCTGCCTCCACCACACTCTCAGACAGTGCATTCCAGATCCTAAAAGCTCACTGAACCTGCCTCCACCACGCTGTCAGACATTGTATTCCAGATCCTAAACACTCAATGAACCTGCCTCCACCAAACTCTCAGACAGTGCATTCCAGATCCTAAACATTCACCGAACCTGCCTCCACCACACTCTCAGACAGTATATTCCAGATCCTAAACACTCACTGAACCTACCTCCACCACATTCTCAGACAGTGCATTCCAGATCCTGAACACTCACTGAACCTACCTCCACCACATTCTCAGACAGTGTATTCCAGATCCTAAACACTCAATGAACCGTCCTCCACCAAACTCTCAGACAGTGCATTCCTGTCCTAAACACTCACCGAACCTGCCTCCACCACACTCTCAGAAAGTGTATTCCAGATCCTAAACACTCACTTAACCTGCCTCCACCACACTCTCAGACAGTGCATTCCAGATCCTAAACACTCACTTAACCTGCCTCCACCACACTCTCAGACAGTGCATTCCAGATCCTAAACACTCACTGAACCTGCCTCCACCACACTCTCAGACAGTGCATTCCAGATCCTAAACACTCACTTAACCTGCCTCCACCACACTCTCAGACAGTGCATTCCAGATCCTAAACACTCACTGAACCTGCCTCCACCACACTCTCAGACAGTGCATTCCAGATCCTAAACACTCACTGAACCTGCCTCCACCACATTCTCAGACAGTGTATTCCAGATCCGAAATACCCACTGAAACTGCCTCCACCACACTCTCAGACAGTGCATTCCAGATCCTAAACACTCACTGAACATGCCTCCACCACACTCTCAGACAGTGCATTCCAGATCCTAAACACTCACTGAACATGCCTCCACCACACTCTCAGACAGTGCATTCCAGATCCTAAACACTCACTGAACATGCCTCCACCACACTCTCAGACAGTACATTCCAGATCCTAAACAATCACTGAACCTGTCTCCACCACACTCTCAGACAGTGCATTCCAGATCCAAAGCACTCACTGAACCTGCCTCCATCACACTCTCAGACAGTGCAATCCAGATCCGAAACACTCACTGAACCTGCCTCCACCACACTCTCAGACAGTGCATTCCAGATCCAAAACACTCACTGAACCTGCCTCCACCACACACTCAGACAGTGCATTCCAGATCCGAAACACTCACTGATCCTGCCTCCACCGCACTCTCAGACAGTGTATTCCAGATCCTAAACAATCACTGAACCTGCCTCCACCACACTCTCAGACAGTGCATTCCAGATCCTAAAAACTCTCTGAACCTGCCTCCACCACGCTGTCAGACATTGTATTCCAGATCCTAAACACTCACTGAACCTGCCTCCACCACACTCTCAGGCAGTGCATTCCAGATCGAAAATACTCACTGATCCTGCCTCCACCAACCTCTGAAACAGTGCATTCCAGATCCTAAACACTCACTGAACCTGCCTCCACCACACTCTCAGACAGTGCATTCCAGATCCTAAACACTCACTGAACCTGCCTCCACCACACTCTCTGACACTGCATTCCAGATCCGAAACACTCACTGAACCTGCCTCCACCACACTCTCAGACTGTGCATTCCTGTCCTAAACACTCACCGAACCTGCCTCCACCACACTCTCTGACACTGCATTCCAGATCCGAAACACTCACTGAACCTGCCTCCACCACACTCTCAGACAGTGCATTCCAGATCCTAAACACTCACTGAACCTGCCTCCACCATACTCACAGACAGTGCATTCCAGATCCTAAACACTCACTTAACCTCCCACCACCACACTCTCAGACAGTGCATTCCAGATCCTAAACACTCACTGAACCTGCCTCCACCACACTCTCAGACAGTGCATTCCAGATCCAAAACACTCACTGAACCTGCCTCCACCACACTCTCTAACAGAGCATTCCTGTCCTAAACACTCACCGAACCTGCCTCCACCACACTCTCAGAAAGTGTATTCCAGATCCTAAACACTCACTTAACCTGCCTCCACCACACTCTCAGACAGTGCATTCCAGATCCTAAACACTCACTTAACCTGCCTCCACCACACTCTCAGACAGTGCATTCCAGATCCTAAACACTCACTTAACCTGCCTCCACCACACTCTCAGACAGTGCATTCCAGATCCTAAACACTCACTGAACCTGCCTCCACCACACTCTCAGACAGTGCATTCCAGATCCTAAACACTCACTTAACCTGCCTCCACCACACTCTCAGACAGTGCATTCCAGATCCTAAACACTCACTGAACCTGCCTCCACCACACTCTCAGACAGTGCATTCCAGATCCTAAACACTCACTGAACCTGCCTCCACCACATTCTCAGACAGTGTATTCCAGATCCGAAATACCCACTGAAACTGCCTCCACCACACTCTCAGACAGTGCATTCCAGATCCTAAACACTCACTGAACATGCCTCCACCACACTCTCAGATAGTGCATTCCAGATCCTAAACACTCACTGAACATGCCTCCACCACACTCTCAGACAGTGCATTCCAGATCCTAAACACTCACTGAACATGCCTCCACCACACTCTCAGACAGTACATTCCAGATCCTAAACAATCACTGAACCTGTCTCCACCACACTCTCAGACAGTGCATTCCAGATCCAAAGCACTCACTGAACCTGCCTCCATCACACTCTCTGACACTGCAATCCAGATCCGAAACACTCACTGAACCTGCCTCCACCACACTCTCAGATAGTGCATTCCAGATCCTAAACACTAACTGAACCTGCCTCCACCACACTCTCAGACAGTGCATTCCAGATCCAAAACACTCACTGAACCTGCCTCCACCACACACTCAGACAGTGCATTCCAGATCCGAAACACTCACTGATCCTGCCTCCACCGCACTCTCAGACAGTGTATTCCAGATCCTAAACAATCACTGAACCTGCCTCCACCACACTCTCAGGCACTGCATTCCAGATCCTAAACACTCACTGAACCTGCCTCCACCACACTCTCAGACAGTGTATTCCAGATCCTAAACACACACTGAACCTGCCTCCACCACACTCTCAGATAGTGCATTCCAGATCCTAAACACTAACTGAACCTGCCTCCACCACACTCTCAGACAGTGCATTCCAGATCCAAAACACTCACTGAACCTGCCTCCACCACACACTCAGACAGTGCATTCCAGATCCGAAACACTCACTGATCCTGCCTCCACCACACTCTCAGGCACTGCATTCCAGATCCTAAACACTCACTGAACCTGCCTCCACCACACTCTCAGACAGTGCATTCCAGATCCTAAACACTCACTGAACCTGCCTCCACCACACTCTCAGACAGTGCATTCCAGATCCTAAACACTCACTGAACCTGCCTCCACCACACTCTCAGACAGTGCATTCCAGATCCAAAACACTCACTGAACCTGCCTCCACCACACTCTCTAACAGAGCATTCCTGTCCTAAACACTCACCGAACCTGCCTCCACCACACTCTCAGAAAGTGTATTCCAGATCCTAAACACTCACTTAACCTGCCTCCACCACACTCTCAGACAGTGCATTCCAGATCCTAAACACTCACTTAACCTGCCTCCACCACACTCTCAGACAGTGCATTCCAGATCCTAAACACTCACTTAACCTGCCTCCACCACACTCTCAGACAGTGCATTCCAGATCCTAAACACTCACTGAACCTGCCTCCACCACACTCTCAGACAGTGCATTCCAGATCCTAAACACTCACTTAACCTGCCTCCACCACACTCTCAGACAGTGCATTCCAGATCCTAAACACTCACTGAACCTGCCTCCACCACACTCTCAGACAGTGCATTCCAGATCCTAAACACTCACTGAACATGCCTCCACCACACTCTCAGACAGTACATTCCAGATCCTAAACAATCACTGAACCTGTCTCCACCACACTCTCAGACAGTGCATTCCAGATCCAAAGCACTCACTGAACCTGCCTCCATCACACTCTCTGACACTGCAATCCAGATCCGAAACACTCACTGAACCTGCCTCCACCACACTCTCAGATAGTGCATTCCAGATCCTAAACACTAACTGAACCTGCCTCCACCACACACTCAGACAGTGCATTCCAGATCCGAAACACTCACTGATCCTGCCTCCACCGCACTCTCAGGCACTGCATTCCAGATCCTAAACACTCACTGAACCTGCCTCCACCACACACTCAGACAGTGCATTCCAGATCCGAAACACTCACTGATCCTGCCTCCACCGCACTCTCAGACAGTGTATTCCAGATCCTAAACAATCACTGAACCTGCCTCCACCACACTCTCAGGCACTGCATTCCAGATCCTAAACACTCACTGAACCTGCCTCCACCACACTCTCAGACAGTGCATTCCAGATCCTAAAAACTCTCTGAACCTGCCTCCATCACACTCTCAGACAGTGCATTCCAGATCCTAAACATTCACCTAACCTGCCTCCACCACACTCTCAGACAGTATATTCCAGATCCTAAACACTCACTGAACCTACCTCCACCACATTCTCAAACAGTGTATTCCAGATCCTAAACACTCAATGAACCTACCTCCACCACACTCTCAGACAGTGCATTCCAGATCCTAAACACTCACTGAACCTACCTCCACCACATTCTCAAACAGTGTATTCCAGATCCTAAACACTCAATGAACCTACCTCCACCACACTCTCAGACAGTGCATTCCAGATCCTAAACACTCACTGAACCTACCTCCACCACACTCTCAGACAGTGCATTCCAGATCCTAAACATTCACTGAACCTGCCTCCACCACACTGTCAGACAGTGCATTCCAGATCCTAAACACTCACTGAACCTGCCTCCACCACTCTCTCAGATCGTGCATTCCAGATCCGAAAAACTCACTGAACCTGCCTCCACCACACGCTCAGACAGTGCATTCCATATCCTAAACACTCACTTATCCTGCCTCCAACACTCACTATGAAAGTGCATTCCAGATCCTGAGCACTCACTGAACCTGCCTCCACCACACTCTCAGACAGTGCATTCCAGATCCTAAACAATCACTGAACCTGCCTCCACCACACTCTCAGACAGTGCATTCCAGATCCTAAACACTCACTGAACCTGCCTCCACCACACTCTCTGACACTGCATTCCAGATCCTAAACACTCACTGAACCTGCCTCCACCCCACACTCAGACAGTGCATTCCAGATCCTAAACACTCATCGAACCTGCCTCCACCACACTCTCAGAGAGTGCATTCCAGATCCTAAACACTCACTGAACCTGCCTCCACCACACTCTCAGACAGTGCATTCCAGATCCTAAACACTCACTTAACCTGCCACCACCACACTCTCAGACAGTGCATTCCAGATCCTAAACACTCACTGAACCTGCCTCCACCACAATCTCTAACAGTGCATTCCAGATCCTAAACACTCACTTAACCTGCCTCCACCACACTATCAGACAGTGCATTCCAGATCCTAAACACTCACTGAACCTGCCTCCACCACAGTCTCTAACAGTGCATTCCAGATACTAAACACACACTGAACCTGCCTCCACCACACTGTCAGAGAGTGCATTCCGGATCCGAAACACTCACTGAACCTGCCTTCACCACACTGTCAGACAGTGCATTCCAGATCCTAAACACTCACTGAACCTGCCTCCACCACACTCTCTAACAGTGCATTCCAGATCCTAAACACTCACTGAACCTGCTTCCACAACATTCTCAGAAAGTGTATTCCAGATCCTAAACACTCACTGAACCTGCCTCCACCACACTCTCTAACAGTGCATTCCAGATCCTAAACACTCACTGAACCTGCTTCCACCACATTCTCAGAAAGTGTATTCCAGATCCTAAATACCCACTGAATCTGCCTCCACCACACTCTGAGACAGTGCATTCCAGATCCTAAACACTCACTTAACCTGCCTCCACCACACTCTCAGACAGTGCATTCCAGATCCTAAACACTCACTGAACCTGCCTCCACCACACTCTCAGACAGTATATTCCAGATCCTAAACACTCACTGAACCTGCCTCCAACACATTCTCAGACAGTGCATTCCAGATCCTAAACACTCACTGAACATGCCTCCACCACACTCTCAGACAGTGCATTCCAGATCCTAAACACTCACTGAACCTGCCTCCACCACACTGTCAGACAGTGCATTCCAGATCCTAAACACTCACTGAACCTGCCTCCACCACACTCTCAGGCAGTGCATTCCAGATCGAAAATACTCACTGATCCTGCCTCCACCAACCTCTGAAACAGTGCATTCCAGATCCTAAACAATCACTGAACCTGCCTCCACCACACTCTCAGACAGTCCATTCCTGTCCTAAACACTCACCGAACCTGCCTCCACCACACTCTCAGACAGTGCATTCCAGATCCTAAACACTCACTGAACCTGCCTCCACCACACTCTCAGACAGTGCATTCCAGATCCTAAACACTCACTTAACCTGCCTCCACCACACTCTCAGACAGTGCATTCCAGATCCTAAACACTCACTGAACCTGCCTCCACCACACTCTCAGACAGTGCATTCCAGATCCTAAACACTCACTTAACCTGCCTCCACCACACTCTCAGACAGTGCATTCCAGATCCTAAACACTCACTGAACCTGCCTCCACCACACTCTCAGACAGTGCATTCCAGATCCTAAACACTCACTTAACCTGCCTCCACCACACTCTCAGACAGTGCATTCCAGATCCTAAACACTCACTGAACCTGCCTCCACCACACTCTCAGACAGTGCATTCCAGATCCTAAACACTCACTGAACCTGCCTCCACCACATTCTCAGACAGTGTATTCCAGATCCGAAATACCCACTGAAACTGCCTCCACCATACTCTCAGACAGTGCATTCCAGATCCTAAACACTCACTGAACATGACTCCACCACACTCTCAGACAGTGCATTCCAGATCCTAAACACTCACTTAACCTGCCTCCACCACACTCTCAGACTGTGCATTCCAGATCCTAAACACTCACTGAACCTGCCTCCACCACACTCTCAGACAGTGCATTCCAGATCCTAAACACTCACTTAACCTGCCTCCACCACACTCTCAGACAGTGCATTCCAGATCCTAAACACTCACTGAACCTGCCTCCACCACACTCTCAGACAGTGCATTCCAGATCCTAAACACTCACTTAACCTGCCTCCACCACACTCTCAGACAGTGCATTCCAGATCCTAAACACTCACTGAACCTGCCTCCACCACACTCTCAGACAGTGCATTCCAGATCCTAAACACTCACTGAACCTGCCTCCACCACACTCTCAGACAGTGCATTCCAGATCCTAAACACTCACTGAACATGCCTCCACCACACTCTCAGACAGTACATTCCAGATCCTAAACAATCACTGAACCTGTCTCCACCACACTCTCAGACAGTGCATTCCAGATCCTAAGCACTCACTGAACCTGCCTCCATCACACTCTCAGACAGTGCATTCCAGATCCTAAACACTCACTGAACCTGCCTCCACCACACTCTCTGACACTGCAATCCAGATCCGAAACACTCACTGAACCTGCCTCCACCACACTCTCAGATAAAGCATTCCAGATCCTAAACACTCACTGAACCTGCCTCCACCACACTCTCAGACAGTGCATTCCAGATCCAAAACACTCACTGAACCTGCCTCCACTACACTCTCAGACAGTGCATTCCAGATCCAAAACACTCACTTAACCTGCCTCCACCACACTATCAGACAGTGCATTCCAGATCCTAAACACTCACTGAACCTGCCTCCACCACAGTCACTAACAGTGCATTCCAGATACTAAACACACACTGAACCTGCCTCCACCACACTGTCAGAGAGTGCATTCCGGATCCGAAACACTCACTGAACCTGCCTTCACCACACTGTCAGACAGTGCATTCCAGATCCTAAACACTCACTGAACCTGCCTCCACCACACTCTCTAACAGTGCATTCCAGATCCTAAACACTCACTGAACCTGCTTCCACAACATTCTCAGAAAGTGTATTCCAGATCCTAAACACTCACTGAACCTGCCTCCACCACACTCTCTAACAGTGCATTCCAGATCCTAAACACTCACTGAACCTGCTTCCACCACATTCTCAGAAAGTGTATTCCAGATCCTAAATACCCACTGAATCTGCCTCCACCACACTCTGAGACAGTGCATTCCAGATCCTAAACACTCACTTAACCTGCCTCCACCACACTCTCAGACAGTGCATTCCAGATCCTAAACACTCACTGAACCTGCCTCCACCACACTCTCAGACAGTATATTCCAGATCCTAAACACTCACTGAACCTGCCTCCAACACATTCTCAGACAGTGCATTCCAGATCCTAAACACTCACTGAACATGCCTCCACCACACTCTCAGACAGTGCATTCCAGATCCTAAACACTCACTGAACCTGCCTCCACCACACTGTCAGACAGTGCATTCCAGATCCTAAACACTCACTGAACCTGCCTCCACCACACTCTCAGGCAGTGCATTCCAGATCGAAAATACTCACTGATCCTGCCTCCACCAACCTCTGAAACAGTGCATTCCAGATCCTAAACAATCACTGAACCTGCCTCCACCACACTCTCAGACAGTCCATTCCTGTCCTAAACACTCACCGAACCTGCCTCCACCACACTCTCAGACAGTGCATTCCAGATCCTAAACACTCACTGAACCTGCCTCCACCACACTCTCAGACAGTGCATTCCAGATCCTAAACACTCACTTAACCTGCCTCCACCACACTCTCAGACAGTGCATTCCAGATCCTAAACACTCACTGAACCTGCCTCCACCACACTCTCAGACAGTGCATTCCAGATCCTAAACACTCACTTAACCTGCCTCCACCACACTCTCAGACAGTGCATTCCAGATCCTAAACACTCACTGAACCTGCCTCCACCACACTCTCAGACAGTGCATTCCAGATCCTAAACACTCACTTAACCTGCCTCCACCACACTCTCAGACAGTGCATTCCAGATCCTAAACACTCACTGAACCTGCCTCCACCACACTCTCAGACAGTGCATTCCAGATCCTAAACACTCACTGAACCTGCCTCCACCACATTCTCAGACAGTGTATTCCAGATCCGAAATACCCACTGAAACTGCCTCCACCATACTCTCAGACAGTGCATTCCAGATCCTAAACACTCACTGAACATGACTCCACCACACTCTCAGACAGTGCATTCCAGATCCTAAACACTCACTTAACCTGCCTCCACCACACTCTCAGACTGTGCATTCCAGATCCTAAACACTCACTGAACCTGCCTCCACCACACTCTCAGACAGTGCATTCCAGATCCTAAACACTCACTTAACCTGCCTCCACCACACTCTCAGACAGTGCATTCCAGATCCTAAACACTCACTGAACCTGCCTCCACCACACTCTCAGACAGTGCATTCCAGATCCTAAACACTCACTTAACCTGCCTCCACCACACTCTCAGACAGTGCATTCCAGATCCTAAACACTCACTGAACCTGCCTCCACCACACTCTCAGACAGTGCATTCCAGATCCTAAACACTCACTGAACCTGCCTCCACCACACTCTCAGACAGTGCATTCCAGATCCTAAACACTCACTGAACATGCCTCCACCACACTCTCAGACAGTACATTCCAGATCCTAAACAATCACTGAACCTGTCTCCACCACACTCTCAGACAGTGCATTCCAGATCCTAAGCACTCACTGAACCTGCCTCCATCACACTCTCAGACAGTGCATTCCAGATCCTAAACACTCACTGAACCTGCCTCCACCACACTCTCTGACACTGCAATCCAGATCCGAAACACTCACTGAACCTGCCTCCACCACACTCTCAGATAAAGCATTCCAGATCCTAAACACTCACTGAACCTGCCTCCACCACACTCTCAGACAGTGCATTCCAGATCCAAAACACTCACTGAACCTGCCTCCACCACACACTCAGACAGTGCATTCCAGATCCGAAACACTCACTGATCCTGCCTCCACCGCACTCTCAGACAGTGTATTCCAGATCCTAAACAATCACTGAACCTGCCTCCACCACACTCTCAGACAGTGCATTCCAGATCCTAAAAACTCTCTGAACCTGCCTCCACCACACTCTCAGACAGTGCATTCCAGATCCTAAACATTCACCGAACCTGCCTCCACCACACTCTCAGACAGTATATTCCAGATCCTAAACACTCACTGAACCTACCTCCACCACATTCTCAGACAGTGCATTCCAGATCCTGAACACTAACTGAACCTACCTCCACCACATTCTCAAACAGTGTATTCCAGATCCTAAACACTCAATGAACCGTCCTCCACCAAACTCTCAGACAGTGCATTCCAGATCCTAAACATTCACCGAACCTGCCTCCACCACACTCTCAGACAGTGCATTCCAGATCCTAAACACTCACTTAACCTGCCTCCACCACACTCTCAGACAGTGCATTCCAGATCCTAAACACTCACTGAACCTGCCTCCACCACACTCTCAGACAGTGCATTCCAGATCCTAAACACTCACTTAACCTGCCTCCACCACACTCTCAGACAGTGCATTCCAGATCCTAAACACTCACTGAACCTGCCTCCACCACACTCTCAGACAGTGCATTCCAGATCCTAAACACTCACTGAACCTGCCTCCACCACACTCTCAGACAGTGCATTCCAGATCCTAAACACTCACTGAACATGCCTCCACCACACTCTCAGACAGTACATTCCAGATCCTAAACAATCACTGAACCTGTCTCCACCACACTCTCAGACAGTGCATTCCAGATCCTAAGCACTCACTGAACCTGCCTCCATCACACTCTCAGACAGTGCATTCCAGATCCTAAACACTCACTGAACCTGCCTCCACCACACTCTCTGACACTGCAATCCAGATCCGAAACACTCACTGAACCTGCCTCCACCACACTCTCAGATAAAGCATTCCAGATCCTAAACACTCACTGAACCTGCCTCCACCACACTCTCAGACAGTGCATTCCAGATCCAAAACACTCACTGAACCTGCCTCCACCAAACACTCAGACAGTGCATTCCAGATCCGAAACACTCACTGATCCTGCCTCCACCGCACTCTCAGACAGTGTATTCCAGATCCTAAACAATCACTGAACCTGCCTCCACCACACTCTCAGACAGTGCATTCCAGATCCTAAAAACTCTCTGAACCTGCCTCCACCACACTCTCAGACAGTGCATTCCAGATCCTAAACATTCACCGAACCTGCCTCCACCACACTCTCAGACAGTATATTCCAGATCCTAAACACTCACTGAACCTACCTCCACCACATTCTCAGACAGTGCATTCCAGATCCTGAACACTAACTGAACCTACCTCCACCACATTCTCAAACAGTGTATTCCAGATCCTAAACACTCAATGAACCGTCCTCCACCAAACTCTCAGACAGTGCATTCCAGATCCTAAACATTCACCGAACCTGCCTCCACCACACTCTCAGACAGTGCATTCCAGATCCTAAACACTCACTGAACCTACCTCCACCACACTCTCAGACAGTGCATTCCAGATCCTAAACATTCACTGAACCTGCCTCCACCACACTGTCAGACAGTGCATTCCAGATCCTAAACACTCACTGAACCTGCCTCCACCACACTATCTGACACTGCATTCCAGATCCGAAACACTCACTGAACCTGCCTCCACCACACGCTCAGACAGTGCATTCCATATCCTAAACACTCACTGAACCTGCCTCCACCACACTCTCAGACAGTGCATTCCAGATCCTAAACACTCACTGAACCTGCCTCCACCACACTCTCAGACAGTGCATTCCAGATCCTAAACACTCACTGAACATGCCTCCACCACACTCTCAGACAGTACATTCCAGATCCTAAACAATCACTGAACCTGTCTCCACCACACTCTCAGACAGTGCATTCCAGATCCTAAGCACTCACTGAACCTGCCTCCATCACACTCTCAGACAGTGCATTCCAGATCCTAAACACTCACTGAACCTGCCTCCACCACACTCTCTGACACTGCAATCCAGATCCGAAACACTCACTGAACCTGCCTACACCACACTCTCAGATAAAGCATTCCAGATCCTAAACACTCACTGAACCTGCCTCCACCACACTCTCAGACAGTGCATTCCAGATCCAAAACACTCACTGAACCTGCCTCCACCACACACTCAGACAGTGCATTCCAGATCCGAAACACTCACTGATCCTGCCTCCACCGCACTCTCAGACAGTGTATTCCAGATCCTAAACAATCACTGAACCTGCCTCCACCACACTCTCAGACAGTGCATTCCAGATCCTAAAAACTCTCTGAACCTGCCTCCACCACGCTGTCAGACATTGTATTCCAGATCCTAAACACTCAATGAACCTGCCTCCACCAAACTCCCAGACAGTGCATTCCAGATCCTAAACATTCACCGAACCTGCCTCCACCACACTCTCAGACAGTATATTCCAGATCCTAAACACTCACTGAACCTACCTCCACCACATTCTCAGACAGTGCATTCCAGATCCTGAACACTAACTGAACCTACCTCCACCACATTCTCAAACAGTGTATTCCAGATCCTAAACACTCAATGAACCTGCCTCCACCACACTCTCAGACAGTGCATTCCAGATCCTAAACACTCACTGAACCTACCTCCACCACACTCTCAGACAGTGCATTCCAGATCCTAAACATTCACCGAACCTGCCTCCACCACACTCTCAGACAGTGCATTCCAGATCCTAAACACTCACTGAACCTACCTCCACCACACTCTCAGACAGTGCATTCCAGATCCTAAACATTCACTGAACCTGCCTCCAACACACTCTCAGACAGTGCATTCCAGATCCTAAACACTCACTGAACCTGCCTCCACCACACTATCTGACACTGCATTCCAGATCCGAAACACTCACTGAACCTGCCTCCACCACACGCTCAGACAGTGCATTCCATATCCTAAACACTCACTTATCCTGCCTCCAACACACACTATGAAAGTGCATTCCAGATCCTGAGCACTCACTGAACCTGCCTCCACCACACTCTCAGACAGTGCATTCCAGATCCTAAACAATCACTGAACCTGCCTCCACCACACTCTCAGACAGTGCATTCCAGATCCTAAACACTCACTGAACCTGCCTCCATCACACTCTCAGACAGTGCATTCCAGATCCTAAACACTCACTGAACCTGCCTCCATCACACTCTCAGACAGTGCATTCCAGATCCTAAACACTCACTGAACCTGCCTCCACCACACTCTCTGACACTGCATTCCAGATCCTAAACACTCACTGAACCTGCCTCCACCCCACACTCAGACAGTGCATTCCAGATCCTAAACACTCACTGAACCTGCCTCCACCACACTCTCAGAAAGTGTATTCCAGATCCTAAACACTCACTGAACCTGCCTCCACCACACTCTCAGACAGTGCATTCCAGATCCTAAACACTCACTTAACCTGCCTACACCACACTCTCAGAGAGTGCATTCCAGATCCTAAACACTCACTGAACCTGCCTCCACCACAATCTCTAACAGTGCATTCCAGATCCTAAACACTCACTTAACCTGCCTCCACCACACTATCAGACAGTGCATTCCAGATCCTAAACACTCACTGAACCTGCCTCCACCACACTCTCTAACAGTGCATTCCAGATCCTAAACACACACTGAACCTGCCTCCACCACACTGTCAGACAGTGCATTCCGGATCCGAAACACTCACTGAACCTGCCTCCACCACACTGTCAGACAGTGCATTCCAGATCCTAAACACTCACTGAACCTGCCTCCACCACACTCTCTAACAGTGCATTCCAGATCCTAAACACTCACTGAACCTGCTTCCACAACATTCTCAGAAATTGTATTCCAGTTCCTAAATACCCACTGAATCTGCCTCCACCACACTCTGAGACAGTGCATTCCAGATCCTAAACACTCACTTAACCTGCCTCCACCACACTCTCAGACAGTGCATTCCAGATCCTAAACACTCACTGAACCTTCCTCCACCACACTCTCAGACAGTATATTCCAGATCCTAAACACTCACTGAACCTGCCTCCAACACATTCTCAGACAGTGCATTCCAGATGCTAAACACTCACTGAACATGCCTCCACCACACTCTCAGACAGTGCATTCCAGATCCTAAACACTCACTGAACCTGCCTCCACCACACTGTCAGACAGTGCATTCCAGATCCTAAACACTCACTGAACCTGCCTCCACCACACTCTCAGGCAGTGCATTCCAGATCGAAAATACTCACTGATCCTGCCTCCACCAACCTCTGAAACAGTGCACTCCAGATCCTAAACAATCACTGAACCTGCCTCCACCACACTCTCAGGCAGTGCATTCCAGATCGAAAATAGTCACTGATCCTGCCTCCACCAACCTCTGAAACAGTGCATTCCAGATCCTAAACAATCACTGAACCTGCCTCCACCACACTCTCAGACAGTATATTCCAGATCCTAAACACTCACTGAACCTGCCTCCACCACATTCTCAGACAGTGTATTCCAGATCCGAAATACCCACTGAAACTGCCTCCACCACACTCTCAGACAGTGCATTCCAGATCCTAAACACTCACTGAACATGCCTCCACCACACTCTCAGACAGTGCATTCCAGATCCTAAACACTCACTGAACATGCCTCCACCACACTCTCAGACAGTGCATTCCAGATCCTAAACACTCACTGAACCTGCCTCCACCACACTCTCAGATAGTGCATTCCAGATCCTAAACACTCACCGAACCTGACTCCACCACATTCTCAGACAGTGTATTCCAGATCCTAAACACTCACTGAACCTGCCTCCACCACACTCTCAGACAGTGCATTCCAGATACTGAACACACACTGAACCTGCCTCCACCACACTCTCAGACAGTGCATTCCAGATCCTAAACACTCACTGAACCTGCCTCCACCACACTCTCAGACAGTGCATTCCAGATCCTAAACACTCACTGAACCTGCCTCCACCACACTCTCAGACAGTGCATTCCAGATCCTAAACACTCACTGAACCTGCCTCCACCACACTCTCAGACAGTGCATTCCAGATCCTAAACACTCACTTAACCTGCCTCCACCACACTCTCAGACAGTGCATTCCAGATCCTAAACACTCACTGAACCTGCCTCCACCACACTCTCAGACAGTGCATTCCAGATCCTAAACACTCACTGAACCTACCTCCACCACACTCTCAGACAGTGCATTCCAGATCCTAAACACTCACTGAACATGCCTCCACCACACTCTCAGACAGTGCATTCCAGATCCTAAACACTCACTGAACATGCCTCCACCACACTCTCAGACAGTGCATTCCATATCCTAAACACTCACTGAACATGCCTCCACCACACTCTCAGACAGTGCATTCCAGATCCTAAACACTCACTGAACATGCCTCCACCACACTCTCAGACAGTGCATTCCAGATCCTAAACACTCACTGAACCTGCCTCCACCACACTCTTAGACAGTGCATTCCAGATCCTAAACACTCACCGAACCTGACTCCACCACATTCTCAGACAGTGTATTCCAGATCCTAAACACTCACTGAACCTGCCTCCACCACACTCTCAGACAGTGCATTCCAGATCCTAAACACACACTGAACATGCCTCCACCACACTCTCAGGCACTGCATTCCAGATCCTAAACACTCACTGAACATGCCTCCACCACACTCTCAGACAGTGCATTCCAGATCCTAAACACTCACTGAACCTGCCTCCACCACACTCTCAGACAGTGCATTCCAGATCCTAAACACTCACTGAACATGCCTCCACCACACTCTCAGACAGTACATTAGAGATCCTAAACACTCAATGAACCTGCCTCCACCACACTCTCAGACAGTGCATTCCAGATCCAAAACACTCACTGAACCTGCCTCCACCACACACTCAGACAGTGCATTCCAGATCCTAAACACTCACTTAACCTGCGTCCACCACACTCTCAGACAGTCCATTCCAGATCCTAAACACTCACTTAACCTGCCTCCACCACACTCTCAGACAGTGCATTCCAGATCCTAAACACTCACTTAACCTGCCTCCACCACACTCTCAGACAGTGCATTCCAGATCCTAAACACTCACTGAACCTGCCTCCACCACACTCTCAGACAGTGCATTCCAGATCCAAAATACCCACTGAAACTGCCTCCACCACACTCTCAGACAGTGCATTCCAGATCCTAAACACTCACTGAACATGCCTCCACCACACTCTCAGACAGTGCATTCCAGATCCTAAACACTCACTGAACATGCCTCCACCACACTCTCAGACAGTGCATTCCAGATCCTAAACACTCACTGAACCTGCCTCCACCACATTCTCAGACAGAGTATTCCAGATCCGAAATACCCACTGAAACTGCCTCCACCACACTCTCAGACAGTGCATTCCAGATCCTAAACACTCACTGAACATGCCTCCACCACACTCTCAGACAGTGCATTCCAGATCCTAAACACTCACTGAACCTGCCTCCACCACATTCTCAGACAGTGTATTCCAGATCCTAAACACTCACTGAACCTGCCTCCACCACACTCTCAGACAGTGCATTCCAGATCCTAAACACACACTGAACCTGCCTCCACCACACTCTCAGGCACTGCATTCCAGATCCTAACCACTCACTGAACCTGCCTCCACCACACTCTCAGACAGTGCATTCCAGATCCTAAACAGTCACTGAACCTGCCTCCACCACACTCTCAGACAGTGCATTCCAGATCCTAAACACTCACTGAACATGCCTCCACCACACTCTCAGACAGTACATTCCAGATCCAAAACACTCACTGAACCTGCCTCCACCACACACTCAGACAGTGCATTCCAGATCCTAAACACTCACTTAACCTGCCTCCACCACACTCTCAGACAGTGCATTCCAGATCCTAAACACTCACTTAACCTGCCTCCACCACATTCTCAGACAGTGCATTCCAGATCGAAAATACTCACTGATCCTGCCTCCACCAACCTCTGAAACAGTGCATTCCAGATCCTAAACAATCACTGAACCTGCCTCCACCACACTCTCAGACAGAGCATTCCAGATCCTAATCAATCACTGAACCTGCCTCCACAACATTCGCAGAAAGTGTATTCCAGATCCTAAACACTCACTGAACCTGCCTCCACCACACTCTCTAACAGTGCATTCCAGATCCTAAATACCCACTGAATCTGCCTCCACCACACTCTGAGACTGTGCATTCCAGATCCTAAACACTCACTTAACCTGCCTCCACCACACTCTCAGACAGTGCATTCCAGATCCTAAACACTCACTGAACCTGCCTCCACCACACTCTCAGACAGTATATTCCAGATCCTAAACACTCACTGAACCTGCCTCCAACACATTCTCAGACAGTGTATTCCAGATCCTAAACACTCACTGAACATGCCTCCACCACACTCTCAGACAGTGCATTCCAGATCCTAAACACTCACTGAACCTGCCTCCACCACACTGTCAGACAGTGCATTCCAGATCCTAAACACTCACTGAACCTGCCTCCATCACACTCTCAGACAGTGCATTCCAGATCCTAAACACTCACTGAACCTGCCTCCACCACATTCTCAGACAGTGCATTCCAGATCCTAAACACTCACTGAACCTGCCTCCACCACACTGTCAGACAGTGCATTCCAGATCCTAAACACTCACTGAACCTGCCTCCATCACACTCTCAGACAGTGCATTCCAGATCCTAAACACTCACTGAACCTGCCTCCGCCACACTCTCAGGCAGTGCATTCCAGATCGAAAACACTCACTGAACATGCCTCCACCACACTCTCAGACAGTGCATTCCAGATCGAAAACACTCACTGAACATGCCACCAGCACACTCTCAGACATTGCATTCCAGATCGAAAACACTCACTGAACATGCCTCCACCACACTCTCAGACAGTGCATTCCAGATCCTAAACACTCACTGAACCTGCCTCCACCACACTCTCAGACAGTGCATTCCAGATCGAAAACACTCACTGAACATGCCTCCACCACACTCTCAGACAGTGCATTCCAGATCGAAAACACTCACTGAACCTGCCTCCACCACACTCTCAGACAGTGCATTCCAGATCCTAAACACTCACTGAACCTGCCTCCACCACACTCTCAGGCAGTGCATTCCAGATCGAAAAGACTCACTGAACATGCCTCCACCACACTCTCAGACAGTGCATTCCAGATCCTAAACACTCACTGAACCTGCCTCCACCACACTGTCAGACAGTGCATTCCAGATCCTAAACACTCACTGAACCTGCCTCCATCACACTCTCAGACAGTGCATTCCAGATTCTAAACACTCACTGAACACGCCTCCATCACACTCTCAGACAGTGCATTCCAGATCCTAAACACTCACTGAACCTGCCTCCATCACACTCTCAGACAGTGCATTCCAGATCCTAAACACTCACTGAACCTGCCTCCGCCACACTCTCAGGCAGTGCATTCCAGATCGAAAACACTCACTGAACATGCCTCCACCACACTCTCAGACAGTGCATTCCAGATCGAAAACACTCACTGAACATGCCTCCACCACACTCTCAGACAGTGCATTCCAGATCCTAAACACTCACTGAACCTGCCTCCACCACACTCTCAGGCAGTGCATTCCAGATCGAAAACACTCACAGAACATGCCTCCACCACACTCTCAGACAGTGCATTCCAGATCCTAAACACTCACTGAACCTGCCTCCACCACACTGTCAGACAGTGCATTCCAGATCCTAAACACTCACTGAACCTGCCTCCATCACACTCTCAGACAGTGCATTCCAGATCCTAAACACTCACTGAACCTGCATCCATCACACTCTCAGACAGTGCATTCCAGATCCTAAACACTCACTGAACCTGCCTCCACCACACTCTCAGACAGTGCATTCCAGATCCTAAACACTCACTGAACCTGCCTCCACCACACTCTCAGACAGTGCATTCCAGATCATAAACACTCACTGAACATGCCTCCACCACACTCTCAGACAGTGCATTCCAGATCCTAAACACTCACTGAACATGCCACCACCACACTCTCAGACAGTGCATTCCAGATCCTAAACACTCACCGAACCTGACTCCACCACATTCTCAGACAGTGTATTCCAGATCCTAAACACTCACTGAACCTGCCTCCACCACACTCTCAGACAGTGCATTCCAGATCCTAAACACGCACTGAACCTGCCTCCACCACACTCTCAGGCACTGCATTCCAGATCCTAAACACTTACTGAACCTGCCTCCACCACACTCTCAGACAGTGCATTCCAGATCCAAAACACTCACAGAACCTGCCTCCACCACACACTCAGACAGTGCATTCCAGATCCTAAACACTCACTGAACATGCCTCCACCACACTCTCAGACAGTACATTCCAGATCCTAAACACTCAATGAACCTGCCTCCACCACACTCTCAGACAGTGCATTCCAGATCCAAAACACTCACTGAACCTGCCTCCACCACACACTCAGACAGTGCATTCCAGATCCTAAACACTCACTTAACCTGCCTCCAACACACTCTCAGACAGTGCATTCCAGATCCTAAACACTCACTGAACCTGCCTCCACCACACTCTCAGACAGTGCATTCCAGATCCTAAACACTCACTGAACCTGCCTCCACCACATTCTCAGACAGTGTATTCCAGATCCAAAATACCCACTGAAACTGGCTCCACCACACTCTCAGACAGTGCATTCCAGATCCTAAACACTCACTGAACCTGCCTCCACCACACTCTCAGACAGTGCATTCCAGATCCTAAACACTCACTGAACCTGCCTCCACCACACTCTCAGGCAGTGCATTCCAGATCCTAAACACTCACTGAACCTGCCTCCACCACACTCTTAGACAGAGCATTCTAGATCCTAAACAATCACTGAACCTGCCTCCACCACACTCTCAGGCAGTGCATTCCAGATCGAAAATACTCACTGATCCTGCCTCCACCAACCTCTGAAACAGTGCATTCCAGATCCTAGACAATCACTGAACCTGCCTCCACCACACTCTCAGACAGTGCATTCCACATCCTAAACAATCACTGAACCTGCCTCTACCACACTCTCAGACAGTGCATTCCAGATCCTAAACACTCACTGAACCTGCCTCCACCACACTATCAGACAGTGCATTCCAGATCCTAAACACTCACTGAACCTGCCTCCACCACACTGTCAGACAGTGTACTCCAGATCCTAAACACTCAATGAACCTGCCACCACCACATTCTCTAACAGTGCTTTCCAGATCCTAAACACTCACTGAACCTGCCTCCACCACACTCTCTGACACTGCATTCCAGATCCTAAACACTCACTGAACCTGCCTCCACCACACACTCCGACAGAGCATTCTAGATCCTAAACAATCACTGAACCTGCCTCCACCACACTCTTAGACAGAGCATTCTAGATCCTAAACAATCACTGAACCTGCCTCCACCACACTCTCAGGCAGTGCATTCCAGATCGAAAATACTCACTGATCCTGCCTCCACCAACATCTGAAACAGTGCATTCCAGATCCTAAACAATCACTGAACCTGCCTCCACCACACTGTCAGACAGTGTATTCCAGATCCTAAACACTCACTGAACCTGCCTCCACCACACTCTCTGACACTGCATTCCAGATCCGAAACACTCACTGAACCTGCCTCCACCACTCTCTCAGACAGTGCATTCCGGATCCTAAACACTCACTTAACCTGCCTCCGCCACACTCTCAGGCAGTGCATTCCAGATCGAAAACACTCACTGAACATGCCTCCACCACACTCTCAGACAGTGCATTCCAGATCGAAAACACTCACTGAACATGCCTCCACCACACTCTCAGACAGTGCATTCCAGATCCTAAACACTCACTGAACCTGCCTCCACCACACTCTCAGGCAGTGCATTCCAGATCGAAAACACTCACAGAACATGCCTCCACCACACTCTCAGACAGTGCATTCCAGATCCTAAACACTCACTGAACCTGCCTCCACCACACTGTCAGACAGTGCATTCCAGATCCTAAACACTCACTGAACCTGCCTCCATCACACTCTCAGACAGTGCATTCCAGATCCTAAACACTCACTGAACCTGCATCCATCACACTCTCAGACAGTGCATTCCAGATCCTAAACACTCACTGAACCTGCCTCCACCACACTCTCAGACAGTGCATTCCAGATCCTAAACACTCACTGAACCTGCCTCCACCACACTCTCAGACAGTGCATTCCAGATCATAAACACTCACTGAACATGCCTCCACCACACTCTCAGACAGTGCATTCCAGATCCTAAACACTCACTGAACATGCCTCCACCACACTCTCAGACAGTGCATTCCAGATCCTAAACACTCACCGAACCTGACTCCACCACATTCTCAGACAGTGTATTCCAGATCCTAAACACTCACTGAACCTGCCTCCACCACACTCTCAGACAGTGCATTCCAGATCCTAAACACACACTGAACCTGCCTCCACCACACTCTCAGGCACTGCATTCCAGATCCTAAACACTTACTGAACCTGCCTCCACCACACTCTCAGACAGTGCATTCCAGATCCAAAACACTCACAGAACCTGCCTCCACCACACACTCAGACAGTGCATTCCAGATCCTAAACACTCACTGAACATGCCTCCACCACACTCTCAGACAGTACATTCCAGATCCTAAACACTCAATGAACCTGCCTCCACCACACTCTCAGACAGTGCATTCCAGATCCAAAACACTCACTGAACCTGCCTCCACCACACACTCAGACAGTGCATTCCAGATCCTAAACACTCACTTAACCTGCCTCCACCACACTCTCAGACAGTGCATTCCAGATCCTAAACACTCACTGAACCTGCCTCCACCACACTCTCAGACAGTGCATTCCAGATCCGAAATACCCACTGAAACTGCCTCCACCACACTCTCAGACAGTGCATTCCAGATCCTAAACACTCACTGAACCTGCCTCCACCACACTCTCAGACAGTGCATTCCAGATCCTAAACACTCACTGAACCTGCCTCCACCACACTCTCAGGCAGTGCATTCCAGATCCTAAACACTCACTGAACCTGCCTCCACCACACTCTTAGACAGAGCATTCTAGATCCTAAACAATCACTGAACCTGCCTCCACCACACTCTCAGGCAGTGCATTCCAGATCGAAAATACTCACTGATCCTGCCTCCACCAACATCTGAAACAGTGCATTCCAGATCCTAGACAATCACTGAACCTGCCTCCACCACACTCTCAGACAGTGCATTCCAGATCCTAAACAATCACTGAACCTGCCTCCACCACACTCTCAGACAGTGCATTCCAGATCCTAAACACTCACTGAACCTGCCTCCACCACACTCTCTGACACTGCATTCCAGATCCTAAACACTCACTGAACCTGCCTCCATCACACTCTCAGACAGTGCATTCCAGATCCTAAACAATCACTGAACCTGCCTCCACCACACACTCAGACAGTGCATTCCAGATCCTAAACACTCACTTAACCTGCCTCCAACACACTATCAGACAGTGCATTCCAGATCCTAAACACTCACTGAACCTGCCTCCACCACACTGTCAGACAGTGTATTTCAGATCCTAAACACTCAATGAACCTGCCTCCACCACACTGTCAGACAATGCATTCCAGATCCTAAACACTCACTGAACCTGCCTCCACCACACACTCCGACAGAGCATTCTAGATCCTAAACAATCACTGAACCTGCCTCCACCACACTCTTAGACAGAGCATTCTAGATCCTAAACAATCACTGAACCTGCCTCCACCACACTCTCAGGCAGTGCATTCCAGATCGAAAATACTCACTGATCCTGCCTCCACCAACCTCTGAAACAGTGCATTCCAGATCCTAAACAATCACTGAACCTGCCTCCACCACACTGTCAGACAGTGTGTTCCAGATCCTAAACTCTCACTGAACCTGCCTCCACCACACTCTCTGACACTGCATTCCAGATCCGAAACACCCACTGAACCTGCCTCCACCACTCTCTCAGACAGTGCATTCCAGATCCTAAACACTCACTTAACCTGCCTCCAACACACACTATGAAAGTACATTCCAGATCCTGAGCACTCACTGAAAATGCCGACACAACACTCTCAGAAAGTGTATTTCAGATCCTAAACACTCAATGAACCTGCCTCCACCACACTCTCAGACAGTGCATTCCAGATCCTAAACACTCACTTAACCTGCCTCCAACACACACTATGAAAGTACATTCCAGATCCTGAGCACTCACTGAAAATGCCGACACAACACTCTCAGACAGTGTATTTCAGATCCTAAACACTCACTGAACCTGCATCCACCAACCTCTGAAACAGTGCATTCCAGATCCTAAACAATCACTGAACCTGCCTCCACCACACACTCAGACAGTGCATTCCAGATCCTAAACACTCACTGAACCTGCATCCACCAACCTCTGAAACAGTGCATTCCAGATCCTAAACAATCACTGAACCTGCCTCCACCACACACTCAGACAGTGCATTCCAGATCCTAAACACTCACTGAACCTGCCTCCATCACACTCTCAGACAGTGCATTCCAGATCCTAAACACTCACTGAACCTGCCTCCACCACACTCTCTGACACTGCATTCCAGATCCGAAACACTCACTGAACCTGCCTCCACCACACTCTCAGACAGTGCATTCCTGTCCTAAACACTCACCGAACCTGCCTCCACCACACTCTCAGAGAGTGTATTCCAGATCCTAAACACTCACTTAACCTGCCTCCACCACACTCTCAGACAGTGCATTCCTGTCCTAAACACTCACCGAACCTGCCTCCACCACACTCTCAGAGAGTGTATTCCAGATCCTAAACACTCACTTAACCTGCCTCCACCACACTCTCAGACAGTGCATTCCAGATCCTAAACACTCACTGAACCTGCCTCCACCACACTCTCTAACAGTGCATTCCAGATCCTAAACACTCACTGAACCTGCCTCCACCACATTCTCAGAAAGTGTATTCCAGATCCTAAATACCCACTGAAACTACCTCCACCACACTCTCAGACAGTGCATTCCAGATCCTAAACACTCACTGAACCTGCCTCCACCACACTCTCTAACAGTGCATTCCAGATCCTATGCACTCACTGAACCTGCCTCCACCACACTCTCAGACAGTGCATTCCAGATCCTAAACACTCACTGAACCTGCCTCCACCACACTCTCTAACAGTGCATTCCAGATCCTATACACTCACTGAACCTGCCTCCACCACATTCTCAGAAAGTGTATTCCAGATCCTAAATACCCACTGAAACTACCTCCACCACACTCTCAGACAGTGCATTCCAGATCCTAAACACTCACTGAACATGCCTCCACCACACTCTCAGATAGTGCATTCCAGATCCTAAACACTCACCGAACCTGCCTCCACCACATTCTCAGACAGTGTATTCCAGATCCTAAACACTCACTGAACCTGCCTCCACCACACTATCAGACAGTGCATTCCAGATCCTAAACACTCACTGAACATGCCTCCACCACACTCTCAGACAGAGCATTCCAGATCCTAAACACTCACTGAACCTGCCTCCACCACATTCTCAGACAGTGCATTCCTGATCCTAAACACTCACTGAACCTGCCTCCACCACATTCTCAGACAGTGTATTCCAGATCCTAAACACTCACTGAACCTGCCTCCACCACACTCTCAGACAGTGCATTCCAGATCCTAAACACTCACTGAACATGCCTCCACCACACTCTCAGACAGTGCATTCCAGATCCTAAACACTCACTGAACATGCCTCCACCACACTCTCAGACAGTGCATTCCAGATCCTCAACACTCACTGAACATGCCTTCACCACACTCTCTGACACTGCATTCCAGATCCTAAACACTCACTGAACCTGCCTCCACCACACTATCAGACAGTGCATTCCAGATCCTAAACATTCACAGAACCTGCCTCCACCGCTCTCTCTAACAGTGCATTCCAGATCCTAAACACTCACTGAACCTGCCTCCACCACATTCTCAGAAAGTGTATTCCAGATCCTAAATACCCACTGAACCTGCCTCCACCACACCCTCAGACAGTGCATTCCAGATCCTAAACACTCACTGAACCTGCCTCCACCACACTCTCAGACAGTGCATTCCAGATCCTAAACACTCACTTAACCTGCCTCCACCACACTCTCAGACAGTGCATTCCAGACCCTAAACACTCACTGAACCTGCCTCCACCACACTCTCAGACAATGCATTCCAGATCCTAAACACTCACTGAACCTGCCTCCACCACACTGTCAGACAGTGTATTCCAGATCCTAAACACTCAATGAACCTGCCACCACCACATTCTCTAACAGTGCTTTCCAGATCCTAAACAATCACTGAAGCAGCCTCCACCACATTCTTCGACAGAGCATTCTAGATCCTAAACAATCACTGAACCTGCCTCCACCACACACTCAGACAGTGCATTCCAGATCCTAAACACTCACTGAAACTGCCTCCACCACACTCTCAGACAGTGCATTCCAGATCCTAAACAATCACTGAACCTGCCTCCACCACACTCTCAGGCAGTGCATTCCAGATCCTAAACACTCACTGAACCTGCCTCCAGCACACTCTCTGACACTGCATTCCAGATCCGAAACACTCACTGAACCTGCCTCCACCACACTCTCAGACAGTGCATTCCTGTCCTAAACACTCACCGAACCTGCCTCCGCCACACTATCAGACAGTGCATTCCAGATCCTAAACACTCACTTAACCTGCCTCCACCACACTCTCAGAGAGTGCATTCCAGATCCTAAACACTCACTTAACCTGCCTTCGCCACACTATCAGACAGTGCATTCCAGATCCTAAACACTCACTGAACCTGCCTCCACCACACTCTCTAACAGTGCATTCCAGATCCTAAACACTCACTGAACCTGCCTCCACCACACTCTCAGACAGTGCATTCCAGATCCTAAACACTCACTGAACCTGCCTCCACCACACTCTCTAACAGTGCATTCCAGATCCTATACACTCACTGAACCTGCCTCCACCACACTCTCAGACAGTGCATTCCAGATCCTAAACACTCACTGAACCTGCCTCCACCACACTCTCTAACAGTGCATTCCAGATCCTATACACTCACTGAACCTGCCTCCACCACATTCTCAGAAAGTGTATTCCAGATCCTAAATACCCACTGAAACTACCTCCACCACACTCTCAGACAGTGCATTCCAGATCCTAAACACTCTCTGAACATGCCTCCACCACACTCTCAGATAGTGCATTCCAGATCCTAAACACTCACCGAACCTGCCTCCACCACATTCTCAGACAGTGTATTCCAGATCCTAAACACTCACTGAACCTGCCTCCACCACACTATCAGACAGTGCATTCCAGATCCTAAACACTCTCTGAACATGCCTCCACCACACTCTCAGACAGAGCATTCCAGATCCTAAACACTCACTGAACCTGCCTTCACCACATTCTCAGACAGTGCATTCCTGATCCTAAACACTCACTGAACCTGCCTCCACCACATTCTCAGACAGTGTATTCCAGATCCTAAACACTCACTGAACCTGCCTCCACCACACTCTCAGACAGTGCATTCCAGATCCTAAACACTCACTGAACATGCCTCCACCACACTCTCAGACAGTGCATTCCAGATCCTAAACACTCACTGAACTTGCCTCCACCACACTCTCAGACAGTGCATTCCAGATCCTCAACACTCACTGAACATGCCTCCACCACACTCTCTGACACTGCATTCCAGATCCTAAACACTCACTGAACCTGCCTCCACCACACTATCAGACAGTGCATTCCAGATCCTAAACATTCACAGAACCTGCCTCCACCGCTCTCTCTAACAGTGCATTCCAGATCCTAAACACTCACTGAACCTGCCTCCACCACATTCTCAGAAAGTGTATTCCAGATCCTAAATACCCACTGAACCTGCCTCCACCACACTCTCAGACAGTGCATTCCAGATCCTAAACACTCACTGAACCTGCCTCCACAACACTCTCAGACAGTGCATTCCAGATCCTAAACACTCACTTAACCTGCCTCCACCACACTCTCAGACAGTGCATTCCAGACCCTAAACACTCACTGAACCTGCCTCCACCACACTCTCAGACAATGCATTCCAGATCCTAAACACTCACTGAACCTGCCTCCACCACACTATCAGACAGTGCATTCCAGATCCTAAACACTCAATGAACCTGCCACCACCACATTCTCTAACAGTGCTTTCCAGATCCTAAACAATCACTGAAGCAGCCTCCACCACATTCTCCGACAGAGCATTCTAGATCCTAAACAATCACTGAACCTGCCTCCACCACACACTCAGACAGTGCATTCCAGATACTAAACACTCACTGAACCTGCCTCCACCACACTCTCAGACAGTGCATTCCAGATCCTAAACAATCACTGAACCTGCCTCCACCACACTCTCAGGCAGTGCATTCCAGATCCTAAACACTCACTGAACCTGCCTCCATCACACTCTCAGACAGTGCATTCCAGATCCTAAATACCCACTGAAACTACCTCCACCACACTCTCAGACAGTGCATTCCAGATCCTAAACACTCACTGAACCTGCCTCCACCACACTCTCTAACAGTGCATTCCAGATCCTATACACTCACTGAACCTGCCTCCACCACACTCTCAGACAGTGCATTCCAGATCCTAAACACTCACTGAACCTGCCTCCACCACACTCTCTAACAGTGCATTCCAGATCCTATACACTCACTGAACCTGCCTCCACCACATTCTCAGAAAGTGTATTCCAGATCCTAAATACCCACTGAAACTACCTCCACCACACTCTCAGACAGTGCATTCCAGATCCTAAACACTCACTGAACATGCCTCCACCACACTCTCAGATAGTGCATTCCAGATCCTAAACACTCACCGAACCTGCCTCCACCACATTCTCAGACAGTGTATTCCAGATCCTAAACACTCACTGAACCTGCCTCCACCACACTATCAGACAGTGCATTCCAGATCCTAAACACTCACTGAACATGCCTCCACCACACTCTCAGACAGAGCATTCCAGATCCTAAACACTCACTGAACCTGCCTCCACCACATTCTCAGACAGTGCATTCCTGATCCTAAACACTCACTGAACCTGCCTCCACCACATTCTCAGACAGTGTATTCCAGATCCTAAACACTCACTGAACCTGCCTCCACCACACTCTCAGACAGTGCATTCCAGATCCTAAACACTCACTGAACATGCCTCCACCACACTCTCAGACAGTGCATTCCAGATCCTAAACACTCACTGAACATGCCTCCACCACACTCTCAGACAGTGCATTCCAGATCCTCAACACTCACTGAACATGCCTCCACCACACTCTCTGACACTGCATTCCAGATCCTAAACACTCACTGAACCTGCCTCCACCACACTATCAGACAGTGCATTCCAGATCCTAAACATTCACAGAACCTGCCTCCACCGCTCTCTCTAACAGTGCATTCCAGATCCTAAACACTCACTGAACCTGCCTCCACCACATTCTCAGAAAGTGTATTCCAGATCCTAAATACCCACTGAACCTGCCTCCACCACACTCTCAGACAGTGCATTCCAGATCCTAAACACTCACTGAACCTGCCTCCACAACACTCTCAGACAGTGCATTCCAGATCCTAAACACTCACTTAACCTGCCTCCACCACACTCTCAGACAGTGCATTCCAGACCCTAAACACTCACTGAACCTGCCTCCACCACACTCTCAGACAATGCATTCCAGATCCTAAACACTCACTGAACCTGCCTCCACCACACTATCAGACAGTGCATTCCAGATCCTAAACACTCACTGAACCTGCCTCCACCACACTGTCAGACAGTGTATTCCAGATCCTAAACACTCAATGAACCTGCCACCACCACATTCTCTAACAGTGCTTTCCAGATCCTAAACAATCACTGAAGCAGCCTCCACCACATTCTCCGACAGAGCATTCTAGATCCTAAACAATCACTGAACCTGCCTCCACCACACACTCAGACAGTGCATTCCAGATCCTAAACACTCACTGAACCTGCCTCCACCACACTCTCAGACAGTGCATTCCAGATCCTAAACAATCACTGAACCTGCCTCCACCACACTCTCAGGCAGTGCATTCCAGATCCTAAACACTCACTGAACCTGCCTCCATCACACTCTCAGACAGTGCATTCCAGATCCGAAACACTCACTTAACCTGCCTCCACCACACTCTCAGACAGTGCATTCCAGATCCTAAACACTCACTGAACCTGCCTCCACCACACTCTCTAACAGTGCATTCCAGATCCTAAACACTCACTGAACCTGCCTCCACCACACTCTCAGACAGTGCATTCCAGATCCAAAACAATCACTTAACCTGCCTCCACCACATTCTCAGACAGTGTATTCCAGATCCGAAATACCCACTGAAACTACCTCCACCACACTCTCAGACAGTGCATTCTAGATCCTAAACACTCACTGAACCTGCCTCCACCACATTCTCAGACAGTGTATTCCAGATCTGAAATACCCACTGATTCTACCTCCACCACACTCTCAGACAGTGCATTCCAGATCCTAAACACTCACTGAACTTGCCTCCACCACACTCTCAGACAGTGCATTCCAGATCCTAAACACTCACCGAACCTGCCTCCACCACATTCTCAGACAGTGTATTCCAGATCCTAAACACTCACTGAACCTGCCTCCACCACACTATCAGACAGAGCATTCCAGATCCTAAACACTCACTGAACCTGCCTCCACCACATTCTCAGACAGTGTATTCCAGATCCTAAACACTCACTGAACCTGCCTCCACCACATTCTCAGACAGTGTATTCCAGATCCTAAACACTCACTGAACCTTCCTCCACCGCACTCTCAGACAGTGCATTCCAGATCCTAAACACTCACTGAACATGCCTCCACCACACTCTCAGACTGTGCATTCCAGATCCTAAACACTCACTGAACATGCCTCCACCACACTCTCAGACAGTGCATTCCAGATCCTAAACACTCACTGAACCTGCCTCCACCACACTATCAGACAGTGCATTCCAGATCCTAAACACTCACTGAACATGCCTCCACCACACTCTCAGACTGTGCATTCCAGATCCTAAACACTCACTGAACATGCCTCCACCACACTCTCAGACAGTGCATTCCAGATCCTAAACACTCACTGAACATGCCTCCACCACACTCTCTGACACTGCATTCCAGATCCTAAACACTCACTGAACCTGCCTCCACCACACTATCAGACAGTGCATTCCAGATCCTAAACACTCACTGAACCTGCCTCCACCACACTCTCAGACAGTGCATTCCAGATCCTAAACACTCACTGAACCTGCCTCCACCACATTCTCAGACAGTGCATTCCAGATCCGAAATACCCACTGAAACTACCTCCACCACACTCTCAGACAGTGCATTCTAGATCCTAAACACTCACTGAACATGCCTCCACCACACTCTCAGACAGTGCATTCCAGATCCTAAACACTCACTGAACATGCCTCCACCACACTCTCAGACAGTGCATTCCAGATCCTAAACAATCACTGAACCTGCCTCCACCACACTCTCAGATAGTGCATTCCAGATCCTAAACACTCACCGAACCTGCCTCCACCACATTCTCAGACAGTGTATTCCAGATCCTAAACACTCACTGAACCTGCCTCCACCACACTATCAGACAGAGCATTCCAGATCCTAAACACTCACTGAACCTGCCTCCACCACATTCTCAGACAGTGTATTCCAGATCCTAAACACTCACTGAACCTGCCTCCACCACATTCTCAGACAGTGTATTCCAGATCCTAAACACTCACTGAACCTGCCTCCACCGCACTCTCAGACAGTGCATTCCAGATCCTAAACACTCACTGAACATGCCTCCACCACACTCTCAGACAGTGCATTCCAGATCCTAAACACTCACTGAATATGCCTCCACCGCACTCTCTGACACTGCATTCCAGATCCTAAACACTCACTGAACCTGCCTCCACCACACTATCAGACAGTGCATTCCAGATCCTAAACACTCACTGAACCTGCCTCCACCGCACTCTCAGACAGTGCATTCCAGATCCTAAACACTCACTGAACCTGCCTCCACCGCACTCTCAGACAGTGCATTCCAGATCCTAAACACTCACCGAACATGCCTCCACCACACTCTCAGACAGTGCATTCCAGATCCTAAACACTCACTGAACATGCCTCCACCACACTCTGTGACACTGCATTCCAGATCGTAAACACTCACTGAACCTGCCTCCACCGCACTCTCAGACAGTGCATTCCAGATCCTAAACACTCACTGAACCTGCCTCCACCGCACTCTCAGACAGTGCATTCCAGATCCTAAACACTCACTGAACCTGCCTCCACCGCACTCTCAGACAGTGCATTCCAGATCCTAAACACTCACTGAACATGCCTCCACCACACTCTCAGACAGTGCATTCCAGATCCTAAACCCTCACTGAACCTGCCTCCACCACACTCTCAGACAGTGCATTCCAGATCCTAAACACTCACTGAACATGCCTCCACCGCACTCTCAGACAGTGCATTCCAGATCCTAAACACTCACTGAACCTGCCTCCACCACACTCTCTAACAGTGCATTCCAGATCCTAAACACTCACTGAACCTGCCTCCACCGCACTCTCAGACAGTGCATTCCAGATCCTAAACACTCACTGAACATGCCTCCACCACACTCTCAGACAGTGCATTCCAGATCCTAAACCCTCACTGAACCTGCCTCCACCACACTCTCAGACAGTGCATTCCAGATCCTAAACACTCACTGAACATGCCTCCACCGCACTCTCAGACAGTGCATTCCAGATCCTAAACACTCACTGAACATGCCTCCACCGCACTCTCAGACAGTGCATTCCAGATCCTAAACACTCACTGAACCTGCCTCCACCACACTCTCTAACAGTGCATTCCAGATCCTAAACACTCACTGAACATGCCTCCACCGCACTCTCAGACAGTGCATTCCAGATCCTAAACACTCACTGAACCTGCCTCCACCACACTCTCTAACAGTGCATTCCAGATCCTAAACACTCACTGAACCTGCCTCCACCACATTCTCAGACAGTGTATTCCAGATCCGAAATACCCACTGAAACTACCTCCACCACACTCTCAGACAGTGCATTCCAGATCCTAAACACTCACTGAACATGCCTCCACCACACTCTCAGACAGTGCATTCCAGATCCTAAACACTCACTGAACATGCCTCCACCACACTCTCAGACAGTGCATTCCAGATCCTAAACAATCACTGAACCTGCCTCCACCACACTCTCAGATAGTGCATTCCAGATCCTAAACACTCACCGAACCTGCCTCCACCACATTCTCAGACAGTGTATTCCAGATCCTAAACACTCACTGAACATGCCTCCACCACACTCTCAGACAGTGCATTCCAGATCCTAAACACTCACTGAACATGCCTCCACCACACTCTCAGACAGTGCATTCCAGATCCTAAACACTCACTGAACATGCCTCCACCACACTCTCAGACAGTGCATTCCAGATCCTGAACTCTCACTGAACCTGCCTCCACCGCACTCTCAGACAGTGCATTCCAGATCCTAAACACTCACTGAACATGCCTCCACCACACTCTCAGACAGTGCATTCCAGATCCTAAACACTCACTGAACATGCCTCCACCACATTCTCTGAGACTGCATTCCAGATCCTAAACACTCACTGAACCTGCCTCCACCACACTATCAGACAGTGCATTCCAGATCATAAACACTCACTGAACATGCCTCCACCACATTCTCTGAGACTGCATTCCAGATCCTAAACACTCACTGAACATGCCTCCACCACACTCTCAGACAGTGCATTCCAGATCCTAAACACTCACTGAACATGCCTCCACCACATTCTCTGAGACTGCATTCCAGATCCTAAACACTCACTGAACCTGCCTCCACCACACTCTCAGACAGTGCATTCCAGATCCTAAACACTCACTGAACATGCCTCCACCACATTCTCTGAGACTGCATTCCAGATCCTAAACACTCACTGAACCTGCCTCCACCACACTATCAGACAGTGCATTCCAGATCCTAAACACTCACTGAACCTGCCTCCACCGCTCTCTCTAACAGTGCATTCCAGATCCTAAACACTCACTTAACCTGCCTCCACCACACTCTCAGACAGTGCATTCCAGATCCGAAAAACTCACTGAACCTGCCTCCACCACACTCTCAGACAGTGCATTCCAGATCCTAAACACTCACTTAACCTCCCTCCACCACACTCTCAGACAGTGCATTCCAGACCCTAAACACTCACTGAACCTGCCTCCACAACACTCTCAGACAGTGCATTCTAGATCCTAAACACTCACTGAACCTGCCTCCACCACATTCTCAGACAGTGTATTCCAGATCCGAAATACCCAATGAAACTGCCTCCACCACCCTCTCAGACAGTGCATTCCAGATCATAAACACTCACTGAACCTGCCTCCACAACACTCTCAGACAGTGCATTCTAGATCCTAAACACTCACTGAACCTGCCTCCAGCACATTCTCAGACAGTGTATTCCAGATCCGAAATACCCAATGAAACTGCCTCCACCACACTCTCAGACAGTGCATTCCAGATCCTAAACACTCACCGAACATGCCTCCACCACATTCTCAGACAGTATATTCCAGTTCCTAAACACTCACTGAACCTACCTCCACCAAATTCTCAGACAGTATATTCCAGATCCTAAACACTCACTGAACCTGCCTCCACCGCACTCTCACGCAGTGCATTCCAGATTCTGAACACTCACTGAACCTGCCTCCACCACACTCTCAGATAGTGCATTCCAGATCCTAAACACTCACTGAACCTGCCTCCACCAAATTCTCAGACAGTGCATTCCAGATCCTAAACACTCACTGAACCTGCCTCCACCACACTCTCCGACAGAGCATTCTAGATCCTAAACAATCACTGAACCTGCCTCCACCACACTCTCAGGCAGTGCATTCCAGATCGAAAATACGCACTGAACCTGCCTCCACCAACCTCTGAAACAGTGCATTCCAGATCCTAAACAATCACTGAACCTGCCTCCACCACACACTCAGATAGTGCATTCCAGATCCTAAACACTCACTGAATCTGCCTCCACCACACTCTCAGACAGTGCATTCCAGATCCTAAACAATCACTGAACATGCCTCCACCACACTCTCAGACAGTGCATTCCAGGTCCTAAACACTCACTGAACATGCCTCCACCACACTCTCTGACACTGCATTCCAGATCCTAAACACTCACTGAACCTGCCTCCACAACACTATCAGACAGTGCATTCCAGATCCTAAACACTCACTGAACCTGCCTCCACCGCACTCTCAGACAGTGCATTCCAGATCCTAAACACTCACTGAACCTGCCTCCACCACATTCTCAGACAGTGTATTCCAGATCCGAAATACCCACTGAAACTACCTCCACCACACTCTCAGACAGTGCATTCTAGATCCTAAACACTCACTGAACCTGCCTCCACCACATTCTCAGACAGTGTATTCCAGATCCTAAATACCCACTGAAACTACCTCCACCACACTCTCAGACAGTGCATTCCAGATCCTAAACACTCACTGAACATGCCTCCACCACACTCTCAGACAGTGCATTCCAGATCCTAAACAATCACTGAACCTGCCTCCACCACACTCTCAGACAGTGCATTCCAGATCCTAAACACTCACCGAACCTGCCTCCACCACATTCTCAGACAGTGTATTCCAGATCCTAAACACTCACTGAACCTGCCTCCACCACACTATCAGACAGAGCATTCCAGATCCTAAACACTCAATGACCCTGCCTCCACCGCACTCTCAGACCGTGCATTCCAGATCCTAATCATTGACTGAACATGCCTCCACCGCACTCTCAGACAGTGAATTCCAGATCCTAAACACTCACTGAACATGCCTCCACCACACTCTCAGACAGTGCATTCCAGATCCTAAACACTCACTGAACATGCCTCCACCACACTCTCAGACAGTGCATTCCAGATCCTAAACACTCACTGAACATGCCTCCACCACACTCTCTGAGACTGCATTCCAGATCCTAAACACTCACTGAACCTGCCTCCACCACGCTATCAGACAGTGCATTCCAGATCCTAAACACTCACTGAACCTGCCTCCACCGCTCTCTCTAACAGTGCATTCCAGATCCTAAACACTCACTGAACCTGCCTCCACCACATTCTCAGAAAGTGTATTCCAGATCCTAAACACTCACTGAACCTGCCTCCACCACACTCTCAGACAGTGCATTCCAGATCCGAAACACTCACTGAACCTGCCTCCACCACACTTTCAGACAGTGCATTCCAGATCCTAAACACTCACTTAACCTCCCTCCACCACACTCTCAGACAGTGCATTCCAGATCCGAAATACCCAATGAAACTGCCTCCACCACCCTCTCAGACAGTGCATTCCAGATCATAAACACTCACTGAACATGCCTCCACCACACTCTCAGACAGTGCATTCCAGATCCTAAACACTCACTGAACATGCCTCCACCACACTCTCAGACAGTGCATTCCAGATCCTAAACACTCACCGAACCTGCCTCCACCACATTCTCAGACAGTATATTCCAGTTCCTAAACACTCACTGAACCTACCTCCACCAAATTCTCAGACAGTATATTCCAGATCCTAAACACTCACTGAACCTGCCTCCACCGCACTCTCACGCAGTGCATTCCAGATTCTGAACACTCACTGAACCTGCCTCCACCACACTCTCAGATAGTCCATTCCAGATCCTAAACACTCACTGAACCTGCCTCCACCAAATTCTCAGACAGTGCATTCCAGATCCTAAACACTCACTGAACCTGCCTCCACCACACTCTCCGACAGAGCATTCTAGATCCTAAACAATCAATGAACCTGCCTCCACCACACTCTCAGGCAGTGCATTCCAGATCGAAAATACTCACTGAACCTGCCTCCACCAACCTCTGAAACAGTGCATTCCAGATCCTAAACAATCACTGAACCTGCCTCCACCACACTCTCAGACAGTGCATTCCAGATCCTAAACACTCACTTAACCTGCCTCCACCACACTCTCAGACAGTGCATTCCAGATCCTAAACAATCACTGAACCTGCCTCCACCACACTCTCAGGCAGTGCATTCCAGATCCTAAACACTCACTGAACCTGCCTCCACCACAATCTCTGACACTGCATTCCAGATCCGAAACACTCACTGAACCTGCCTCCACCACACTCTCAGACAGTGCATTCCTGTCCTAAACACTCACCGAACCTGCCTCCACCACACTCTCAGACAGTGTTTCCAGATCCTAAACACTCACTGAACCTGCCTCCACCACACTCTCAGACAGTGCATTCCAGATCCTAAACACTCACTGAACCTGCCTCCACCACACTCTCAGACAGTGCATTCCAGATCCTAAACACTCACTTAACCTGCCTCCACCACACTATCAGACAGTGCATTCCAGATCCTAAACACTCACTGAACCTGCCTCCACCACACTCTCTAACAGTGCATTCCAGATCCTAAACACTCACTGAACCTGCCTCCACCACATTCTCAGAAAGTGTATTCCAGATCCCAAATACCCACTGAAACTACCTCCACCACACTCTCAGACAGTGCATTCCAGATCCTAAACAATCACTTAACCTGCCTCCACCACATTCTCAGACAGTGTATTCCAGATCTGAAATACCCACTGAAACTACCTCCACCACACTCTCAGACAGTGCATTCTAGATCCTAAACACTCACTGAACCTGCCACCACCACATTCTCAGACAGTGTATTCCAGATCCTAAACACTCACTGAACATGCCTCCACCACACTCTCAGACTGTGCATTCCAGATCCTAAACACTCACTGAACATGCCTCCACCACACTCTCAGACTGTGCATTCCAGATCCAAAACACTCACTGAACCTGCTTCCACCACACTCTCTAACAGTGCATTCCAGATCCTAAACACTCACTGAACCTGCCTCCATCACATTCTCAGACAGTGTATTCCAGATCCGAAATACCCACTGAAACTACCTCCACCACACTCTCAGACAGTGCATTCTAGATCCTAAACACTCACTGAACCTGCCTCCACCACATTCTCAGACAGTGTATTCCAGATCCGAAATACCCACTGAAACTACTTCCACCACACTCTCAGACAGTGCATTCCAGATCCTAAACACTCACTGAACATGCCTCCACCACACTCTCAGACTGTGCATTCCAGATCCTAAACACTCACTGAACATGCCTCCACCACACTCTCAGACAGTGCATTCCAGATCCAAAACACTCACTGAACCTGCCTCCACCACACACTCAGACAGTGCATTCCAGATCCTAAACACTCACTGAATCTGCCTCCACCACACTCTCAGACAGTGCATTCCAGATGCTAAACAATCACTGAACATGCCTCCACCACACTCTCAGACAGTGCATTCCAGATCCTAAACACTCACTGAACATGCCTCCACCACACTCTCTGACACTGCATTCCAGATCCTAAACACTCACTGAACCTGCCTCCACAACACTATCAGACAGTGCATTCCAGATCCTAAACACTCACTGAACCTGCCTCCACCGCACTCTCAGACAGTGCATTCCAGATCCTAAACACTCACTGAACCTGCCTCCACCACATTCTCAGACAGTGTATTCCAGATCCGAAATACCCACTGAAACTACCTCCACCACACTCTCAGACAGTGCATTCTAGATCCTAAACACTCACTGAACCTGCCACCACCACATTCTCAGACAGTGTATTCCAGATCCTAAATACCCACTGAAACTACCTCCACCACACTCTCAGACAGTGCATTCCAGATCCTAAACACTCACCAAACCTGCCTCCACCACATTCTCAGACAGTGTATTCCAGATCCTAAACACTCACTGAACCTGCCTCCACCACACTATCAGACAGAGCATTCCAGATCCTAAACACTCAATGAACCTGCCTCCACCGCACTCTCAGACCGTGCATTCCAGATCCTAAACACTGACTGAACATGCCTCCACCGCACTCTCAGACAGTGCATTCCAGATCCTAAACACTCACTGAACATGCCTCCACCACACTCTCAGACAGTGCATTCCAGATCCTAAACACTCACTGAACATGCCTCCACCACACTCTCAGACAGTGCATTCCAGATCCTAAACACTCACTGAACATGCCTCCACCACACTCTCTGAGACTGCATTCCAGATCCTAAACACTCACTGAACCTGCCTCCACCACACTATCAGACAGTGCATTCCAGATCCTAAACACTCACTGAACCTGCCTCCACCGCTCTCTCTAACAGTGCATTCCAGATCCTAAACACTCACTGAACCTGCCTCCACCACATTCTCAGAAAGTGTATTCCAGATCCTAAACACTCACTGAACCTGCCTCCACCACACTCTCAGACAGTGCATTCCAGATCCGAAACACTCACTGAACCTGCCTCCACCACACTCTCAGACAGTGCATTCCAGATCCTAAACACTCACTTAACCTCCCTCCACCACACTCTCAGACATTGCATTCCAGATCCGAAATACCCAATGAAACTGCCTCCACCACCCTCTCAGACAGTGCATTCCAGATCATAAACACTCACTGAACATGCCTCCACCACACTCTCAGACAGTGCATTCCAGATCCTAAACACTCACTGAACATGCCTCCACCACACTCTCAGACAGTGCATTCCAGATCCTAAACACTCACCGAACCTGCCTCCACCACATTCTCAGACAGTATATTCCAGTTCCTAAACACTCACTGAACCTACCTCCACCAAATTCTCAGACAGTATATTCCAGATCCTAAACACTCACTGAACCTGCCTCCACCGCACTCTCACGCAGTGCATTCCAGATTCTGAACACTCACTGAACCTGCCTCCACCACACTCTCAGATAGTCCATTCCAGATCCTAAACACTCACTGAACCTGCCTCCACCAAATTCTCAGACAGTGCATTCCAGATCCTAAACACTCACTGAACCTGCCTCCACCACACTCTCCGACAGAGCATTCTAGATCCTAAACAATCACTGAACCTGCCTCCACCACACTCTCAGGCAGTGCATTCCAGATCGAAAATACTCACTGAACCTGCCTTCACCAACCTCTGAAACAGTGCATTCCAGATCCTAAACAATCACTGAACCTGCCTCCACCACACTCTCAGACAGTGCATTCCAGATCCTAAACACTCACTTAACCTGCCTCCACCACACTCTCAGACAGTGCATTCCAGATCCTAAACAATCACTGAACCTGCCTCCACCACACTCTCAGGCAGTGCATTCCAGATCCTAAACACTCACTGAACCTGCCTCCACCACACTCTCTGACACTGCATTCCAGATCCGAAACACTCACTGAACCTGCCTCCACCACACTCTCAGACAGTGCATTCCTGTCCTAAACACTCACCGAACCTGCCTCCACCACACTCTCAGACAGTGTTTCCAGATCCTAAACACTCACTGAACCTGCCTCCACCACACTCTCAGACAGTGCATTCCAGATCCTAAACACTCACTGAACCTGCCTCCACCACACTCTCAGACAGTGCATTCCAGATCCTAAACACTCACTTAACCTGCCTCCACCACACTATCAGACAGTGCATTCCAGATCCTAAACACTCACTGAACCTGCCTCCACCACACTCTCTAACAGTGCATTCCAGATCCTAAACACTCACTGAACCTGCCTCCACCACATTCTCAGAAAGTGTATTCCAGATCCCAAATACCCACTGAAACTACCTCCACCACACTCTCAGACAGTGCATTCCAGATCCTAAACAATCACTTAACCTGCCTCCACCACATTCTCAGACAGTGTATTCCAGATCTGAAATACCCACTGAAACTACCTCCACCACACTCTCAGACAGTGCATTCTAGATCCTAAACACTCACTGAACCTGCCACCACCACATTCTCAGACAGTGTATTCCAGATCCTAAACACTCACTGAACATGCCTCCACCACACTCTCAGACTGTGCATTCCAGATCCTAAACACTCACTGAACATGCCTCCACCACACTCTCAGACTGTGCATTCCAGATCCAAAACACTCACTGAACCTGCTTCCACCACACTCTCTAACAGTGCATTCCAGATCCTAAACACTCACTGAACCTGCCTCCATCACATTCTCAGACAGTGTATTCCAGATCCGAAATACCCACTGAAACTACCTCCACCACACTCTCAGACAGTGCATTCTAGATCCTAAACACTCACTGAACCTGCCTCCACCACATTCTCAGACAGTGTATTCCAGATCCGAAATACCCACTGAAACTACTTCCACCACACTCTCAGACAGTGCATTCCAGATCCTAAACACTCATTGAACCTGCCTCCACCACACTCTCAGACAGTGCATTCCAGATCCTAAACACTCACTGAACCTGCCTCCACCACACTCTCAGATAGTGCATTCCAGATCCTAAACACTCACCGAACCTGCCTCCACCACATTCTCAGACAGTGTATTCCAGATCCTAAACACTCACTGAACCTGCCTCCACCACACTATCAGACAGAGCATTCCAGATCCTAAACACTCACTGAACCTGCCTCCACCACATTCTCAGACAGTGTATTCCAGATCCTAAACACTCACTGAACCTGCCTCCACCGCACTCTCAGACAGTGCATTCCAGATCCTAAACACTCACTGAACATGCCTCCACCACACTCTCAGACAGTGCATTCCAGATCCTAAACACTCACTGAACATGCCTCCACCACACTCTCAGACAGTGCATTCCAGATCCTAAACACTCACTGAACATGCCTCCACCACACTCTCAGACAGTGCATTCCAGATCCTAAACACTCACTGAACATGCCTCCACCACACTCTCAGACAGTGCATTCCAGATCCTAAACACTCACTGAACATGCCTCCACCACACTCTCTGACACTGCATTCCAGATCCTAAACACTCACTGAACCTGCCTCCACCACACTATCAGACAGTGCATTCCAGATCCTAAACACTCACTGAACCTGCCTCCACCGCACTCTCTAACAGTGCATTCCAGATCCTAAACACTCACTGAACCTGCCTCGACCACATTCTCAGAAAGTGCATTCCAGATCCTAAACACTCACTGAACCAGCCTCCACCACACTCTCAGACTTTGCATTCCAGATCCTAAACACTCACTGAACCTGCCTCCACCACACTCTCAGACAGTGCATTCCAGATCCTAAACAATCACTGAATCTGCCTCCACCACACTCTCAGACAGTGCATTCCAGATCCTAAACACTCACCGAACCTGCCTCCACCACACTCTCAGACAGTGCATTCCAGTTCCTAAACACTCACTGAACCTACCTCCACCAAATTCTCAGACAGTGTATTCCAGATCCTAAACACTCACTGAACCTGCCTCCACCGCACTCTCACGCAGTGCATTCCAGATCCTAAACACTCACTGAACCTGCCTCCACCACATTCTCAGACAGTGCATTCCAGATTCTGAACACTCACTGAACCTGCCTCCACCACACTCTCAGATAGTCCATTCCAGATCCTAAACACTCACTGAACCTGCCTCCACCAAATTCTCAGACAGTGCATTCTAGATCCGAAACACTGACTGATCCTGCCTCCACCGCATTCTCAGACAGTGTATTCCAGATCCTAAACACTCAATGAACCTTCCTCCACCACACTCTCAGACAGTGCATTCCAGATCCTAAACATTCACCGAACCTGCCTCCACCTCCCTCTCAGACAGTATATTCCAGATCCTAAACACTCACTGAACCTACCTCCACCACATTCTCAGACAGTGTATTCCAGATCCTAAACACTCAATGAACCTTCCTCCACCACACTCTCAGACAGTGTATTCCAGATCCTAAACATTCACCGAACCTGCCTCCACCTCCCTCTCAGACAGTATATCCCAGATCCTAAACACTCACTGAACCTACCTCCACCACATTCTCAGACAGTGCATTCCAGATCCTAAACACTCACTGAACCTGCCTCCACCACACTCTCAGATAGTGCATTCCAGATCGAAAATACTCACTGATCCTGCCTCCACCAACTTCTGAAACAGTGCATTCCAGATCCTAAACAATCACTGAACCTGCCTCCACCACACTCTCAGAAAGTGCATTCCAGATCCTAAACACTCACTGAACCTGCCTCCACCACACTCTCTGACACTGCATTCCAGATCCGAAACACTCACTGAAGCTGCCTCCACCACACTCTCAGACAGTGCATTCCATATCCTAAACACTCAGTTAACCTGCCTCTAACACACAGTATGAAAGTGCATTCCTGATCCTGAGCACTCACTGAACCTGCCGACACAACACTCTCAGACAGTGTATTTCAGATCCTAAACACTCAATGAACCTGCCTCCACCGCACTGTCAGACAATGCATTCCAGATCCTAAACACTCACTGAACCTGCCTCCACCACATTCTCAGACAGTGTAATCCAGATCCGAAATACGCACTGAACCTGCCTCCACCACACTCTCAGACAGTGCATTCCGGATCCTAAACACTCACTGAACATGCCTCCACCACACTCTCAGGCAGTGCATTCCAGATCCTAATCACTCACTGAACCTGCCTCCACCACACTCTCAGACAGTGCATTCCAGATCCGAAACACTCACTGAACATGCCTCCACCACACTCTCAGACAGTGTATTCCAGATCCTAAACACTCACCGAACCTGCCTCCACCACATTCTCAGACAGTGTATTCCAGATCCTAAACACTCACTGAACCTGCCTCCACCACACTATCAGACAGTGCATTCCAGATCCTAAACACTCACTGAACCTGCCTCCACCACACTATCAGACAGTGCATTCCAGATCCTAAACACTCACTTAACCTGCCTCCACCACACTCTCAGACAGTGCATTCCAGATCCTAAACACTCACTGAACCTACCTCCACCACACTCTCAGATAGTGCATTCCTGATCCTAAACACTCACTGAACCTGCCTCCACCACACTCTCAGACAGTGCATTCCAGATCCGAAACACTCACTGAACATGCCTCCACCACACTCTCAGACAGTGCATTCCAGATCCTAAACACTCACTGAACATGCCTCCACCACACTCTCAGACAGTGCATTCCAGATCCTAAACACTCACTGAACCTGCCTCCACCACACTCTCAGATAGTACATTCCAGATCCTAAACACTCACCGAACCTGCCTCCACCACATTCTCAGACAGTGTATTCCAGATCCTAAACACTCACTGAACCTGCCTCCACCACACTCTCAGACATTGCATTCCAGATCCAAAACACTCACTGAAACTGCCTCCACCACACTCTCAGACAGTGCATTCCAGATCCTAAATACTCACTGATCCTGCCTCCACCAACCTCTGAAACAGTGCATTCCAGATCCTAAACAATCACTGAACCTGCCTCCACCACACTCTCTGACACTGCATTCCAGATCCGAAACACTCACTGAACCTGCCTCCACCACACTCTCAGACAGTGCATTCCATATCCTAAACACTCAGTTAACCTGCCTCCAACACACAGTATGAAAGTGCATTCCAGATCCTGAGCACTCACTGAACCTGCCGACACAACATTCTCAGACAGTGTATTTCAGATCCTAAACACTCAATGAACCTACCTCCACCGCACTGTCAGACAATGCATTCCAGATCCTAAACACTCACTGAACCTGCCTCCACCACATTCTCAGACAGTGCATTCCAGATCCTAAACACTCAATGAACCTGCCACCTCCACATTCTCTAACAGTGCATTCCAGATCCTAAACAATCACTGAAGCTGCCTCCACCATACTCTCAGACACTGCATTCCAGATCCTAAACACTCACTGAACCTGCCTCCACCAACCTCTGAAACAGTGCATTCCTGATCCTAAACAATCACTGAACCTGCCTCCACCACACTCTCAGGCAGTGCATTCCAGATCGAAAATACTCACTGAACCTGCCTCCACCAACCTCTGAAACGGTGCATTCCAGATCCTAAACAATCACTGAACCTGCCTCCACCACACTCTCAGACACTGCATTCCAGATCCTAAACACTCACTGAACCTGCCTCCACCACACTCTCAGACAGTGCATTCCAGATCCTAAACAATCACTGAACCTGCCTCCACCACACTCTCAGAAAGTGCATTCCAGATCCTAAACACTCACTGAACCTGCCTCCACCACACTCTCTGACAGTGCATTCCAGATCCGAAACACTCACTGAACCTGCCTCCACCACACTCTCAGACAGTGCATTCCATATCCTAAACACTCAGTTAACCTGCCTCCAACACACAGTATGAAAGTGCATTCCAGATCCTGAGCACTCACTGAACCTGCCGACACAACACTCTCAGACAGTGTATTTCAGATCCTAAACACTCACTGAAGCTGCCTCCACCACACTCTCCGACAGAGCATTCTAGATCCTAAACAATCACTGAACCTGCCTCCACCGCACTGTCAGACAATGCATTCCAGATCCTAAACACTCACTGAACCTGCCTCCACCACACTCTCAGACAGTGCATTCTAGATCCTAAACACTCACTGAACCTGCCTCCACCACACTCTCAGACAGTGTATTCCAGATCCTAAACACTCAATGAACCTGCCACCTCCACATTCTCCAACAGTGCATTCCAGATCCTAAACAATCACAGAAGCTGCCTCCACCACACTCTCAGGCAGTGCATTCCAGATCGAAAATACACACTGAACCTGCCTCCACCAACCTCTGAAACAGTGCATTCCAGATCCTAAACAATCACTGAACCTGCCTCCACCACACTCTCAGACAGTGCATTCCAGATCTTAAACAATCACTGAACCTGCCTCCACCAAACTCTCAGACACTGCATTCCAGATCCTAAACACTCACTGAACCTGCCTCCATCACACTCTCAGACAGTGCATTCCAGATCCCAAACACTCACTTAACCTGCCTCCACCACACTCTCAGACAGTGCATTCCAGATCCGAAACACTCACTGAACCTGCCTCCATCACACTCTCAGACAGTGCATTCCAGATCCTAAACACTCACTGAACCTGCCTCCACCACACTCTCTGACACTGCATTCCAGATCCGAAACACTCACTGAACCTGCCTCCACCACACTCTCAGACAGTGCATTCCTGTCCTAAACACTCACTGAACCTGCCTCCACCACACTCTCAGACAGTGCATTCCTGTCCTAAACACTCAATTATCCTGCCTCCAACACACTCTCAGACAGTGCATTCCAGATCCTAAACATTCAGTGAACCTGCCTCCACCACACTCTCAGACATTGCATTCCAGATCCGAAATACGCACTGAAACTGCCTCCACCACACTCTCAGACAGTGCATTCCAGATCCTAAACACTCACTGAACATGCCTCCACCAAACTCTCAGACAGTGCATTCCAGATCCTAAACACTCACTGAACCTGCCTCCACCACACTCTCAGATAGTGCCTTCCAGATCCTAAACACTCACCGAACCTGCCTCCACCACATTCTCAGACAGTGTATTCCAGATCCTAAACACTCACTGAATCTGCCTCCACCGCACTCTCACGCAGTGCATTCCAGATCCTAAACACTCACTGAATCTGCCTCCACCACATTCTCAGAAAGTGTGTTCCAGATCCTAAACACTCACTTAACCTGCCTCCACCACACTCTCCGACAGTGCATTCCAGATCCTAAACACTCACTGAAGCTGCCTCCACCACACTCTCAGACAGTGCATTCCATATCCTAAACACTCAGTTAACCTGCCTCTAACACACAGTATGAAAGTGCATTCCTGATCCTGAGCACTCACTGAACCTGCCGACACAACACTCTCAGACAGTGTATTTCAGATCCTAAACACTCAATGAACCTGCCTCCACCGCACTGTCAGACAATGCATTCCAGATCCTAAACACTCACTGAACCTGCCTCCACCACATTCTCAGACAGTGTAATCCAGATCCGAAATACGCACTGAACCTGCCTCCACCACACTCTCAGACAGTGCATTCCGGATCCTAAACACTCACTGAACATGCCTCCACCACACTCTCAGACAGTGCATTCCAGATCCGAAACACTCACTGAACATGCCTCCACCACACTCTCAGACAGTGTATTCCAGATCCTAAACACTCACCGAACCTGCCTCCACCTCATTCTCAGACAGTGTATTCCAGATCCTAAACACTCACTGAACCTGCCTCCACCACACTATCAGACAGTGCATTCCAGATCCTAAACACTCACTGAACCTGCCTCCACCACACTATCAGACAGTGCATTCCAGATCCTAAACACTCACTTAACCTGCCTCCACCACACTCTCAGACAGTGCATTCCAGATCCTAAACACTCACTGAACCTGCCTCCACCACACTCTCAGATAGTGCATTCCTGATCCTAAACACTCACTGAACCTGCCTCCACCACACTCTCAGACAGTGCATTCCAGATCCGAAACACTCACTGAACATGCCTCCACCACACTCTCAGACAGTGCATTCCAGATCCTAAACACTCACTGAACATGCCTCCACCACACTCTCAGACAGTGCATTCCAGATCCTAAACACTCACTGAACCTGCCTCCACCACACTCTCAGATAGTACATTCCAGATCCTAAACACTCACCGAACCTGCCTCCACCACATTCTCAGACAGTGTATTCCAGATCCTAAACACTCACTGAACCTGCCTCCACCACACTCTCAGACATTGCATTCCAGATCCAAAACACTCACTGAAACTGCCTCCACCACACTCTCAGACAGTGCATTCCAGATCCTAAATACTCACTGATCCTGCCTCCACCAACCTCTGAAACAGTGCATTCCAGATCCTAAACAATCACTGAACCTGCCTCCACCACACTCTCTGACACTGCATTCCAGATCCGAAACACTCACTGAACCTGCCTCCACCACACTCTCAGACAGTGCATTCCATATCCTAAACACTCAGTTAACCTGCCTCCAACACACAGTATGAAAGTGCATTCCAGATCCTGAGCACTCACTGAACCTGCCGACACAACATTCTCAGACAGTGTATTTCAGATCCTAAACACTCAATGAACCTACCTCCACCGCACTGTCAGACAATGCATTCCAGATCCTAAACACTCACTGAACCTGCCTCCACCACATTCTCAGACAGTGCATTCCAGATCCTAAACACTCAATGAACCTGCCACCTCCACATTCTCTAACAGTGCATTCCAGATCCTAAACAATCACTGAAGCTGCCTCCACCATACTCTCAGACACTGCATTCCAGATCCTAAACACTCACTGAACCTGCCTCCACCAACCTCTGAAACAGTGCATTCCTGATCCTAAACAATCACTGAACCTGCCTCCACCACACTCTCAGGCAGTGCATTCCAGATCGAAAATACTCACTGAACCTGCCTCCACCAACCTCTGAAACGGTGCATTCCAGATCCTAAACAATCACTGAACCTGCCTCCACCACACTCTCAGACACTGCATTCCAGATCCTAAACACTCACTGAACCTGCCTCCACCACACTCTCAGACAGTGCATTCCAGATCCTAAACAATCACTGAACCTGCCTCCACCACACTCTCAGAAAGTGCATTCCAGATCCTAAACACTCACTGAACCTGCCTCCACCACACTCTCTGACAGTGCATTCCAGATCCGAAACACTCACTGAACCTGCCTCCACCACACTCTCAGACAGTGCATTCCATATCCTAAACACTCAGTTAACCTGCCTCCAACACACAGTATGAAAGTGCATTCCAGATCCTGAGCACTCACTGAACCTGCCGACACAACACTCTCAGACAGTGTATTTCAGATCCTAAACACTCACTGAAGCTGCCTCCACCACACTCTCCGACAGAGCATTCTAGATCCTAAACAATCACTGAACCTGCCTCCACCGCACTGTCAGACAATGCATTCCAGATCCTAAACACTCACTGAACCTGCCTCCACCACACTCTCAGACAGTGCATTCTAGATCCTAAACACTCACTGAACCTGCCTCCACCACACTCTCAGACAGTGTATTCCAGATCCTAAACACTCAATGAACCTGCCACCTCCACATTCTCCAACAGTGCATTCCAGATCCTAAACAATCACAGAAGCTGCCTCCACCACACTCTCAGGCAGTGCATTCCAGATCGAAAATACACACTGAACCTGCCTCCACCAACCTCTGAAACAGTGCATTCCAGATCCTAAACAATCACTGAACCTGCCTCCACCACACTCTCAGACAGTGCATTCCAGATCTTAAACAATCACTGAACCTGCCTCCACCAAACTCTCAGACACTGCATTCCAGATCCTAAACACTCACTGAACCTGCCTCCATCACACTCTCAGACAGTGCATTCCAGATCCCAAACACTCACTTAACCTGCCTCCACCACACTCTCAGACAGTGCATTCCAGATCCGAAACACTCACTGAACCTGCCTCCATCACACTCTCAGACAGTGCATTCCAGATCTTAAACACTCACTGAACCTGCCTCCACCACACTCTCTGACACTGCATTCCAGATCCGAAACACTCATGAACCTGCCTCCACCACACTCTCAGACAGTGCATTCCTGTCCTAAACACTCACTGAACCTGCCTCCACCACACTCTCAGACAGTGCATTCCTGTCCTAAACACTCAATTATCCTGCCTCCAACACACTCTCAGACAGTGCATTCCAGATCCTAAACATTCAGTGAACCTGCCTCCACCACACTCTCAGACATTGCATTCCAGATCCGAAATACGCACTGAAACTGCCTCCACCACACTCTCAGACAGTGCATTCCAGATCCTAAACACTCACTGAACATGCCTCCACCAAACTCTCAGACAGTGCATTCCAGATCCTAAACACTCACTGAACCTGCCTCCACCACACTCTCAGATAGTGCCTTCCAGATCCTAAACACTCACCGAACCTGCCTCCACCACATTCTCAGACAGTGTATTCCAGATCCTAAACACTCACTGAATCTGCCTCCACCGCACTCTCACGCAGTGCATTCCAGATCCTAAACACTCACTGAATCTGCCTCCACCACATTCTCAGAAAGTGTGTTCCAGATCCTAAACACTCACTTAACCTGCCTCCACCACACTCTCCGACAGTGCATTCCAGATCCTAAACACTCACTGAACCTGCCTCCACCACACTCTCAGATAGTGCATTCCTGATCCTAAACACTCACTTAACCTGCCTCCACCACACTCTCAGACAGTGCATTCCAGATCCTAAACACTCACTGAACCTGCCTCCACCACACTGTCAGACAGTGCATTCCAGATCCTAAACAATCAGTGAACCTGCCTCCATCACACCCTCAGGCAGTGCATTCCAGATCGAAAATACTCACTGATCCTGCCTCCACCAACCTCTGAAACAGTGCATTCCAGATCCTAAACAATCACTGAACCTGCCTCCACCACACTCTCAGACAGTGCATTCCATATCCTAAACACTCAGTTAACCTGCCTCCAACACACAGTATGAAAGTGCATTCCAGATCCTGAGCACTCACTGAACCTGCCGACACAACACTCTCAGACAGTGTATTTCAGATCCTAAACACTCACTGAAGCTGCCTCCACCACACTCTCCGACAGAGCATTCTAGATCCTAAACAATCACTGAACCTGCCTCCACCGCACTGTCAGACAATGCATTCCAGATCCTAAACACTCACTGAACCTGCCTCCACCACACTCTCAGACAGTGCATTCTAGATCCTAAACACTCACTGAACCTGCCTCCACCACGCTCTCAGACAGTGTATTCCAGATCCTAAACACTCAATGAACCTGCCACCTCCACATTCTCCAACAGTGCATTCCAGATCCTAAACAATCACTGAAGCTGCCTCCACCACACTCTCAGGCAGTGCATTCCAGATCGAAAATACTCACTGAACCTGCCTCCACCAACCTCTGAAACAGTGCATTCCAGATCCTAAACAATCACTGAACCTGCCTCCACCACACACTCAGACAGTGCATTCCAGATCCTAAACACTCACTGAACCTGCCTCCACCACACTCTCAGACACTGCATTCCAGATCCTAAACACTCACTGAACCTGCCTCCATCACACTCTCAGACAGTGCATTCCAGATCCCAAACACTCACTGAACCTGCCTCCACCACACTCTCAGACAGGGCATTCCAGATCCTAAACACTCACTGAACCTGCCTCCATCACATTCTCAGACAGTGCATTCCAGATCCTAAACACTCACTGAACCTGCCTCCACCACACTCTCAGACAGTGCATTCCTGTCCTAAACACTCACTTAACCTGCCTCCACCACACTCTCAGACAGTGCATTCCAGATCCTAAACACTCACTGAACATGCCTCCACCAAACTCTCAGACAGTGCATTCCAGATCCTAAACACTCACTGAACCTGCCTCCACCACACTCTCAGATAGTGCCTTCCAGATCCTAAACACTCACCGAACCTGCCTCCACCACATTCTCAGACAGTGTATTCCAGATCCTAAACACTCACTGAATCTGCCTCCACCGCACTCTCACGCAGTGCATTCCAGATCCCAAACACTCACTGAATCTGCCTCCACCACATTCTCTAACAGTGCATTCCAGATCCTAAACAATCACTGAACCTGCCTCCACCACACACTCAGACAGTGCATTCCAGATCCTAAACACTCACTGAACCTGCCTCCACCACACTCTCAGACACTGCATTCCAGATCCTAAACACTCACTGAACCTGCCTCCACCACACTCTCTGACACTGCATTCCAGATCCGAAACACTCACTGAACCTGCCTCCACCACACTCTCAGACAGTGCATTCCTGTCCTAAACACTCACTTAACCTGCCTCCACCACACTCTCAGACAGTGTAATCCAGATCCGAAATACCCACTGAAACTGCCTCCACCACACTCTCAGACAGTGCATTCCAGATCCTAAACACTCACTGAACATGCCTCCACCACACTATCAGACAGTGCATTCCAGATCCTAAACACTCACTGAACCTGCCTCCACCACACTCTCAGATAGTGCCTTCCAGATCCTAAACACTCACTGAACCTACCTCCACCAAATTCTCAGACAGTGTATTCCAGATCCTAAACACTCCCTGAACCTGCCTCCACCACACTATCAGACAGTGCATTCCAGATCCTAAACACTCACTGAACCTGCCTCCACCACACTGTCAGATAGTGCCTTCCAGATCCTAAACACTCACTGAACCTGCCTCCACCAAATTCTCAGACAGTGCATTCCAGATCCTAAACACTCACTGAACCTGCCTCCACCACACTATCAGACAGTGTATTCCAGATCCTAAACACTCACTGAACCTGCCTCCACCACACTGTCAGACAGTGCATTCCAGATCCTAAACACTCACCGAACCTACCTCCACCACATTCTCAGACAGTGTATTCCAGATCCTAAACACTCACTGAACCTGCCTCCACCACACTATCAGACAGTGTATTCCAGATCCTAAACACTCACTGAACCTGCCTCCACCACTCTATCAGACAGTGTATTCCAGATCCTAAACACTCACTGAACCTGCCTCCACCACATTCTCAGACAGTGCATTCCAGATCCTAAACACTCACCGAACCTACCTCCACCACATTCTCAGACAGTGTATTCCAGATCCTAAACACTCACAGAACCTGCCTCCACCACATTCTCAGACAGTGCATTCCAGATCCTAAACACTCACCGAACCTACCTCCACCACATTCTCAGACAGTGTATTCCAGATCCTAAACACTCACAGAACCTGCCTCCACCACACTCTCAGACAGTGCATTCCAGATCCTAAACACTCTCTGAACCTGCCTCCACCACACTCTCTGTGCATTCCAGATCCTATACACTCACTGAACCTGCCTCCACCACATTCTCAGAAAGTGTGTTCCAGATCCGAAACACTCACTTAACCTGACTCCACCACACTCTCAGACAGTGCATTCCAGATCCTAAACACTCACTGAACCTGCCTCCACCACACTCTCAGACAGTGCATTCCAGATCCTAAACACTCACTGAACATGCCTCCACCACACTCTCAGACAGTGCATTCCAGATCCTAAACACTCACTGAACCTGCCTCCACCACATTCTCAGACAGTGTATTCCAGATCCTAAACACTCACTGAACATGCCTCCACCACATTCTCAGACAGTGTATTCCAGATCCTAAACACTCACTGAACATGTCTCCACCACACTCTCTGACAGTGCATTCCTGATCCTAAACACTCACTGAACCTGCCTCCACCACACTCTCAGACATTGCATTCCAGATCCAAAACACTCACTGAACCTGCCTCCACCACACTCCCAGAAAGTGCATTCCAGATCCTAAACACTCACTGAACCTGCCTCCACCACACTCTCTGACACTGCATTCCAGATCCGAAACAGTCACTGAACCTGCCTCCACCACACTCTCAGACAGTGCATTCCATATCCTAAACACTCAGTTAACCTGCCTCCAACACACAGTATGAAAGTGCATTCCAGATCCTGAGCACTCACTGAACCTGCCGACACAACACTCTCAGACAGTGTATTTCAGATCCTAAACACTCAATGAACCTGCCTCCACCGCACTCTCAGACAATGCATTCCAGATCCTAAACACTCACTGAACCTGCCTCCACCACACTCTCAGACAGTGCATTCTAGATCCTAAACACTCACTGAACCTGCCTCCACCACACTCTCAAGCAGTGCATTCCCGATCCTAAACACTCACTGAACCTGCCTCCACCACACTGTCAGACAGTGTATTCCAGATCCTAAACACTCAATGAACCTGCGACCTCCACATTCTCTAACAGTGCATTCCAGATCCTAAACAATCACTGAAGCTGCCTCCACCACACTCTCAGGCATTGCATTCCAGATCGAAAATACTCAGTGAACCTGCCTCCACCACACTCTCAGACAGTGCATTCCAGATCCTAAACACTCACTGAACCTGCCTCCACCACACTCTCAGACGGTGCATTCCAGATCCCAAACACTCACTGAACCTGCCTCCACCACACTCTCAGACACTGCATTCCAGATCCTAAACACTCACTGAACCTGCCTCCATCACACTCTCAGACAGTGCATTCCAGATCCTAAACACTCACTGAACCTGCCTCCACCACACTCTCTGACACTGCATTCCAGATCCGAAACACTCACTGAACCTGCCTCCACCACACTCTCAGACAGTGCATTCCTGTCCTAAACAGACACTTAACCTGCCTCCACCACACTCTCAGAAAGTGTATTCCAGATCATAAATACCCACTGAACCTGCGTCCACCACACTCTCAGACAGTGCATTCCAGATCCTAAACACTCACTGAACCTGCCTCCACCACACTCTCAGACAGTGCATTCCAGATCCTAAACACTCACTTAACCTGCCTCCACCACACTCTCAGACAGTGCATTCCAGATCCTAAACACTCACCGAACCTGCCTCCACCACACTCTCAGACAGTGCATTCCTGTCCTAAACACTCACTTTAACCTGCCTCCACCACACTCTCAGACAGTGCATTCCAGATCCTAAACACTCACTGAACCTGCCTCCACCACACTTTCAGACAGTGCATTCCAGATCCGAAACACTCACTGAACCTGCCTCCACCACATTCTCAGACAGTGCATTCCAGATCCTAAACACTCACTGAACATGCCTCCACCACACTCTCAGACAGTGCATTCCAGATCCTAAACACTCACTGAACCTGCCTCCACCACACTCTCAGACGGTGCATTCCAGATCCCAAACACTCACTGAACCTGCCTCCACCACACACTCAGACAGTGCATTCCAGATCGAAAATACTCACTGAACCTGCCTCAACCAACCTCTGAAACAGTGCATTCCAGATCCTAAACACTCAATGAACCTGCCACCTCCACATTCCTCAACAGTGCATTCCAGATCCTAAACAATCACTGAAGCTGCCTCCACCACACTCTCAGGCAGTGCATTCCAGATCGAAAATACTCACTGAACCTGCCTCAACCAACCTCTGAAACAGTGCATTCCAGATCCTAAACAATCACTGAACCTGCCTCCACCACACACTCAGACAGTGCATTCCAGATCCTAAACACTCACTGAACCTGCCTCCACCACACTCTCAGACACTGCATTCCAGATCCTAAACACTCACTGAACCTGCCTCCACCACACTCTCAGACAGTGCATTCCAGATCCCAAACACTCACTGAACCTGCCTCCACCACACTCTCAGACAGTGCATTCCAGATCCTAAACATTCTCTGAACCTGCCTCCACCACACTCTCAGACAGTGCATTCCAGATCCTAAACACTCACTGAACCTGCCTCCACCACACTCTCAGACAGTGCATTCCTGTCCTAAACACTCACTTAACCTGCCTCCACCACACTCTCAGAAAGTGTATTCCAGATCATAAATACCCACTGAACCTGCCACCACCACACTCTCAGACAGTGCATTCCAGATCCTAAACACTCACTGAACCTGCCTCCACCACACTCTCAGACAGTGCATTCCAGATCCTAAACACTCACTGAACCTGCCTCCACCACATTCTCAGACAGTGTAATCCAGATCCGAAATACGCACTGAAACTGCCTCCACCACACTCTCAGATAGTGCATTCCAGATCCTAAACACTCACTGAACCTGCCTCCACCACACTCTCAGAAAGTGCATTCCAGATCCTAAACACTCACTGAACCTGCCTCCACCACACTCTCAGATAGTGCCTTCCAGATCCTAAACACTCACCGAACCTGCCTCCACCACACTCTCAGACAGTGTATTCCAGATCCTAAACACTCACTGAACCTGCCTCCACCACACTATCAGACAGTGCATTCCAGATCCTAAACACTCACTGAACCTGCCTCCACCACACTATCAGACAGTGCATTCCAGATCCTAAACACTCACTGAACCTGCCTCCACCACATTCTCAGAAAGTGTGTTCCAGATCCTAAACACTCACTTAACCTGCCTCCACCACACTCTCAGACAGTGCATTCCAGATCCTAAACACTCACTGAACCTGCCTCCACCACACTCTCAGATAGTGCATTCCTGATCCTAAACACTCACTGAACCTGCCTCCACCACACTCTCAGACAGTGCATTCCAGATCCTAAACACTCACTGAACATGCCTCCACCACACTCTCAGACAGTGCATTCCAGATCCTAAACACTCACTGAACATGCCTCCACCACACTCTCAGACAGTGCATTCCTGATCCTAAACACACACTGAACCTGCCTCCACCACACTCTCAGACAGTGCATTCCAGATCCTAAACACTCACTGAACCTGCCTCCACCACACTCTCAGACATTGCAATCCAGATCCAAAACACTCACTGAACCTGCCTCCACCACACTCTCAGACAGTGCATTCCAGATCCTAAACAATCACTGAACCTGCCTCCACCACACTCTCAGAAAGTGCATTCCAGATCCTGAACACTCACTGAACCTGCCTCCACCACACTCTCTGACACTGCATTCCAGATCCGAAACACTCACTGAACCTGCCTCCACCACACTCTCAGACAGTGCATTCCATATCCTAAACACTCAGTTAACCTGCCGTCAACACACAGTATGAAAGCTCATTCCAGATCCTTAGCACTCACTGAACCTGCCGACACAATACTCTCAGACAGTGTATTTCAGATCCTAAACACTCAATGAACCTGCCTCCACCACACTCTCAGACAGTGCATTCTAGATCCTAAACACTCACGGAACCTGCCTCCACCACACTCTCAAGCAGTGCATTCCCGATCCTAAACACTCACTGAACCTGCCTCCACCACACTGTCAGACAGTGTATTCCAGATCCTAAACACTCAATGAACATGCCACCTCCACATTCTCTAACAGTGCATTCCAGATCCTAAACAATCACTGAACCTGCCTCCACCACACACTCAGACAGTGCATTCCAGATCCTAAACACTCACTGAACCTGCCTCCACCACACTCTCAGACACTGCATTCCAGATCCTAAACACTCACTGAACCTGCCTCCACCACACTCTCTGACACTGCATTCCAGATCCGAAACACTCACTGAACCTGCCTCCACCACACTCTCAGACAGTGCATTCCTGTCCTAAACACTCACTTAACCTGCCTCCACCACACTCTCAGACAGTGTAATCCAGATCCGAAATACCCACTGAAACTGCCTCCACCACACTCTCAGACAGTGCATTCCAGATCCTAAACACTCACTGAACATGCCTCCACCACACTATCAGACAGTGCATTCCAGATCCTAAACACTCACTGAACCTGCCTCCACCACACTCTCAGATAGTGCCTTCCAGATCCTAAACACTCACTGAACCTACCTCCACCAAATTCTCAGACAGTGTATTCCATATCCTAAACACTCCCTGAACCTGCCTCCACCACACTATCAGACAGTGCATTCCAGATCCTAAACACTCACTGAACCTGCCTCCACCACACTGTCAGATAGTGCCTTCCAGATCCTAAACACTCACTGAACCTGCCTCCACCAAATTCTCAGACAGTGCATTCCAGATCCTAAACACTCACTGAACCTGCCTCCACCACACTATCAGACAGTGTATTCCAGATCCTAAACACTCACTGAACCTGCCTCCACCACACTGTCAGACAGTGCATTCCAGATCCTAAACACTCACCGAACCTACCTCCACCACATTCTCAGACAGTGTATTCCAGATCCTAAACACTCACTGAACCTGCCTCCACCACACTATCAGACAGTGTATTCCAGATCCTAAACACTCACTGAACCTGCCTCCACCACACTATCAGACAGTGTATTCCAGATCCTAAACACTCACTGAACCTGCCTCCACCACATTCTCAGACAGTGCATTCCAGATCCTAAACACTCACCGAACCTACCTCCACCACATTCTCAGACAGTGTATTCCAGATCCTAAACACTCACAGAACCTGCCTCCACCACATTCTCAGACAGTGCATTCCAGATCCTAAACACTCACCGAACCTACCTCCACCACATTCTCAGACAGTGTATTCCAGATCCTAAACACTCACAGAACCTGCCTCCACCACACTCTCAGACAGTGCATTCCAGATCCTAAACACTCTCTGAACCTGCCTCCACCACACTCTCTGTGCATTCCAGATCCTATACACTCACTGAACCTGCCTCCACCACATTCTTAGAAAGTGTGTTCCAGATCCGAAACACTCACTTAACCTGACTCCACCACACTCTCAGACAGTGCATTCCAGATCCTAAACACTCACTGAACCTGCCTCCACCACACTCTCAGACAGTGCATTCCAGATCCTAAACACTCACTGAACATGCCTCCACCACACTCTCAGACAGTGCATTCCAGATCCTAAACACTCACTGAACCTGCCTCCACCACATTCTCAGACAGTGTATTCCAGATCCTAAACACTCACTGAACATGCCTCCACCACATTCTCAGACAGTGTATTCCAGATCCTAAACACTCACTGAACATGCCTCCACCACACTCTCTGACAGTGCATTCCTGATCCTAAACACTCACTGAACCTGCCTCCACCACACTCTCAGACATTGCATTCCAGATCCAAAACACTCACTGAACCTGCCTCCACCACACTCCCAGAAAGTGCATTCCAGATCCTAAACACTCACTGAACCTGCCTCCACCACACTCTCTGACACTGCATTCCAGATCCGAAACAGTCACTGAACCTGCCTCCACCACACTCTCAGACAGTGCATTCCATATCCTAAACACTCAGTTAACCTGCCTCCAACACACAGTATGAAAGTGCATTCCAGATCCTGAGCACTCACTGAACCTGCCGACACAACACTCTCAGACAGTGTATTTCAGATCCTAAACACTCAATGAACCTGCCTCCACCGCACTCTCAGACAATGCATTCCAGATCCTAAACACTCACTGAACCTGCCTCCACCACACTCTCAGACAGTGCATTCTAGATCCTAAACACTCACTGAACCTGCCTCCACCACACTCTCAAGCAGTGCATTCCCGATCCTAAACACTCACTGAACCTGCCTCCACCACACTGTCAGACAGTGTATTCCAGATCCTAAACACTCAATGAACCTGCGACCTCCACATTCTCTAACAGTGCATTCCAGATCCTAAACAATCACTGAAGCTGCCTCCACCACACTCTCAGGCATTGCATTCCAGATCGAAAATACTCAGTGAACCTGCCTCCACCACACTCTCAGACAGTGCATTCCAGATCCTAAACACTCACTGAACCTGCCTCCACCACACTCTCAGACGGTGCATTCCAGATCCCAAACACTCACTGAACCTGCCTCCACCACACTCTCAGACACTGCATTCCAGATCCTAAACACTCACTGAACCTGCCTCCATCACACTCTCAGACAGTGCATTCCAGATCCTAAACACTCACTGAACCTGCCTCCACCACACTCTCTGACACTGCATTCCAGATCCGAAACACTCACTGAACCTGCCTCCACCACACTCTCAGACAGTGCATTCCTGTCCTAAACAGACACTTAACCTGCCTCCACCACACTCTCAGAAAGTGTATTCCAGATCATAAATACCCACTGAACCTGCGTCCACCACACTCTCAGACAGTGCATTCCAGATCCTAAACACTCACTGAACCTGCCTCCACCACACTCTCAGACAGTGCATTCCAGATCCTAAACACTCACTTAACCTGCCTCCACCACACTCTCAGACAGTGCATTCCAGATCCTAAACACTCACTGAACCTGCCTCCACCACACTCTCAGACAGTGCATTCCTGTCCTAAACACTCACTTAACCTGCCTCCACCACACTCTCAGACAGTGCATTCCAGATCCTAAACACTCACTGAACCTGCCTCCACCACACTTTCAGACAGTGCATTCCAGATCCGAAACACTCACTGAACCTGCCTCCACCACATTCTCAGACAGTGCATTCCAGATCCTAAACACTCACTGAACATGCCTCCACCACACTCTCAGACAGTGCATTCCAGATCCTAAACACTCACTGAACCTGCCTCCACCACACTCTCAGATAGTGCCTTCCAGATCCTAAACACTCACTTAACCTGCCTCCACCACATTCTCAGACAGTGTATTCCAGATCCTAAACACTCACTGAAGCTGCCTCCACCACACTATCAGACAGTGCATTCCAGATCCTAAACACTCACTGAACATGCCTCCACCACACTCTCAGACAGTGCATTCCAGATCCTAAACACTCACTGAACCTGCCTCCACCACACTCTCAGACAGTGCATTCCAGATCCTAAACAATCACTGAACCTGCCTCCACCACATTCTCAGAAAGTGTGTTCCAGATCCTAAACACTCACTTAACCTGCCTCCACCACAATCTCAGACAGTGCATTCCAGATCCTAAACACTCACAGAACCTGCCTCCACCACACTCTCAGATAGTGCATTCCTGATCCTAAACACTCACTGAACCTGCCTCCACCACACTCTCAGACAGTGCATTCCAGATCCTAAACACTCACTGAACATGCCTCCACCACACTCTCAGACAGTACATTCCAGATCCTAAACACTCACTGAACATGCCTCCACCACACTCTCAGACAGTGCATTCCAGATCCTAAACACTCACTTAACCTGCCTCCACCACACTCTCAGACAGTGCATTCCAGATCCTAAACACTCACCGAACCTGCCTCCACCACATTCTCAGACAGTGTATTCCAGATCCTAAACACTCACTGAACCTGCCTCCACCACACTCTCAGACATTGCATTCCAGATCCAAAACACTCACTGCACCTGCCTCCACCACACTCTCAGACAGTGCATTCCAGATCCTAAACACTCACTGAACATGCCTCCACCACACCCTCAGACAGTGCATTCCAGATCCTAAACAATCACTGAACATGCCTCCACCACACTCTCAGACAGTGCATCCCAGATCCTAAACACTCACCGAACCTGCCTCCACCACATTCTCAGACAGTGTATTCCAGATCCTAAACACTCACTGAACCTGCCTCCACCACACTCTCAGGCAGTGCATTCCAGATCGAAAACACTCACTGAACCTGCCTCCACCAACCTCTGAAACAGTGCATTCCAGATCCTAAACAATCACTGAACCTGCCTCCACCACACACTCAGACAGTGCATTCCAGATCCTAAACACTCACTGAACCTGCCTCCACCATACTCTCTGACACTGCATTCCTGTCCTAAACACTTACTGAACCTGCCTCCACCACACTCTCAGACAGTGCATTCCTGTCCTAAACACTCACTTAACCTGCCTCCACCACACTCTCAGAAAGTGTATTCCAGATCATAAATACCCACTGAACCTGCCTCCACCACACTCTCAGACAGTGCATTCCAGATCCTAAACACTCACTGAACCTGCCTCCACCACATTCTCAGACAGTGTAATCCAGATCCGAAATACCTACTGAAACTGCCTCCACCACACTCTCAGACAGTGCATTCCAGATCCTAAACACTCACTGAACATGCCTCCACCACACTCTCAGACAGTGCATTCCAGATCCTAAACACTCACAGAACATGCCTCCACCACACTCTCAGACAGTGCATTCCAGATCCTAAACACTCACTGAACCTGCCTCCACCACACTCTCAGACAGTGCATTCCAGATCCTAAACACTCACTGAACATGCCTCCACCACACTCTCAGACAGTGCATTCCAGATCCTAAACACTCACTGAACCTGCCTCCACCACACTCTCAGACAGTGCATTCCAGATCCTAAACACTCACTGAACCTGCCTCCGCCATACTCTCAGATAGTTCATTCCAGATCCTAAACACTCACCGAACCTGCCTCCACCACATTCTCAGACAGTGTATTCCAAATCCTAAACACTCACTGAACCTGCCTCCACCACACTCTCAGACATTGCATTCCAGATCCAAAACACTCACTGAACCTGCCTCCACCACACTCTCAGACAGTGCATTCCAGATCCTAAACAATCACTGAACCTGCCTCCACCACACTATCAGACAGTGCATTCCAGATCCTGAGCACTCACTGAACCTGCCGACACAACACTTTCAGACAGTGTATTTCAGATCCTAAACACTCAATGAACCTGCCTCCACCGCACTGTCAGACAGTGCATTCCAGATCCTAAACACTCAATGAACCTGCCTCCACCACACTCTCAGACAGTGCATTCTAGATCCTAAACACTCACTGAACCTGCCTCCACCACACTCTCAAGCAGTGCATTCCCGATCCTAAACACTCACTGAACCTGCCTCCACCACATTCTCAGACAGTGTATTCCAGATCCTAAACACTCACTGAACCTGCTTCCACCACACTATCAGACAGTGCATTCCAGATCCTAAACACTCTCTGAACCTGCCTCCACCACACTATCAGACAGTGCATTCCAGATCCGAAACACTCACTGAACCTGCCTCCACCACATTCTCAGAAAGTGTGTTCCAGATCCTGAACACTCACTTAACCTGACTCCACCACACTCTCAGACAGTGCATTCCAGATCCTAAACACTCACTGAACCTGCCTCCACCACACTATCAGACAGTGCATTCCAGATCCTAAACACTCACTGAACCTGCCTCCACCACACTATCAGACAGTGCATTCCAGATCCGAAACACTCACTGAACCTGCCTCCACCACACTCTCAGACAGTGCATTCCAGATCCTAAACACTCACTTAACCTGCCTCCACCACACTCTCAGACATTGCATTCCAGATCCAAAACACTCACTGAACCTGCCTCCACCACACTCTCAGACATTGCATTCCAGATCCAAAACACTCACTGAACCTGCCTCCACCACACTCTCAGACAGTGCATTCCAGATCCTAAATACTCACTGATCCTGCCTCCACCAACCTCTGAAACAGTGCATTCCAGATCCTAAACAATCACTGAACCTGCCTCCACCACACTCTCAGAAAGTGCATTCCAGATCCTAAACACTCACTGTACCTGCCTCCACCACACTCTCTGACACTGCATTCCAGATCCTGAGCACTCACTGAACCTGCCGACACAACACTCTCAGACAGTGTATTTCAGATCCTAAACACTCAATGAACCTGCCTCCACCGCACTGTCAGACAGTGCATTCCAGATCCTAAACACTCAATGAACCTGCCTCCACCACACTCTCAGACAGTGCATTCTAGATCCTAAACACTCACTGAACCTGCCTCCACCACACTCTCAAGCAGTGCATTCCCGATCCTAAACACTCACTGAACCTGCCTCCACCACACTGTCAGACAGTGCATTCCAGATCCTAAACACTCACTGAACCTGCCTCCACCACATTCTCAGACAGTGCATTCTAGATCCTAAACACTCACTGAACCTGCCTCCACAACACTCTCAAGCAGTGTATTCCAGATCCTAAACACTCAATGAACCTGCCACCTCCACATTCTCTAACAGTGCATTCCAGATCGTAAAAAATCACTGAAGCTGCCTCCACCACACTCTCCGACAGTGCATTCCAGATCGAAAACACTCACTGAACCTGCCTCCACCACACTCTCAGGCAGTGCATTCCAGATCGAAAACACTCACTGAACCTGCCTCCACCAACCTCTGAAACAGTGCATTCCAGATCCTAAACAATCACTGAACCTGCCTCCACCACACACTCAGACAGTGCATTCCAGATCCTAAACACTCACTGAACCTGCCTCCACCACACTCTCAGACAGTGCATTCCAGATCCTAAACACTCACTGAACCTGCCTCCACCATACTCTCTGACACTGCATTCCTGTCCTAAACACTTACTGAACCTGCCTCCACCACACTCTCAGACAGTGCATTCCTGTCCTAAACACTCACTTAACCTGCCTCCACCACACTCTCAGAAAGTGTATTCCAGATCATAAATACCCACTGAACCTGCCTCCACCACACTCTCAGACAGTGCATTCCAGATCCTAAACACTCACTGAACCTGCCTCCACCACATTCTCAGACAGTGTAATCCAGATCCGAAATACCTACTGAAACTGCCTCCACCACACTCTCAGACAGTGCATTCCAGATCCTAAACACTCACTGAACATGCCTCCACCACACTCTCAGACAGTGCATTCCAGATCCTAAACACTCACTGAACATGCCTCCACCACACTCTCAGACAGTGCATTCCAGATCCTAAACACTCACTGAACATGCCTCCACCACACTCTCAGACAGTGCATTCCAGATCCTAAACACTCACTGAACCTGCCTCCACCACACTCTCAGACAGTGCATTCCAGATCCTAAACACTCACTGAACCTGCCTCCGCCATACTCTCAGATAGTTCATTCCAGATCCTAAACACTCACTGAACCTGCCTCCACCACACTCTCAGACATTGCATTCCAGATCCAAAACACACACTGAACCTGCCTCCACCACACTCTCAGACAGTGCATTCCAGATCCTAAATACTCACTGATCCTGCCTCCACCAACCTCTGAAACAGTGCATTCCAGATCCTAAACAATCACTGAACCTGCCTCCACCACACTCTCAGAAAGTGCATTCCAGATCGAAAACACTCACTGAACCTGCCTCCACCACACTCTCAGGCAGTGCATTCCAGATCGAAAACACTCACTGAACCTGCCTCCACCAGCCTCTGAAACAGTGCATTCCAGATCCTAAACAATCACTGAACCTGCCTCCACCACACACTCAGACAGTGCATTCCAGATCCTAAACACTCACTGAACCTGCCTCCACCACACTCTCAGACAGTGCATTCCAGATCCTAAACACTCACTGAACCTGCCTCCACCATACTCTCTGACACTGCATTCCTGTCCTAAACACTTACTGAACCTGCCTCCACCACACTCTCAGACAGTGCATTCCTGTCCTAAACACTCACTTAACCTGCCTCCACCACACTCTCAGAAAGTGTATTCCAGATCATAAATACCCACTGAACCTGCCTCCACCACACTCTCAGACAGTGCATTCCAGATCCTAAACACTCACTGAACCTGCCTCCACCACATTCTCAGACAGTGTAATCCAGATCCGAAATACCTACTGAAACTGCCTCCACCACACTCTCAGACAGTGCATTCCAGATCCTAAACACTCACTGAACATGCCTCCACCACACTCTCAGACAGTGCATTCCAGATCCTAAACACTCACTGAACATGCCTCCACCACACTCTCAGACAGTGCATTCCAGATCCTAAACACTCACTGAACCTGCCTCCACCACACTCTCAGTCAGTGCATTCCAGATCCTAAACACTCACTGAACATGCCTCCACCACACTCTCAGACAGTGCATTCCAGATCCTAAACACTCACTGAACCTGCCTCCACCACACTCTCAGACAGTGCATTCCAGATCCTAAACACTCACTGAACCTGCCTCCGCCATACTCTCAGATAGTTCATTCCAGATCCTAAACACTCACTGAACCTGCCTCCACCACACTCTCAGACATTGCATTCCAGATCCAAAACACTCACTGAACCTGCCTCCACCACACTCTCAGACAGTGCATTCCAGATCCTAAATACTCACTGATCCTGCCTCCACCAACCTCTGAAACAGTGCATTCCAGATCCTAAACAATCACTGAACCTGCCTCCACCACACTCTCAGAAAGTGCATTCCAGATCCTAAACACTCACTGTACCTGCCTCCACCACACTCTCTGACACTGCATTCCAGATCCTGAGCACTCACTGAACCTGCCGACACAACACTCTCAGACAGTGTATTTCAGATCCTAAACACTCAATGAACCTGCCTCCACCGCACTGTCAGACAGTGCATTCCAGATCCTAAACACTCAATGAACCTGCCTCCACCACACTCTCAGACAGTGCATTCTAGATCCTAAACACTCACTGAACCTGCCTCCACCACACTCTCAAGCAGTGCATTCCCGATCCTAAACACTCACTGAACCTGCCTCCACCACACTGTCAGACAGTGCATTCCAGATCCTAAACACTCACTGAACCTGCCTCCACCACATTCTCAGACAGTGCATTCTAGATCCTAAACACTCACTGAACCTGCCTCCACAACACTCTCAAGCAGTGTATTCCAGATCCTAAACACTCAATGAACCTGCCACCTCCACATTCTCTAACAGTGCATTCCAGATCGTAAAAAATCACTGAAGCTGCCTCCACCACACTCTCCGACAGTGCATTCCAGATCGAAAACACTCACTGAACCTGCCTCCACCACACTCTCAGGCAGTGCATTCCAGATCGAAAACACTCACTGAACCTGCCTCCACCAACCTCTGAAACAGTGCATTCCAGATCCTAAACAATCACTGAACCTGCCTCCACCACACACTCAGACAGTGCATTCCAGATCCTAAACACTCACTGAACCTGCCTCCACCACACTCTCAGACAGTGCATTCCAGATCCTAAACACTCACTGAACCTGCCTCCACCATACTCTCTGACACTGCATTCCTGTCCTAAACACTCACTGAACCTGCCTCCACCACACTCTCAGACAGTGCATTCCTGTCCTAAGCACTCACTTAACCTGCCTCCACCACACTCTCAGAAAGTGTATTCCAGATCATAAATACCCACTGAACCTGCCTCCACCACACTCTCAGACAGTGCATTCCAGATCCTAAACACTCACTGAACCTGCCTCCACCACATTCTCAGACAGTGTAATCCAGATCCGAAATACCCACTGAAACTGCCTCCACCACACTCTGAGACAGTGCATTCCAGATCCTAAACACTCACTGAACCTGCCTCCACCACATTCTCAGAAAGTGTGTTCCAGATCCTAAACACTCACAGAACCTGCCTCCACCACACTCTCAGATAGTGCATTCCTGATCCTAAACACTCACTGAACCTGCCTCCACCACACTCTCAGACAGTGCATTCCAGATCCTAAACACTCACAGAACCTGCCTCCACCACACTCTCAGATAGTGCATTCCTGATCCTAAACACTCACTGAACCTGCCTCCACCACAATCTCAGACAGTGCATTCCAGATCCTAAACACTCACAGAACCTGCCTCCACCACACTCTCAGATAGTGCATTCCTGATCCTAAACACTCACTGAACCTGCCTCCACCACACTCTCAGACAGTGCATTCCAGATCCTAAACACTCACTGAACATGCCTCCACCACAGTCTCAGACAGTGCATTCCAGATCCTAAACACTCACTGAACATGCCTCCACCACACTCTCAGACAGTGCATTCCAGATCCTAAACACTCACTGAAGCTGCCTCCACCACACTCTCAGATAGTACATTCCAGATCCTAAACACTCACCGAACCTGCCTCCACCACACTGTCAGACAGTGTATTCCAGATCCTAAACACTCACTGAACCTGCCACCACCACACTCTCAGACATTGCATTCCAGATCCAAAACACTCACTGCACCTGCCTCCACCACACTCTCAGACAGTGCATTCCAGATCCGAAACACTAACTGAACCTGCCTCCAACACACTCTCAGACAGTGCATTCCAGATCCTAAACAGTCACTGAACCTGCCTTCACCACACTCTCAGACAGTGCATTCCAGATCCTAAACACTCACTTAACCTGCCTCCACCACACTCTCAGACAGTGCATTCCTGTCCTAAACAGTCACTTAACCTGCCTCCACCACACTCTCAGAAAGTGTATTCCAGATCATAAATACCCACTGAACCTGCCTCCACCACACACTCAGACAGTGCATTCCAGATCCTAAACACTCACTGAACCTGCCTCCACCACACTCTCAGACAGTGCATTCCAGATCCTAAACACTCACTGAACCTGCCTCAACCATACTCTCTGACACTGCATTCCTGTCCTAAACACTCACTGAACCTGCCTCCACCACACTCTCAGACAGTGCATTCCTGTCCTAAACACTCACTTAACCTGCCTCCACCACACTCTCAGAAAGTGTATTCCAGATCATAAATACCCACTGAACCTGCCTCCACCACACTCTCAGACAGTGCATTCCAGATCCTAAACACTCACTGAACCTGCCTCCACCACATTCTCAGACAGTGTAATCCAGATCCGAAATACCCACTGAAACTGCCTCCACCACACTCTGAGACAGTGCATTCCAGATCCTAAACACTCACTGAACCTGCCTCCACCACATTCTCAGAAAGTGTGTTCCAGATCCTAAACACTCACAGAACCTGCCTCCACCACACTCTCAGATAGTGCATTCCTGATCCTAAACACTCACTGAACCTGCCTCCACCACACTCTCAGACAGTGCATTCCAGATCCTAAACACTCACAGAACCTGCCTCCACCACACTCTCAGATAGTGCATTCCTGATCCTAAACACTCACTGAACCTGCCTCCACCACAATCTCAGACAGTGCATTCCAGATCCTAAACACTCACAGAACCTGCCTCCACCACACTCTCAGATAGTGCATTCCTGATCCTAAACACTCACTGAACCTGCCTCCACCACACTCTCAGACAGTGCATTCCAGATCCTAAACACTCACTGAACATGCCTCCACCACAGTCTCAGACAGTGCATTCCAGATCCTAAACACTCACTGAACATGCCTCCACCACACTCTCAGACAGTGCATTCCAGATCCTAAACACTCACTGAAGCTGCCTCCACCACACTCTCAGATAGTACATTCCAGATCCTAAACACTCACCGAACCTGCCTCCACCACACTGTCAGACAGTGTATTCCAGATCCTAAACACTCACTGAACCTGCCACCACCACACTCTCAGACATTGCATTCCAGATCCAAAACACTCACTGCACCTGCCTCCACCACACTCTCAGACAGTGCATTCCAGATCCGAAACACTAACTGAACCTGCCTCCAACACACTCTCAGACAGTGCATTCCAGATCCTAAACAGTCACTGAACCTGCCTTCACCACACTCTCAGACAGTGCATTCCAGATCCTAAACACTCACTTAACCTGCCTCCACCACACTCTCAGACAGTGCATTCCTGTCCTAAACAGTCACTTAACCTGCCTCCACCACACTCTCAGAAAGTGTATTCCAGATCATAAATACCCACTGAACCTGCCTCCACCACACACTCAGACAGTGCATTCCAGATCCTAAACACTCACTGAACCTGCCTCCACCACACTCTCAGACAGTGCATTCCAGATCCTAAACACTCACTGAACCTGCCTCAACCATACTCTCTGACACTGCATTCCTGTCCTAAACACTCACTGAACCTGCCTCCACCACACTCTCAGACAGTGCATTCCTGTCCTAAACACTCACTTAACCTGCCTCCACCACACTCTCAGAAAGTGTATTCCAGATCATAAATACCCACTGAACCTGCCTCCACCACACTCTCAGACAGTGCATTCCAGATCCTAAACACTCACTGAACCTGCCTCCACCACATTCTCAGACAGTGTAATCCAGATCCGAAATACCCACTGAAACTGCCTCCACCACACTCTAAGACAGTGCATTCCAGATCCTAAACACTCACTGAACCTGCCTCCACCACACTCTCAGACAGTGCATTCCAGATCCTAAACACTCACTGAACCTGCCTCCACCACACTCTCAGACAGTGCATTCCAGATCCTAAACACTCACCGAACCTGCCTCCACCACATTCTCAGACAGTGTATTCCAGGTCCTAAACACTCACTGAACCTGCCTCCACCACACTATTAGACAGTGCATTCCAGATTCTAAACACTCACTGAACCTGCCTCCACCACACTATCAGACAGTGCATTCCAGATCCTAAACACTCACTGAACATGCCTCCACCACACTCTCTGTGCATTCCAGATCCTGAACACTCACTGAACCTGCCTCCACCACATTCTCAGAAAGTGTGTTCCAGATCCTAAACACACACTTAACCTGCCTCCACCACAATCTCAGACAGTGCATTCCAGATCCTAAACACTCACAGAACCTGCCTCCACCACACTCTCAGATAGTGCATTCCTGATCCTAAACACTCACTGAACCTGCCTCCACCACACTCTCAGACAGTGCATTCCAGATCCTAAACACTCACTGAACATGCCTCCACCACAGTCTCAGACAGTGCATTCCAGATCCTAAACACTCACTGAACATGCCTCCACCACACTCTCAGACAGTACATTCCAGATCCTAAACACTCACCGAACCTGCCTCCACCACATTCTCAGACAGTGTATTCCAGATCCTAAACACTCACTGAACCTGCCACCACCACACTCTCAGACATTGCATTCCAGATCCAAAACACTCACTGCACCTGCCTCCACCACACTCTCAGACAGTGCATTCCAGATCCGAAACACTAACTGAACCTGCCTCCAACACACTCTCAGACAGTGCATTCCAGATCCTAAACAGTCACTGAACCTGCCTCCACCACACTCTCAGACAGTGCATTCCAGATCCTAAACACTCACTTAACCTGCCTCCACCACACTCTCAGACAGTGCATTCCTGTCCTAAACAGTCACTTAACCTGCCTCCACCACACTCTCAGAAAGTGTATTCCAGATCATAAATACCCACTGAACCTGCCTCCACCACACTCTCAGACAGTGCATTCCAGATCCTAAACAGTCACTGAACCTGCCTCCACCACACTCTCAGACAGTGCATTCCAGATCCTAAACACTCACTTAACCTGCCTCCACCACACTCTCAGACAGTGCATTCCTGTCCTAAACAGTCACTTAACCTGCCTCCACCACACTCTCAGAAAGTGTATTCCAGATCATAAATACCCACTGAACCTGCCTCCACCACACTCTCAGACAGTGCATTCCAGATCCTAAACACTCACTTAACCTGCCTCCATCACACTCTCAGACAGTGCATTCCAGATCCTAAACACTCACTGAACCTGCCTCCACCACACTCTCAGACAGTGCATTCCAGATCCTAAACACTCACTGAACCTGCCTCCATCACACTCTCAGACAGTGCATTCCAGATCCTAAACACTCACTGAACCTGCCTCCACCACACTCTCGGACAGTGCATTCCTGTCCTAAACACTCACTTAACCTGCCTCCACCACACTCTCAGAAAGTGTATTCCAGATCCTAAACACTCACTGAACCTGCCTCCACCACATTCTCAGACAGTGTAATCCAGATCCGAAATACCCACTGAAACTGCCTCCACCACACTCTCAGACAGTGCATTCCAGATCCTAAACACTCACTGAACCTGCCTCCACCACAGTCTCAGATAGTGCCTTCCAGATCCTAAACACTCACCGAACCTGCCTCCACCACATTCTCAGACAGTGTATTCCAGATCCTAAACACTCACTGAACCTGCCTCCACCACACTATTGGACAGTGCATTCCAGATCCTAAACACTCACTGAACCTGCCTCCACCACACTATCAGACAGTGCATTCCAGATCCTAAACTCTCACTGAACCTGCCTCCACCACATTCTCAGAAAGTGTGTTCCAGATCCTAAACACTCACTTAACCTGCCTCCACCACACTCTCAGACAGTGCATTCCAGATCCTCAACACTCACTGAACCTGCCTCCACCACACTCTCAGACAGTGCATTCCTGATCCTAAACACTCACTGAAACTGCCTCCACCACACTCTCAGACAGTGCATTCCAGATCCTAAACACTCACTGAACATGCCTCCACCACACTCTCAGACAGTGCATTCCAGATCCTAAACACTCACTGAAGCTGCCTCCACCACACTCTCAGATAGTACATTCCAGATCCTAAACACTCACTGAACCTGCCTCCAACACACTCTCTGACACTGCATTCCAGATCCAAAACACTCACTGAACCTGCCTCCACCACACTCTCAGACAGTGCATTCCTGTCCTAAACAGTCACTTAACCTGCCTCCACCACACTCTCAGAAAGTGTATTCCAGATCATAAATACCCACTGAACCTGCCTCCACCACACTCTCAGACAGTGCATTCCAGATCCTAAACAGTCACTGAACCTGCCTCCACCACACTCTCAGACAGTGCATTCCAGATCCTAAACACTCACTTAACCTGCCTCCACCACACTCTCAGACAGTGCATTCCTGTCCTAAACAGTCACTTAACCTGCCTCCACCACACTCTCAGAAAGTGTATTCCAGATCATAAATACCCACTGAACCTGCCTCCACCACACTCTCAGACAGTGCATTCCAGATCCTAAACACTCACTTAACCTGCCTCCATCACACTCTCAGACAGTGCATTCCAGATCCTAAACACTCACTGAACCTGCCTCCACCACACTCTCAGACAGTGCATTCCAGATCCTAAACACTCACTGAACCTGCCTCCATCACACTCTCAGACAGTGCATTCCAGATCCTAAACACTCACTGAACCTGCCTCCACCACACTCTCGGACAGTGCATTCCTGTCCTAAACACTCACTTAACCTGCCTCCACCACACTCTCAGAAAGTGTATTCCAGATCCTAAACACTCACTGAACCTGCCTCCACCACATTCTCAGACAGTGTAATCCAGATCCGAAATACTCACTGAAACTGCCTCCACCACACTCTCAGACAGTGCATTCCAGATCCTAAACACTCACTGAACCTGCCTCCACCACACTCTCAGATAGTGCCTTCCAGATCCTAAACACTCACCGAACCTGCCTCCACCACATTCTCAGACAGTGTATTCCAGATCCTAAACACTCACTGAACCTGCCTCCACCACACTATTAGACAGTGCATTCCAGATCCTAAACACTCACTGAACCTGCCTCCACCACACTATCAGACAGTGCATTCCAGATCCTAAACTCTCACTGAACCTGCCTCCACCACATTCTCAGAAAGTGTGTTCCAGATCCTAAACACTCACTTAACCTGCCTCCACCACACTCTCAGATAGTGCATTCCTGATCCTAAACACTCACTGAACCTGCCTCCACCACACTCTCAGACAGTGCATTCCAGATCCTAAACACTCACTGAACATGCCTCCACCACACTCTCAGACAGTGCATTCCAGATCCTAAACACTCACTGAAGCTGCCTCCACCACACTCTCAGATAGTACATTCCAGATCCTAAACACTCACCGAACCTGCCTCCACCACATTCTCCGACAGTGTATTCCAGATCCTAAACACTCACTGAACCTGCCTCCACCACACTCTCAGACAGTGCATTCCAGATCCTAAACACTCACTGAACCTGCCTCCATCACACTCTCAGACAGTGCATTCCAGATCCTAAACACTCACTGAACCTGCCTCCATCACACTCTCAGACATTGCATTCCAGATCCTAAACACTCACTGAACCTGCCTCCACCACACTCTCTGACACTGCATTCCAGATCCGAAACACTCACTGAACCTGCCTCCACCACACTCTCAGACAGTGCATTCCTGTCCTAAACAGTCACTTAACCTGCCTCCACCACACTCTCAGAAAGTGTATTCCAGATCATAAATACCCACTGAACCTGCCTCCACCACACTCTCAGACAGTGCATTCCAGATCCTAAACAGTCACTGAACCTGCCTCCACCACACTCTCAGACAGTGCATTCCAGATCCTAAACACTCACTTAACCTGCCTCCACCACACTCTCAGACAGTGCATTCCTGTCCTAAACAGTCACTTAACCTGCCTCCACCACACTCTCAGAAAGTGTATTCCAGATCATAAATACCCACTGAACCTGCCTCCACCACACTCTCAGACAGTGCATTCCAGATCCTAAACACTCACTTAACCTGCCTCCATCACACTCTCAGACAGTGCATTCCAGATCCTAAACACTCACTGAACCTGCCTCCACCACACTCTCAGACAGTGCATTCCAGATCCTAAACACTCACTGAACCTGCCTCCATCACACTCTCAGACAGTGCATTCCAGATCCTAAACACTCACTGAACCTGCCTCCACCACACTCTCGGACAGTGCATTCCTGTCCTAAACACTCACTTAACCTGCCTCCACCACACTCTCAGAAAGTGTATTCCAGATCCTAAACACTCACTGAACCTGCCTCCACCACATTCTCAGACAGTGTAATCCAGATCCGAAATACCCACTGAAACTGCCTCCACCACACTCTCAGACAGTGCATTCCAGATCCTAAACACTCACCGAACCTGCCTCCACCACATTCTCAGACAGTGTATTCCAGATCCTAAACACTCACTGAACCTGCCTCCACCACACTCTCAGATAGTGCCTTCCAGATCCTAAACACTCACCGAACCTGCCTCCACCACATTCTCAGACAGTGTATTCCAGATCCTAAACACTCACTGAACCTGCCTCCACCACATTCTCAGACAGTGTATTCCAGATCCTAAACACTCACCGAACCTGCCTCCACCACATTCTCAGACAGTGTATTCCAGATCCTAAACACTCACTGAACCTGCCTCCACCACACTATCAGACAGTGCATTCCAGATCCTAAACTCTCACTGAACCTGCCTCCACCACATTCTCAGAAAGTGTGTTCCAGATCCTAAACACTCACTTAACCTGCCTCCACCACACTCTCAGATAGTGCATTCCTGATCCTAAACACTCACTGAACCTGCCTCCACCACACTCTCAGACAGTGCATTCCAGATCCTAAACACTCACTGAACATGCCTCCACCACACTCTCAGACAGTGCATTCCAGATCCTAAACACTCACTGAAGCTGCCTCCACCACACTCTCAGATAGTACATTCCAGATCCTAAACACTCACCGAACCTGCCTCCACCACATTCTCCGACAGTGTATTCCAGATCCTAAACACTCACTGAACCTGCCTCCACCACACTCTCAGACAGTGCATTCCAGATCCTAAACACTCACTGAACCTGCCTCCATCACACTCTCAGACAGTGCATTCCAGATCCTAAACACTCACTGAACCTGCCTCCATCACACTCTCAGACAGTGCATTCCAGATCCGAAACACTCACTGAACCTGCCTCCACCACACTCTCTGACACTGCATTCCAGATCCGAAACACTCACTGAACCTGCCTCCACCACACTCTCAGACAGTGCATTCCTGTCCTAAACACTCACTTAACCTGCCTCCACCACACTCTCAGAAAGTGTATTCCAGATCATAAATACCCACAGAACCTGCCACCACCACACTCTCAGACAGTGCATTCCAGATCCTAAACACTCACTGAACCTGCCTCCACCACACTCTCAGACAGTGCATTCCAGATCCTAAACACTCACTGAACCTGCCTCCACCACATTCTCAGACAGTGTAATCCAGATCCGAAATACCCACTGAAACTGCCTCCACCACACTCTCAGACAGTGCATTCCAGATCCTAAACACTCACTGAACCTGCCTCCACCACACTCTCAGACAGTGCATTCCAGATCCTAAACACTCACTGAACCTGCCTCCACCACACTCTCTGACACTGCATTCCAGATCCGAAACACTCACTGAACCTGCCTCCACCACACTCTCAGACAGTGCATTCCTGTCCTAAACACTCACTTAACCTGCCTCCACCACACTCTCAGAAAGTGTATTCCAGATCATAAATACCCACAGAACCTGCCACCACCACACTCTCAGACAGTGCATTCCAGATCCTAAACACTCACTGAACCTGCCTCCACCACACTCTCAGACAGTGCATTCCAGATCCTAAACACTCACTGAACCTGCCTCCACCACATTCTCAGACAGTGTAATCCAGATCCGAAATACCCACTGAAACTGCCTCCACCACACTCTCAGACAGTGCGTTCCAGATCCTAAACACTCACTGAACCTGCCTCCACCACATTCTCAGACAGTGTAATCCAGATCCGAAATACCCACTGAAACTGCCTCCACCACACTCTCAGACAGTGCATTCCAGATCCTAAACACTCACTGAACCTGCCTCCACCACATTCTCAGACAGTGTAATCCAGATCCGAAATACCCACTGAAACTGCCTCCACCACACTCTCAGACAGTGCCTTCCAGATCCTAAACACTCACTGAACCTGCCTCCACCACACTCTCAGACAGTGCATTCCAGATCCTAAACACTCACTGAACATCCCTCCACCACACTATCAGACAGTGCATTCCAGATCCTAAACACTCACTGAACCTGCCTCCACCACACTATCAGCCAGTGCATTCCAGATCCTAAACACTCACTGAACCTGCCTCCACCACACTCTCAGACAGTGCATTCCAGATCCTAAACACTCACTGAACATCCCTCCACCACACTATCAGACAGTGCATTCCAGATCCTAAACACTCACTGAACCTGCCTCCACCACACTATCAGCCAGTGCATTCCAGATCCTAAACACTCACTGAACCTGCCTCCACCACACTCTCAGACAGTGCATTCCAGATCCTAAACACTCACTGAACCTGCCTCCACCACACTCTCAGACAGTGCATTCCAGATCCTAAACACTCACTGAACATGCCTCCACCACACTCTCAGACAGTGCATTCCAGATCCTAAACACTCACTGAACCTGCCTCCACCACACTCTCAGATAGTGCATTCCAGATCCTAAACACTCACCGAACCTGCCTCCACCACATTCTCAGACAGTGTATTCCAGATCCAAAACACTCACTGAACCTGCCTCCACCACACTCTCAGCCATTGCATTCCAGATCCTAAACACTTACTGAACCTGCCTCCACCACACTCTCAGACAGTGCATTCCAGATCCTAAACAATCACTGAACATGCCTCCACCACACTCTCAGACAGTGCATTCCAGATCCTAAACACTCACTGAACATGCCTCCACCACACTCTCAGACAGTGCATTCCAGATCCTAAACACTCACTGAACCTGCCTCCACCACACTCTCAGATAGTCCATTCCAGATCCTAAACACTCACCGAACCTGCCTCCACCACATTCTCAGACAGTGTATTCCAGATCCTAAACACTCACTGAACCTGCCTCCACCACACTCTCAGACATTGCATTCCAGATCCTAAACACTCACTGAACATGCCCCCACCACACTCTCAGACAGTGCATTCCAGATCCTAAATACTCACTGAACCTGCCTCCACTACACTCTCAGATAGTGCATTCCAGATCCTAAACACTCACTGAACCTGCCTCCACCACACTCTCAGACAGTGCATTCCAGATCCTAAACACTCAACGAACCTGCCTCCACCACACTCTCAGACATTATATTCCAGTTCCTAAACACTCACTGAACCTACCTCCACCAAATTTTCTGACAGTATATTCCAGATCCTAAACACTCACTGAACCTGCCTCCACCGCACTCTCACGCAGTGCACTCCAGATTCTGAACACTCACTGAACCTGCCTCCACCACACTCTCAGATAGTGCATTCCAGATCCTAAACACTCACTGAACCTGCCTCCACCACACTCTCAGACAGTGCATTCCAGATCCTAAACACTCACTGAACCTGCCTCCACCACACTCTCAGATAGTGCATTCCAGATCCGAAACACTCACTTAACCTGCCTCCACCACACTCTCAGACAGTGCATTCCAGATCCTAAACACTCACTGAACCTGCCTCCACCACACTCTCAGATAGTGCATTCCAGATCCTAAACACTCACCGAACCTGCCTCCACCACATTCTCAGACAGTGTATTCCAGATCCTAAACACTCACTGAACCTGCCTCCACCACACTCTCAGACATTGCATTCCAGATCCTAAACACTAACTGAACCTGCCTCCACCACGCTCTCAGACAGTGCATTCCAGATCCTAAACACTCACCGAACCTGCCTCCACCACACTCTCAGACAGTATATTCCAGTTCCTAAACACTCACTGAACCTACCTCCAACAAATTTTCTGACAGTATATTCCAGATCCTAAACACTCACTGAACCTGCCTCCACCGCACTCTCACGCAGTGCATTCCAGATTCTGAACACTCACTGAACCTGCCTCCACCACACTCTCAGATAGTGCATTCCAGATCCTAAACACTCACTGAACCTGCCTCCACGACTCTCTCAGACAGTGCATTCCAGGTCCAAAACACTCACTGCACCTGCCTCCACCACATTCTCAGACAGTGTATTCCAGATCCTAAACACTCACTTAACCTGCCTCCACCACACTCTCAGACAGTGCATTCCAGATCCTAAACACTCACTGAACCTGCCTCCACCACACTCTCTGACACTGCATTCCAGATCCGAAACACTCACTGAACCTGCCTCCACCACACTCTCAGACAGTGCATTCCTGTCCTAAACACTCACTTAACCTGCCTCCACCACACTCTCAGAAAGTGTATTCCAGATCATAAATACCCACTGAACCTGCCTCCACCACACTCTCAGACAGTGCATTCCAGATCCTAAACACTCACTGAACCTGCCTCCACCACACTCTCAGACAGTGCATTCCAGATCCTAAACACTCACTGAACCTGCCTCCACCACATTCTCAGACAGTGCATTCCAGATCCGAAATACCCACTGAAACTGCCTCCACCACACTCTCAGACAGTGCATTCCAGATCCTAAACACTCACTGAACATGCCTCCACCACACTCTCAGACAGTGCATTCCAGATCCTAAACACTCACTGAACATCCCTCCACCACACTCTCAGACAGTGCATTCCAGATCCTAAACACTCACTGAACCTGCCTCCACCACACTCTCAGATAGTGCCTTCCAGATCCTAAACACTCACCGAAACTGCCTCCACCACATTCTCAGACAGTGCCTTCCAGATCCTAAACACTCACCGAAACTGCCTCCACCACATTCTCAGACGGTGTATTCCAGATCCTAAACACTCACTGAACCTGCCTCCACCACACTATCAGCCAGTGCATTCCAGATCCTAAACACTCACTGAACATGCCTCCACCACACGCTCAGACAGTGCATTCCAGATCCTAAACACTCACTGAATCTGCCTCCACCACAGTCTCAGATAGTGCATTCCAGATCCTAAACACTCACCGAACCTGCCTCCACCACACTCTCAGCCATTGCATTCCAGATCCTAAACACTTACTGAACCTGCCTCCACCACACTCTCAGACAGTGCATTCCAGATCCTAAACACTCACTGAACATGCCTCCACCACACTCTCAGACAGTGCATTCCAGATCCTAAACACTCACTGAACATGCCTCCACCACACTCTCAGACAGTGCATTCCAGATCCTAAACACTCACTGAACCTGCCTCCACCACACTCTCAGATAGTGCATTCCAGATCCTAAACACTCACTGAACCTGCCTCCACCACATTCTCAGACAGTGTATTCCAGATCCTAAAAACTCACAGAACCTGCCTCCACCACACTCTCAGACATTGCATTCCAGATCCTAAACACTCACTGAACATGCCCCCACTACACTCTCAGACAGTGCATTCCAGATCCTAAATACTCACTGAACCTGCCTCCACTGCACTCTCAGATAGTGCATTCCAGATCCTAAACACTCACTGAACCTGCCTCCACCACACTCTCAGACAGTGCATTCCAGATCCTAAACACTCACCGAACCTGCCTCCACCACACTCTCAGACAGTATATTCCAGTTCCTAAACACTCACTGAACCTACCTCCACCAAATTTTCTGACAGTATATTCCAGATCCTAAACACTCACTGAACCTGCCTCCACCGCACTCTCACAAAGTGCATTCCAGATTCTGAACACTCACTGAACCTGCCTCCACCACACTCTCAGATAGTGCATTCCAGATCCTAAACACTCACTGAACCTGCCTCCACCACACTCTCAGACAGTGCATTCCAGATCCTAAACACTCACTGAACCTGCCTCCACCACACTCTCAGATAGTGCATTCCAGATCCGAAACACTCACTGAACATGCCTCCACCACACTCTCAGACAGTGCATTCCAGATCCTAAACACTCACTGAACCTGCCTCCACCACACTCTCAGATAGTGCATTCCAGATCCTGAACACTCACCGAACCTGCCTCCACCACATTCTCAGACAGTGTATTCCAGATCCTAAACACTCACTGAACCTGCCTCCACCACACTCTCAGACATTGCATTCCAGATCCTAAACAATCACTGAACATGCCCCCACCACACTCTCAGACAGTGCATTCCAGATCCTAAATACTCACTGAACCTGCCTCCACTACACTCTCAGATAGTGCATTCCAGATCCTAAACACTCACTGAACCTGCCTCCACCACACTCTCAGACAGTGCATTCCAGATCCTAAACACTCACCGAACCTGCCTCCACCACACTCTCAGACAGTATATTCCAGTTCCTAAACACTCACTGAACCTACCTCCACCAAATTTTCTGACAGTATATTCCAGATCCTAAACACTCACTGAACCTCCCTCCACCGCACTCTCACGCAGTGCATTCCAGATTCTGAACACTCACTGAACCTGCCTCCACCACACTCTCAGATAGTGCATTCCAGATCCTAAACACTCACTGAACCTGCCTCCACGACACTCTCAGACAGTGCATTCCAGATCCAAAACACTCACTGAACCTGCCTCCACCACACACTCAGACAGTGCATTCCAGATCCGAAACACTCACTGATCCTGCCTCCACCGCACTCTCAGACTGTGTATTCAAGATCCTAAACAATCACTGAACCTGCCTCCACCACACTCTCAGACAGTGCATTCCAGATCCTAAACACTCACTGAACCTGCCTCCACCACACTGTCAGACATTGTATTCCAGATCCTAAACACTCAATGAACCTGCCTCCACCAAACTCTCAGACAGTGCATTCCAGATCCTAAACATTCACTGAACCTGCCTCCACCACACTCTCAGACAATATATTCCAGATCCTAAACACTCACTGAACCTACCTCCACCACATTCTCAGACAGTGCTTTCCAGATCCTGAACACTCACTGAACCTGCCTCCACCACACTCTCAGACAGTGCATTCCAGATCCTAAACACTCACTGGACCTGCCTCCACCACACTGTCAGACATTGTATTCCAGATCCTAAATACTCAATGAACCTGCCTCCACCCAACTCTCAGACAGTGCATTCCAGATCCTAAACATACACCGAACCTGCCTCCACCACACTCTCAGACAGTATATTCCAGTTCCTAAACACTCACTGAACCTACCTCCACCAAATTTTCAGACAGTATATTCCAGATCCTAAACACTCACTGAACCTGCCTCCACCAAACTCTCAGACAGTGCATTCCAGATCCTAAACATTCACCGAACCTGCCTCCACCACACTCTCAGACAGTGCATTCCAGATCCTAAACACACACTGAACCTGCCTCCACCACACTCTCAGACATTGCATTCCAGATCCTAAACACTCACTGAACCTGCCTCCACCACACTCTCAGGCAGTGCATTCCAGATCGAAAACACTCACTGAACCTGCCTCCACCACACTCTCAGGCAGTGCATTCCAGATCGAAAATACTCACTGAACCTGCCTCCACCACACACTCAGACAGTGCATTCCAGATCCTAAACACTCAATGAACCTGCCTCCACCACACTCTCAGACAGTGCATTCCAGATCCTAAACACTCACTGAAACTGCCTCCACCAACCTCTGAAACAGTGCATTCCAGATCCTAAACAATCACTGAACCTGCCACCACCACACACTCAGACAGTGCATTCCAGATCCTAAACACTCACTGAACCTGCCTCCACCACACTCTTAGACAGAGCATTCTAGATCCTAAACAATCACTGAACCTGCCTCCACCACACTCTCAGGCAGTGCATTCCAGATCGAAAATACTCACTGAAACTGCCTCCACCAACCTCTGAAACAGTGCATTCCAGATCCTAAACAATCACTGAACCTGCCTCCACCATACACTCAGAAAGTGCATTCCAGATCCAAAACACTCACTGAACCTGCCTCCACCACACTCTCAGACAGTGCATTCCAGATCCTAAACATTCACTGAACCTGCCTCCACCACACTCTTAGACAGTGCATTCCAGATCCTAAACAATCACTGAACCTGCCTCCACCACACACTCAGAAAGTGCATTCCAGATCCTAAACACTCATTGAACCTGCCTCCACCACACTCTCAGGCAGTGCATTCCAGATCGAAAATACTCACTGAACCTGCCTCCACCAACCTCTGAAACAGTGCATTCCAGATCCTAAACACTCACTTAACCTGCCTCCACCACACTCTCAGAAAGTGCATTCCAGATCCTAAACACTCACTTAACCTGCCTCCACCACACTCTCAGACAGTGCATTCCAGATCCTAAATACCCACTGAACCTGCCTCCATCACACTCTCAGACAGTGCATTTTTGTCCTAAATACTCACTTAACCTGCCTCCACCACACTCTCAGACAGTGCATTCCAGATCCTAAACACTCACTTAACCTGCCTCCACCACACTCTCAGACAGTGCATTCCAGATCCGAAATACCCACTGAACCTGCCTCCATCACACTCTCAGACAGTGCATTTTTGTCCTAAATACTCACTTAACCTGCCTCCACCACACTCTCAGACAGTGCATTCCAGATCCGAAACACTCACTGAACCTGCCTCCACCACACTCTCAGACAGTGCATTCCAGATCCTAAACACTCACTGAACCTCCCTCCACCACACTCTCAGACAGTGCATTCCAGATCCTAAACACTCAATGAACCTGCCTCCACCAAACTCTCAGACAGTGCATTCCAGATCCTAAACATTCACTGAACCTGCCTCCATCACACTCTCAGACAGTGCATTCCAGATCCGAAACACTCACTGACCTGCCTCCACCACACTCTCAGACATTGTATTCCAGATCCTAAACACTCAATGAACCTGCCTCCACCAAACTCTCAGACAGTGCATTCCAGATCCTAAACCTTCACTGAACCTGCCTCCATCACACTCTCAGACAGTGCATTCCAGATCCGAAACACTCACTGAACCTGCCTCCACCACACTCTCAGACAGTGCATTCCAGATCCTAAACACTCACTTAACCTGCCTCCACCACACTCTCAGACAGTGCATTCCAGATCCTAAACACTCACTGAACCTACCTCCACCACATTCTCAGACAGTGCATTCCAGATCCTGAACACTCACTGAACCTGCCTCCACCACACTCTCAGACAGTGCATTCCAGATCCTAAACACTCACTGGACCTGCCTCCACCACACTGTCAGACATTGTATTCCAGATCCTAAATACTCAATGAACCTGCCTCCACCAAACTCTCAGACAGTGCATTCCAGATCCTAAACATACTCCGAACCTGCCTCCACCACACTCTCAGACGGTATATTCCAGTTCCTAAACACTCACTGAACCTACCTCCACCAAATTTTCAGACAGTATATTCCAGATCCTAAACACTCACTGAACCTGCCTCCACCACACTCCCAGACAGTGTATTCCAGATCCTAAACAATCACTGAACCTGCCTCCACCACACTCTCAGACAGTGCATTCCAGATCCTAAACACTCACTGAACCTGCCTCCACCACACTGTCAGACATAGAACATAGAACATAGAACATACAGCACAGAACAGGCCCTTCGGCCCACAATGTTGTGCCGATCCTTTGTCCTCTGTCAAGGACAATTTAATCTATACCCCATCATTCTCCTTTATCCATATACCTATCCAAAAGCCTTTTGAAAGTCCCTAAAGTTTCTGACTCAACAACTTTGTTACAACTCTGCATTCCAGATCCTAAACACACACTGAACCTGCCTCCACCACACTCTCAGACAGTGCATTCCAGATCCTAAACAATCACTGAACCTGCCTCCACCACACTCTCTGACAGTGCATTCCAGATCCTAAACACTCACTGAACCTGCCTCCACCACACTCTCAGGCAGTGCATTCCAGATCGAAAATACTCACTGAACCTGCCTCCACCACACTCTCAGACAGTGCATTCCAGATCCTAAACACTCAATGAACCTGCCTCCACCACACTGTCAGACAATGCATTCCAGATCCTAAACACTCACTGAACCTGCCTCCACCACACTCTCAGACAGTATATTCCAGATCCTAAACACTCACTGAACCTGCCTCCACCACACTCTCAGACAGTGCATTCCAGATCCTAAACACTCAATGAACCTGCCTCCACCACACTCTCAGACAGTGCATTCCAGATCCTAAACACTCACTGAACCTGCCTCCACCACACTCTCAAGCAGTGCATTCCAGATCCTAAACACTCACTGAACCTGCCTCCACCACACTGTCAGACAGTGTATTCCAGATCCTAAACACTCAATGAACCTGAGACCACCACATTCTCTAACAGTGCATTCCAGATCCTAAACAATCACTGAAGCTGCCTCCACCACACTCTCAGGCAGTGCATTCCAGATCGAAAATACTCACTGAACCTGCCTCCACCACACTCTCAGACAGTGCATTCCAGATCCTAAACACTCACTGAACCTGCCTCCACCACACTCTTAGACAGAGCATTCTAGATCCTAAACAATCACTGAACCTGCCTCCACCACACTCTCAGGCAGTGCATTCCAGATTGAAAATACTCACTGAACCTGCCTCCACCAACCTCTGAAACAGTGCATTCCAGATCCTAAACAATCACTGAACCTGCCTCCACCACACACTCAGACAGTGCATTCCAGATCCTAAACACTCACTGAACCTGCCTCCACCACACTCTCAGGCAGTGCATTCCAGATTGAAAATACTCACTGAACCTGCCTCCACCAACCTCTGAAACAGTGCATTCCAGATCCTAAACAATCACTGAACCTGCCTCCACCACACACTCTGACAGTGCATTCCAGATCCTAAACACTCACTGAACCTGCCTCCATCACACTCTCAGACAGTGCATTTTTGTCCTAAATACTCACTTAACCTGCCTCCACCACACTCTCAGACAGTGCATTCCAGATCTGAAACACTCACTTAACCTGCCTCCACCACACTCTCAGACAGTGCATTCCAGATCCTAAACACTCACTTAACCTGCCTCCACCACACTCTCAGACAGTGCATTCCAGATCCTAAACACTCACTGAACCTGCCTCCATCACACTCCCAGACAGTGCATTCCAGATCCTAAGCACTCACTGAACCTGCCTCCACCACACTCTCAGACAGTGCATTCCTGTCCTAAACACTCACTTAACCTGCCTCCACCACACTCTCAGAAAGTGCATTCCAGATCCTAAACACTCACTTAACCTGCCTCCACCACACTCTCAGACAGTGCATTCCAGATCCTAAACACTCACTTAACCTGCCTCCACCACACTCTCAGACAGTGCATTCCAGATCCTAAACACACACTGAACCTGCCTCCACCACATTCTCAGAAAGTGTATTCCAGATCCTAAACACTCACTTAACCTGCCTCCACCACACTCTCAGACAGTGCATTCCAGATACTAAACACTCACTGAATATGCCTCCACCACACTCTCAGACAGTGCATTCCAGATCCTAAACACTCACTGAACCTGCCTCCCCCACACTCTCAGACATTGCATTCCAGATCCTAAACACTCACTGAACCTGCCTCCACCACACTCTCAGACAGTGCATTCCAGATCCTAAACACTCACTGAACCTTCCTCCACCACACTCTCAGATAGTGCATTCCAGATTCTAAACACTCACTGAACCTGCCTCCACCACACTCTCAGGCAGTGCATTCCAGATCCTAAACATTCACTGAACCTGCCTCCACCACACTCTCAGGCAGTGCATTCAAGATCCTAAACACTCACTGAACCTGCCTCCATCACACTCTCAGACAGTGCATTCCTGTCCTAAACACTCACTTAACCTGCCTCCACCACACTCTCAGAAAGTGCATTCCAGATCCTAAACAATCACTGAACCTGCGTCCACCACACTCTTAGACAGAGCATTCTAGATCCTAAGCAATCACTAAACCTGCCTCCACCACACTCTCAGGCAGTGCACTCCAGATCGAAAATACTCACTGATCCTGCCTCCACCAACCTCTGAAACAGTGCATTCCAGATCCTGAGCACTCACTGAACCTGCCGACACAACACTCTCAGACAGTGTATTCCAGATCCTAAACACTCACTGAAGCTGCCTCCACCACACTCTCAGACAGTGCATTCCAGATCCTAAACACTCACTTAACCTGCCTCCACCACATTCTCAGAAAGTGTATTCCAGATCCTAAACACTCACTTAACCTGCCTCCACCACACTCTCAGACAGTGCATTCCAGATCCTAAACACTCACTGAACATGCCTCCACCACACTCTCAGACTGTGCATTCCAGATCCTAAACACTCACTGAACCTGCCTCCACCACACTCTCAGACAGTGCATTCCTGATCCTAAACACTCAATTAACCTGCCTCCACCACACTCTCAGACAGTGCATTCCAGATCCTAAACACTCACTGAACCTGCCTCCACCACACTCTCAGATAGTGCATTCCAGATTCTAAACACTCACTGAACCTGCCTCCACCACACTCTCAGGCAGTGCATTCCAGATCCTAAACACTCACTGAACCTGCCTCCACCACACTCTCAGGCAGTGCATTCAAGATCCTAAACACTCACTGAACCTGCCTCCATCACACTCTCAGACAGTGCATTCCAGATCCTAAACACTCACTGAACCTGCCTCCACCACACTCTCAGACAGTGCATTCCAGATCCTAAACAATCACTGAACCTGCCTCCACCACACTCTTAGACAGAGCATTCTAGATCCTAAGCAATCACTAAACCTGCCTCCACCACACTCTCAGGCAGTGCATTCCAGATCGAAAATACTCACTGATCCTGCCTCCATCAACCTCTGAAACAGTGCATTCCAGATCCTAAACAATCACTGAACCTGCCTCCACCACACACTATGAAAGTGCATTCCAGATCCTGAGCACTCACTGAACCTGCCGACACAACACTCTCAGACAGTGTATTTCAGATCCTAAACACTCAATGAACCTGCCTCCACCACACTGTCAGACAATGCATTCCAGATCCTAAACACTCACTGAACCTGCCTCCATCACACTCTCAGACAGTGCATTCCAGATCCTAAACACTCACTGAACCTGCCTCCACAACACTCTCAAGCAGTGCATTCCAGATCCTAAACACTCACTGAACCTGCCTCCACCACACTGACAGACAGTGTATTCCAGATCCTAAACACTCAATGAACCTGCCACCACCACATTCTCAGGCAGTGCATTCCAGATCCTAAACAATCACTGAACCTGCCTCCAGCACACACTCAGACAGTGCATTCCAGATCCTAAACACTCACTGAACCTGCCTCCACCACACTCTCAGACAGTGCATTCCAGATCCTAAACACACACTGAACCTGCCTCCACCACACTCTCAGGCAGTGCATTCCAGATCCTAAACACTCACTGAACCTGCCTCCACCACACTCTCAGACAGTGCATTCCAGATCCTAAACACTCACTGAACCTGCCTCCATCACACTCTCAGACAGTGCATTCCTGTCCTAAACACTCACTTAACCTGCCTCCACCACACTCTCAGACAGTGCATTCCGGATCCTAAACACGCACTGAAACTGCCTCCACCACACTCTCAGACAGTGCATTCCAGATCCTAAACACTCACCGATCCTGCCTCCACCACACTCTCAGACAGTATATTCCAGTTCCTAAACACTCACTGAACCTACCTCCACCAAATTCTCAGACAGTGTATTCCAGATCCTAAACACTCACTGAACCTGCCTCCACCGCACTCTCACGCAGTGTATTCCAGATCCTAAACACTCACTGAACCTGCCTCCACCACACTCTCAGACAGTGCATTCCAGATCCTAAACACTCACCGATCCTGCCTCCACCACACTCTCAGACAGTATATTCCAGTTCCTAAACACTCACTGAACCTACCTCCACCAAATTCTCAGACAGTGTATTCCAGATCCTAAACAGACACTGAATCTGCCTCCACCACACTCTCAGACAGTGCATTCCAGATCCTAAACACTCACTGAACCTGCCTCCACCACACTGTCAGACAGTGTATTCCAGATCCTAAACACTCAATGAACCTGCCTCCACCAAACTCTCAGACAGTGCATTCCAGATCCTAAACATTCACTGAAGCTGCCACCACCAAACTCTCAGACAGTGCATTCCAGATCCTAAACATTCACTGAACCTGCCTCCACCACACTCTCAGACAGTGTATTCCAGATTCTCAATACTCACTGAACCTGCCTCCACCAAACTCTCAGACAGTGTTTCCAGATCCTAAACACTCACTGAACCTGCCTCCACCACACTCTCAGACAGCGAATGCCACATTATAAACACTCACTGAACCTGCCCCCATCACACTTTCAGACAGAGCATTCCAGATACTAAACACACACTGAACCTGCCTTCATCACACTCTCAGACAGTGTATTCCAGATCCTAAACACTAACTGAACCTGCCTCCACCACCCTCTCAGACAGTGCATTCCAGATCCTGAACACTAACTGAACCTGCCTCCACCACACTGTCAGACAGTGCATTCCAGATTCTAAACACTCACTGAACCTGCCTCCACCACACTCTCAAGCAGTGCATTCCAGATCCTAAACACTCACTGAACCTGCCTCCACCACACTCTCAGACAATGCTTTCCAGATCCTAATCACTCACTGAACCTGCCTCCACCAAACTCTCAGACAGTGCATTCCAGATCCTAAACATTCACTGAACCTGCCACCACCACACTCTCAGACAGTGCATTCCAGATCCTAAGCACTCATTGAACCTGCCTCCACCACACTGTCAGAGAGTGTATTCCAGATCCTAAACACTCTCTGAACCTGCCTCCACCACACTCTCAGACAGTGCATTCCGAATCCTAAACACTCACTGTACCTGCCTCCACCACACTGTCAGAGAGTGTATTCCAGATCCTAAACACTCTCTGAACCTGCCTCCACCACACTGTCAGAGAGTGTATTCCAGATCCTAAACACTCTCTGAACCTGCCTCCACCACTCTCAGACAATGTATTCCAGATCCTAAACACTCACTGAACCTACCTCCACCACACTCTCAGACAGTGCATTCCAGATCCTAAACACTCACTGAACCTGCCTCCACCACACTCTCAGACAATGTATTCCAGATCCTAAACACTCACTGAACCTACCTCCACCACACTCTCAGACAGTGCATTCCAGATCCTAAACACTCACTGAACCTACCTCCACCACACTCTCAGACAGTGTATTCCAGATCCTAAACACTCTCTGAACCTGCCTCCACCACACTCTCAGACAGTGCATTCCAGATCCTAAACACTCACAGAATCTACCTCCACCACATTCTCAGACAGTGTATTCCAGATCCTAAACACTCTCTGAACCTGCCTCCACCACACTCTCAGACAGTGCATTCCAGATCCTAAACACTCACTGAACCTACCTCCACCACACTCTCAGACAGTGTATTCCAGATCCTAAACACTCTCTGAACCTGCCTCCACCACACTCTCAGACAGTGCATTCCAGATCCTAAACACTCTCTGAACCTGGCTCCACCACACTCTCAGACAGTGCATTCCTAATCCTAAACACTCACTGAACCTGCCGACACAACACTCTCAGACAGTGCATTCCAGATCCTAAACATTCACTGAACCTGCCACCACCACACTGTCAGAGAGTGTATTCCAGATCCTAAACACTCTCTGAACCTGCCTCCACCACACTGTCAGAGAGTGTATTCCAGATCATAAACACTCACTGAACCTGCCGACACAACACTCTCAGGCAGTGCATTCCAGATCCTAAACATTCACTGAACCTGCCACCACCACACTGTCAGAGAGTGTATTCCAGATCCTGAACACTCTCTGAACCTGCCTCCACCACACTCTCAGAAAGTCCTTTCCAGATCCTAAACACTCACTGAACCTGCCACCACCACACTGTCAGAGAGTGTATTCCAGATCCTGAACACTCTCTGAACCTGCCTCCACCACACTCTCAGACAGTGGGTGTACCTATGGGTGTACCTACCCCACATGGACTGCAGCGGTTCAAGAAGGCAGCTCACCACCACCTTCTCAAGGGCAATTAGGGATGGGCAATAAATGCTGGTCTGGCCAGCGTCGCCCAAATCCCATGAATACATTTTTTAAAACTCTTTCCTAACTCCCTAAACTCAGCCTGCAGGACCTCATTCCTCTTCCTTCCTATGTCCTTGGTACCAATGTGGACCACTACCTCTGGCTGTGCACCCTCACCCTCCAGAATGCCCTGTAGTCACTTAGTGATATCCATGGTAACATTCCATCCTGGAATCACGTCTGCGATCACAGAAACACCTGTATTTTCTCCTCAGTCCCTGCACTGCTGAGTCAGCCATGGTTCTCTGGTCATGACTCTCGCTGCACTCTCCAGAGGAATCTTCTCTCCCATCTGTACTCAGAACTGAATACTGGTTAGAAAGTGGGGTGCTCTCCGGGGACTCCTGCACTACCTGCCTTGTCCTTCTTGGCTGTCTGGCCGCCACCCAGTCCCTCTCTGCTTGCGCTCTCTTAAGCTGCAAGGTGACCACCTTCTGAAACATGCTATCTACATATCTCTCATCCTCGTGAATGCCCCTCAGTGACACCAGCTGCTCCTCAAGTTTCAACATTTCACCCTCGGGTTTTTGCATTTGGTCGCACTTTTTACACATGTAGCTGTCCAGGACATGGGCAGGGTCCAGGAGTCCCCACACTGAAGAGAGCTTTTTTAGCCCAATGAGAGGAGGCACAATTCTAGATTTAGGCTTAGTAAAATGAAGCTGGGCAAGTGGATGAAGTGGCAGTGGGTGACAATTTTGGAGATTATTTACCATAACATAGTTAGATTTAGCATTATGATAGTCATAGAGAGATACAGTACCGAAACAGGCCCTTCGGCCCAACGAGTCCGCGCTAACCTTCAACCACCCATTTATACTAATCCTACATTAATCCCATTTTTTCCCTCTCACATCCCCACCTTCCCTCAATTCTCCTACCACCTACCCACACGAGGGGCAATCTTTTTACAATGGCCAATTTACCTATCGACTCGCAAGTCTTTGGCATGTGGGAGGAAACCGGAGCACCCGGAGAAAACCCGCGTGGTCACAGGGAGAACTTGCAAACTCCACACAGGCAGTACCCAGAACCGAACCCGGGTCGCTGGAGCTTTGAGGCTGCGGTGCTAACCACTGCACCACTGAAACAAATATAGAACAGGAGCGAAAGTTCTAAATTGGGGAAGGCAAATTTTACAAAGCTGAGAGGTGATCTGGTGAAAGTGGACTGGATACAGCTACTTGAAGGAAAATCAGTGGGAGGCATTCAAAAGTGAGATTCTATGGGCACAGTGTAGAAAAAAGGGTGGTACTGCCAACTCTAGAGCCCCTGGTTATCTAGAAGCATACGGAATAAGATAAAGCAGAAAAAGAAAGCTTATAATAGTCATGAAAAACTTAATACTTTAGAAAGCCTAGAGGAGTATAGAAAGTGCAGGGTGAAGTAAAAAAGGAAATTAGGAAAGAAAAGAGAGAACACGAAATATTATTGGCAGGTAAAATCAAGGAAAACCGGAAGAAGTTTTATCAGTACATTAAGAGCATGAGGATAACTAAGGAAAGGGTAGGACCTATCAGAGATGTACAAGGGAACTTATGCTTGAATGCAGAAGATGTGGGCAGGGTTCTTATTGAGTACTTTGCCTTCACGAAGAAGAGGGTTGATGCAGACATAGTAGTTAAAGAGGAGGAGTGAGAAATATTAGATACGGTAAGCAGAATGAGAGAGGAAGTACTAGAGGGTCTAACATAAAGGCCTGCTCGGGCCTGCAAAAAAAAACCTGACCCGAGCCCGACAGAACCACATCCGACTCGAGCCCGACCCGGCCCAAGTCCTTCCATTTTCTCCCGCGCCCAACCTGACCCGACAATCGGTTAACTTAACATAGAACATAGAACATAGAAAATACAGCACAGAACAGGCCCTTCGGCCCACGATGTTGTGCCGATCCTTTGTCCTCTGTCAAGGACAATTTAATCTATACCCCATCATTCTCCTTTATCCATATACCTATCTAAAAGCCGTTTGAAAGTCCCTAAAGTTTCTGACTCAACAACTTCCCCAGGCAAGGCATTCCATGCCCCGACCACTCTCTGGGTAAAGAACCTTCCCCTGACATCCCCCTTATATCTCCCACCCTTCACCTTAAATTTATGACCCCTTGTAACGCTTTGCTCCACCCGGGGAAAAAGTTTCTGACTGTCTACCCTATCTATTCCCCTGATCATCTTATAAACCTCTATCATGTCACCCCTCATCCTTCTCCGTTCTAATGAGAAGAGGCCTAGAATGTTCAGCCTTTCCTCGTAAGACTTATTCTCCATTCCAGGCAACATCCTGGTAAATCTCCTCTGCACCCTCTCCAAGGCTTCCACATCCTTCCTAAAATGAGGCGACCAGAACTGCACACAGTACTCCAAATGAGGCCTTACCAAGGTCCTGTACAGCTGCATCATCACCTCACGGCTCTTAAATTCAATCCCTCTGCTAATGAACGCTAACACCCCATATGCCTTCTTCACAGCCCTATCCACTTGAGTTGCAACTTTCAACGATCTATGCACATAGACCCCAAGGTCTCTCTGCTCCTCCACATGCCCAAGAACCCTACCGTTAACCCAGTATTTTGCATTCGTGTTTGTCCTTCCAAAATGGACGACCTCACACTTTTCAGGGTTAAACTCCATCTGCCACTTTTCAGCCCAGCACTGCAACCTATCCAAGTCCCTTTGCAGACGACAATAGCCCTCCTCGGTATCCACAACTCCACCAACCTTTGTATCATCTGCAAATTTACTGACCCACCCTTCGACTTCTTCATCCAAGTCGTTAATAAAAATCACAAACAGGAGAGGACCCAGAACTGATCCCTGTGGCACGCCACTGGTAACTGGGCTCCAGGCTGAGTATTTACCATCTAAGACCACTCTCTGCCTTCTATCAGTTAGCCAATTCTTAATCCAACTGGCCACATTCCCCACTATCCCATGCCTCCTGACTTTCTCCATAAGTCTACCATGGGGGACCTTATCAAATGCCTTACTAAAATCCATGTACACCACATCCACTGGTTTACCCTCATCCACTTGCTTGGTCACCTGCTCAAAGAATTCAATCAGGCTTGTGAGGCAAGACCTACCCCTCACAAAACCGTGCTGACTGTCCCGAATCAAGCAGTGTCTTTCCAGATGCTCAGAAATCCTATCCCTCAGCACCTTTTCCATCAACTTGCCTACCACCGAAGTAAGACTAACTGGCCTGTAATTCCCAGGGTTGTTCCTATTCCCTTTCTTGAACAGGGGCACAACATTTGCCACCCTCCAATCACCTGGTACCACCCCCGTCAACAGAGAAGATGAAAAGATCATTGCCAGCGGCTCTGCAATTTCATCCCTTGCTTCCCATAACATCCTTGGATATACCCCGTCAGGCCCGGGAGACTTGTCTATCTTCAAGTTATTCAAAAACCCCAACACATCTTCCCTCCTAACGAGCACTTCCTCGAGCTTACCAGTCTGTTTCACACCGTCCTCTTCAGTAATACACCCCTTCTCATTCGTAAATACCGAAGAGAAGTACTCATTCAAAACCTCACTTATCTCTTCCGGCTCAACACACAGTCTCCCGCTATTGTCCTTGACCGGACCTACGGTCCCCCTAGTCATCCTCATATTTCTGACATACGCGTAAAAGGCCTTGGGGTTTTCTTTTATCCTACCCGCCAAGCATTTTTCATGCCCTCTCTTAGCTCTCCTAATCCCTTTCTTCAGATCCTTCCTGGCCATCTTGTATCCCTCCAGAGCTATGCCTGTGCCCTTTTTCCTCAACCTTATATACGCATCCTTCTTCTTCCTAACAAGACTCTCAACCTCTCTTGTCAACCACGGTTCCCTCACATGACCATCCCTTCCCTGTCTGACAGGGACATGCTTATCAATGGCCCCTACTATCTGCTCCTTGAAAAAGTTCCACATTTCGACCGTGCCCTTCCCTGCCAGCATATGCTCCCAACTTATGCTCCTCAGTTCCTGCCTGACAGCATCATATCTACCCTTCCCCCAATTGTAAACCTTGCCCTGTTGCACATACCTATCCCTCTCCATTACCACAGTGAATGCTACAGAATTGTGATCACTATCTCCAAAGTGCTCGCCCACCAACAGCTCTATCACTTGCCCTGGTTCATTACCTAGTACCAAATCCAATATTGCCTCCCCTCTGGTCGGGCAGTCTACATACTGAGTCAGAAAAGCTTCCTGGACATACTGCACAAACACTACCCCATCCAAACTATTCGATCTAAAGAGTTGCCAATCAATATTTGGGAAGTTGAAATCCCCCATAATTACTACCCTGTGACTTCTGCTCCTTTCCAAAATCTGTTTCCCAATCTGCTCTTCCACCTCCCTGCTGCTATTGGGGGGCCGATAGAAAACTCCCATCAAGGTGACTGCTCCTTTCCTGTTCCTGACCTCAACCCACAGTGCCTCAGTCGGCAGATCCTCCTCGAAAATTCTTTCAGCAGTTGTTACACTATTTCTAACTAACAATGCCACCCCCCCACCTCTTTTACCACCATTCCTAATCTTATGAAAACATCTATAACCAGGTACCTCCAAGAACCATTCCTCCCCCTCACCTATCCACGTTTCAGTGATGGCCACAACATCGTAGTCCCAAGTGCCCATCCACGCCTTCAATTCACTCACCTTATTCCTGATGCTTCTTGCGTTGAAGTATACGCACTTTAACCCTTCTCCGTGCCCATCTGTCCTCTGCGACAGTGCTACCTTCCCCAATACCTCACTACACTCTTTGTCTTTCTGAGTGGACCCACTGGTCCCTGGACTACAAGTCCGGTTCCCATCCCCCTCCCAAACTAGTTTAAACCCTCCCGAACAGTACTAGCAAACCTCCCTCCCAGGATATTGGTGCCCCTCTGGTTCAGATGCAGCCCGTCCTGTTTGAACAGGTCCCATCTTCCCCAGAATGCAGTCCAATTATCCAAGAACTGGAAGCCCTCCCTCCTACACCATTCCTGCAGCCACGTGTTCAGCTGTGCTCTCTCCCTATTCCTAGCCTCACTATCACGTGGCGCCGGCAACAAACCAGAGATAACAACTCTGTCCGTCCGAGCTTTCAGCTTCCAGCCTAACTCCCTAAACTCACTTCTAACATCTGTGCCACCCTTCCTTCCTACGTCGTTGGTGCCAATGTGCACCACGACCTCTGGCTGCTCCCCCTCCCCTTTAAGGATCCTGAAGACGCGATCACAAACATCACGGACCCTGGCACCAGGGAGGCAACAAACCATCCGTGCGTCTCGCTTGCGCCCACAGAACCGCCTGTCGGTACTCCTCACCATCGAGTCCCCGATGACTAGTGCTCTCCCGTTCTCCCTCCTTCCCTTCTGAGCCACAGTGCAGGACCCCGTGCCAGAGGCCCGTTCACTGCAGCCTGCCCCCGATAGGCCGTCCCCCCCAACAGTATCTAAAACTGTATACTTGTTGCTGAGGGGAACGACCACAGGAGATCCCTGCACTGACCTCTTCCCACCTCTAACTGTTACCCAGCTGCCTTTGTTTTGTGGAGTAACGACATCCCTGTAGCTTCTATCTATCACCCCCTCAGCTTCCCGAATGATCCTCAGTTCATCCAGCTCCAGCTCCAGTTCCCTAACACGGTCTGATAGGAGCTGGAGACGGATGCACTTCCAGCAGGTGAAGTCGGCAGGGTCACCGGAGGTTCCCCTCACCTCGAACATACTGCAGGAGGAGCACTGCACTCCCCTGGCTGCCATTTCTTTTACTCAATTACCCCTTAATTAAGTACAAATATAGATATTAACAAAAACAGTGAAATAGCTTACCTGTTCAGTCCTTTTTGGTTAGAGGAGGAGGGTAAAAAGGGTCTTATTATTAGGTTAGAGGAGGAGGATGGGTGGGAGACACTACATGTGTAGTGTCTCGGGTTAACTCTGCTCCGCACCTTTAAAGAAAATACCTACCCAGGAGTCCTTGCTGCCGTCCAGCTTCCGGTTCCTCCCGCGCCAAAAGTAACTTGAACACAAGGAAAACAGTAAGTACAACTTTTAAAACACAGCTCCTGGTGCCTTCACTTACCCACCGAAGAGTCGCTACCTTCTCCTGCTGCTCCGCAGTTGCTGTTGCTGTTTGAACAAGCTTAAAATAAATGTAACAAAACCACCTTTCAGGTCCAAAAATTACATTAACAGTGGAGCCACTTACCTATGATGGAGTGTGTCCGATCCAGCCCAACCCGAGCCCAAATGCAGACCCAGAAGTGCAACCCAAACCCCACACATGTGGTCTGGTCCCGTCGGGTTCGGGTCTACTAGCAGGCCTTTAATCTGACATCCTTGAAAGTGGATAAATCACAAGGGCCGGATAGATTGCATCCCAGGTTGTTAAAGGAAACCAGGGAAGCAACAGCAGATGCGCTGAGGATCATCTTCAAATCCTCACAGGATACAGGTGAGATACCAGAGGATTGGAGGTCTGAGAACGTTGTACTATTGTTATAAAGGGTGTGAGGGATCGGCCAAATTGTTATAGGCTGGTCAGTCTGACCTCGGTGATGGGCAAGTTATTAGAATCAATTCTGATAGGATAAACTGCCACTTAGAAAGGCACAGATTTATCAGGGATAGTCAGCATGGATGTGTTAAGGGAAGGTCTGTCTTACTAACTTAATTGAATTTTTTGAGGAAGTAACAAGGAGGATTGATGAGAGTAGTGCAGTGGATGTGGTCTACATGGATTTTAGTAAGACAATTGACAAGGTCCCACATGGCAGACTGATCAGTAAAATGAAAGCCCATGGGATACAGGGGAATGTGGCAGGTTGGATCCAAAATTGGCTCAGGACCAGGAAACAAAGGGTAGTAGTTGACGGAAGTTTTTTGTGAATGGAAAGCAGTTTCCAATGGCATTCCACGGGGCTCAGTGTTGGGTCCCTTCCTATTTGTGGTATATATTAATGATTTGGACTTAAATATGTGAGGTCTGATTGAGAAATTTGCAAATGACACAAAAATTGGCCGTGCAGTTGATATTGAAGAGATGGCTGTAGACTCCAGAATGATATCAATGGTTTGGTTGAGTGGGCGGAAAAGCGGCAAATGGAATTCAATCCGGAGAAGTGTGAGGTAATGCATTTGGGGAGGGCAAACAAAGCGAGGGAATACACAATAAACAGGAGGATAGAGGAAGTGAGAGACCTTGGAGTGCATGTCCACAGGTCCCTGAAGGTGGTAGGACAGGTAGATAGAGTGGTGAAGAAGGCATATGGAATGCTTTCCTTTATTGGCTGAGGTATGGAATACAAAAGCAGGATGTAATGCTGGAACTGTATAAAACACTGGTTAGGCCACAGCTGGAGTATTGTGTACAGTTCTGGTCACCACATTACAGGAAGGACATAATTGCTCTGGAGAGAATACAGAGGAGATTTACAAGAATGTTGCCAGGGCTTGAAAGTTGCAGCTATGAGGAAAGATTGGATAGGCTAGGGTTGTTTTCCTTAGAACAGAGCAGGCTGAGGGGTGACTTATGAAGGGCCGTAGGCACAGAATTAAGGTGATTGGTAGAAGGGTTAGAGGGGACATGAGGAAAAACCTTCTCACCCAGAGGGTGGTGGGTGTCTGGAATTCACTACCAGGAACAGTGATGGAGGCAGAAACCCTCAACTCATTTAAAAGGTACCTGGACATGCACCTGAAGTGCTGTAACCTGCAAGGCTTTGGACCAGGTGCTGGAAGGTGGGATTAGAATGGGTGGCTAGTTTTTTTCAGCCGGCACAGACACAATGGGCTGAATCTGTGCCGAAAATATTCTATGGTTCTATGGTTTTACCGCACATGTAGAGTTCTGGGAAGTTCTGGTGTTCATGGGAAGACCTGACAGAAAGAGTGACTGAGTGCAGGCAGTCAGCAGAAGAAAGCACACAAGGTCAAATCCAACAACGTTTCACACCAGGTTGATTATGACCCTGAGAAAAGTGCCCTCAGTGTCTCAGAGACAGATATGGTGAAGAAGAAAATGAATTGGAGGGTTCATGATTGCAGCCTGATCTCCTCTACTTCAAGTTGGCTAGTCTAAGACACCTCAGGTTAGGGTAATTATCCAAGCTGTAAACTCGGGATTGACGTATCCTGTCGCGAGACAGAAGATTTCTCATTTTCTCTCTTATTTTCTGTCTTAACAAAAACAATTTGAATTTGCTAGTCAGTGAAAAACATGGCTATACATCAGTAATCTCATCTAGACTGTTGCACATCTACCCCTCTGTATTCCATAATGTAGTGGAAGAAAATGGGTCGATCGCTAAGACTCTCCATTAATCGGATGAACCCGCAGGGCAGAAAGGGAGCGGCTTTCCTTGCCAGGCGGTGGATTGTGAGCCAGGATCCTGAAATCGGCCGGAGCGGCTTTCCCCAACCCTGAACCTCTGCATGGCGACCAGGAGCACAGCGTCAGCATGGAGGACACGAACATTGAGAAGGCCGTCCACGCACCCACTTCCCCAACACCGCCCCCCCCCCCCTCGCACCACTTCCCCCTCGCACCCCCTTCCCCCTTGCACCCCCTTCCCCCTCGCACACCCTTTCCCCCTCGCACCCGCATCCCCTCCCCCTCGCATCCCCTTCCCCCCTCGCACCTCCATTTCCCCCCACCCCTCCCCCTCACACCCCCTCTCCCCCGCACCACCTTCCCCCTGCACCACCTTCCCCCCCACACCCCCTTCCCCCTTGTACCCGTTCCCCCACCCCCTCCCCCTCACACCCCTCCGCACCCCTTACCTCCCTGCACCTCCCCCTCTCACCCCCTCCCCTCTCGCACCCCCTCCCCCCTTCCCTCTCCCTCCATGAAATTGCACAGTTTACTTGTTAGGGCCCCTGCCCAGGGATAGGAGCTACCAACCCCACTGCCTTGTGAGCATCTCGGGAGAGACCAAGGCTAAGGGAGTAAACACCAACAGAAAATCCGGAGCGGAACCCCGAAGGCGGTCATGTGTCACCTTTGGCATGTTTCCGGCAGTTCCTGCAGCCATACGTTGTGCTCTGCACTCCTTTGGACCCCACTGGGAAGGCTGAGAGGAGGGTTTTGACGCTTGGGCAACTCACAACCTCCATACATCCGCCCAGGCATGCGCCATGGACAGGACACTCCATAGTCGCCTCACAGCGACCAAAACAACACGGAAGGCAGTTACGGGTTATAAGTCCAGCTCAACTGGCGTAGAGATTGGGCGCCACAGTTTGCATTTGCCGATGGGAGAGGTCATCGCATCTCACTGGACAGCTACCGCCCACCTCAAACCGGGCAGCCCCCGGTCAATAAGGTTCTGTCCCGCCACAGTCCACCTGCTTCAATGGGTGCTTGGAGCTCAGGGTCAATGCCCGAAAAGTGGACTGCAACACCGCACCAAACAACATGAAAAAAGGAAAGAAGGTACCAGCCCTTCGTTTTGCAAGCTGGAATGTCAGAACTATGTGTCCTGGCCTGTCGGAAGACCTTACACAAATCAACGATTCTCGGAAGACCGCCATCATTAACAACGACCTCAGTAGACTCAATGTGGACATTGCAGCACTTCAGGAGACACGCCTCCCTGCGAGTGGATCTCTAGCAGAGCAAGACTACACCTTCTGGCAGGGTAGGGATCCTGAAAAACCAAGACAGCATGGAGTGGGCTTCGCCATCAGAAACTCCTTGCTCAGCATGATAGAGCCACCTACAAATGGCTCAGAACGCATACTGTCCATCCGACTGCTCACCGCCTCTGGTCCAGTACACCTACTCAGCATCTATGCTCCAACACTCTGCTCCCCACCTGAAGCTAAAGACCAGTTCTACGAGGAACTCCATAATATCATTAGTAGCATCCCCAACACCGAAAACCTGTTCCTGCTGGGGATTTTAATGCCAGGGTTGGGGCCGACCATGACTCATGGCCCTCCTGCCTTGGGCGCTATGGCATTGGAAGGATGAATGAGAACCGGCAGAGACTGCTTGAGTTGTGTACCTATCATAACCTCTGCATCACCAACTCGTTCTTTCACACTAAACCCTGTCACCAGGTTTCATGGAGGCACCCAAGATCACGTCGTTGGCACCAGCTGGACCTCATTGTCACAAGGCGAACCTCTTTAAACAGCGTTCAAATCACACACAGCTTCCACAGTGCGGACTGCGACACCGACCACTCCCTGGTGTGCAGCAAGGTTAGACTCAAACCAAAGAAGCTGCATCATTCCAAGCAGAAGGGCCACCCGCGCATCAACACGAGCAGAATTTCTTATCCACAGCTGTTACATAAGTTTCTAAATTCACTTGAAAAAGCCCTTCAAAACACTCCCACAGGGGATGCAGAGACCAAGTGGGCCCACATCAGAGACGCCATCTATGACTCAGCAATGACCACCTATGACAAACGTGTGAAGCAGAATACAGACTGGTTTCAATCTCATTTTGAAGAGCTGGAACCTGTCATAGCCGCTAAGAGCATTGCACTGCTGAACTACAAGAAAGCCCCCAGCGATTTAACATCCGTCGCACTTAATGCAGCCAGAAACACTGCACAAAGAACAGCCAGGCGCTGCGCAAATGACTACTGGCAACACCTATGCAGTCGTATTCAGCTGGCCTCCGACACAGGAAACATCAGAGGAATGTATGATGGCATTAAGAGAGCTTTTGGGCCAACCATCAAGAAGATTGCCCCCCCTCAAGTCGAAATCAGGGGACACAATCACTGACCAACGCAAGCAAATGGACCGCTGGGTGGAGCACGACCTAGAACTGTACTCCAGTGAGAATGTTGTCACTGAGACCGCCCTCAATGCAGCCCAGTCTCTGCCAGTCATGGATGAGCTGGAAGTACAGCCAACAAAATCGGAACTCAGTGATGCCATTGATTCTCTAGCCAATGGAAAAGCCCCTGGGAAGGACGGCATTACCCCTTAAATAATCAAGAGTGCCAAGCCTGCTATACTCTCAGCACTACATGAACTGCTTTGCCTGTGCTGGGACGAGGGAGCAGTACCACAGGACATGCGCGATGCCAATATCATCACCCTCTATAAGAACAAGGGTGATCGCAGTGACTGCAACAACTACCGTGGAATCTCCCTGCTCAGCATAGTGGGGAAAGTCTTCGCTCGAGTCGCTCTAAACAGGCTCCAGAAGCTGGCCGAGCACGTCAACCCTGAGGCACAGTGTGGCTTTCGTGCAGAGAGATCCACCATTGACATGCTGTTCTCCCTTCACCAGCTACAGGAGAAATGCCGTGAATAACAGATGCCCCTCTACATTTCGTTAGTTAGTTAGTTAGTGATACAGCACTGAAACAGGCCCTTCGGCCCACCGAGTCTGTGCCGACCATCAACCACCCATTTATACTAATCCTACACTAATTCCATATTCCTACCACATCCCCACCTGTCCCTATATTTCCCTACCACCTACCTATACTAGGGGCAATTTATAATGGCCAATTTACCTATCAACCTGCAAGTCTTTTGGCATGTGGGAGGAAACCGGAGCACCCAGAGGAAACCCACGCAGACACAGGGAGAACTTGCAAACTCCACACAGGCAGTACCCAGAATTGAACCCGGGTCGCTGGAGCTGTGAGGCTGTGGTGCTAACTACTGCGCCACTGTGCCGACCCTCTACATTGCTTTCATTGATCTCACCAAAGCCTTTGACCTCGTCAGCAGACGTGGTCTCTTCAGACTACTAGAAAAGATCAGATGTCCACCAAAGCTACTAAGTATCATCAGCTCATTCCATGACAATATGAAAAGCACAATTCAGCACACTGGTGTCTCATCAGACCCCTTTCCTGTCCTGTGTAGTGTGAAACAGGGCTGTGTTCTCGCACCTACACTGTTTAGGATCTTCTTCTCCCTGCTGCTCTCACATGCGTTCAAGTCTTCAGAAGACGGAATTTTCCTCCACACAAGATCAGGGGGCAGGTTGTTCAACCTTGCCCGTCTTAGAGTGAAGACCAAAGTACGGAAAGTCCGCATCAGGGAACTCCTCTTTGCTGACGATGCTGCATTAACATCCCACACAGAAGAGTGTCTGCAGAGTCTCATCGACAGGATCATCAATATTGGTGACCACGCTCTGGAAGTGGTTCAAGAGTTCACCTACCTAGGCTCAACTATCACCAGTAACCTGTCTCTCGATGCAGAAATCAACAAGCGCATGGGAAAGGCTTCCACTGCTATGTCCAGACTGGCCAAGAGAGTGTGGAAAAATGGCACACTGAGTCGGAATACAAAAGTCCGAGTGTATCAAGCCTGTGTCCTCAGTACCTTGCTCTATGGCAGCGAGGCCTGGACAACGTATGTCATCCAAGAGCGACGTCTCAATTCATTCCATCTTCGCTGCCTCCGGAGAATCCTTGGCATCAGGTGGCAGGACCGTATCTCCAACACAGAAGTCCTCGAGGCGGCCAACATCCCCAGCTTATACACACTACTGAGTCAGCGTCGCTTGAGATGGCTTGGCCATGTGAGCCGCATGGAAGATGGCAGGATCCCCAAAGACACATTGTACAGCGAGCTCGCCACTGGTATCAGACCCACCGGCCGTCCATGTCTCCGCTTTAAAGACGTCTACAAACGCGACATGAAGTCCTGTGACATTGATCACAAGTCGTGGGAGTCAGTTGCCAGCGTTCACCAGAGCTGGCGGGCAGCCATAAAGGCGGGGTTAAAGTGTGGCGAGTCGAAGAGACTGAGCAGTTGGCAGGAAAAAAGACAGAAGGGGAAAGCCAACTGTGTAACAGCCCCGACAAACAATTTTTTCTGCAGCGCCTGTGGAAGAGTCTGTCACTCCAGACTTGGTCTTTATAGCCACTCCAGGCGCTGCTCCACAAACCACTGACCACCTGCAGGCGCTTACCCATTGTCTCTTGAGACAAGGAGGCCAAAGAGAGAGATATTGTAGATGGTACACACTGCTGCCACTGTGCGTTGGTGGTTGAGGGAGTGAATGTGGATGAAGTGCCAATGCAGCGGGCTGCTTTGTCCTGGACGGTGTCGAGCTTCTTGAGTGTTGTTGGAGCTGCACCCATCCAGACAAGTGGAGAGTATTCCATTACCCTCCTGACTTGTGCCTTGTAGATGCTGGACAGGCTTTGCGGAGTCAGGAGGTGAGTTACTTGCCGCAAGATTCCTAGCCTCTGACCTGCTCTTGCAGCCACGGTATTTATATGGCTCCTCCAGTTCAGTTTCTGGTCAATGGCCTGTAGGATGCTGATAGTGGGGGATTCAGCGATGGTAATGCTGTTGAATGTCAAGGGGAGATGGTTCGATTCTCTCTTGTTGGAGATGGTCATTGCCTGGCATTTGTGTGGCATGAATGTTCCTTGCTACTTATCAGCCCAAGCCTGGATATTGTCCAGGTCTTGCTGCATTTCTACACGGACTGCTTCAGTATCTGAGGAGTCATGAATGGTGCTGAACATTGTGCAATCATCAGCGAACATCCCCACTTCTGACCTTGTGATTGAAGGAAGGTCATTGGTGAAGCAGCTGAAGATGGTTGGGCCTAGGACACTACCCTGAGGAACTCCAGCAGTGATGTCCTGGAATAGAGGGAGGGCCTAGGAATCATGATTCAGTGAGCAAGGGAGATGCGGGAATGGGGTGGATGCGGGAGCAATATTTTCTGCAGAGTCCAGTCGCAGCAATGTGCAGAGTGGGAGCAGCAGCCAGTAAGGTCTGAGTGAAAGCTGGGGACTGGCCAGACCTTGTGCAGTGTTGGGGATTGTGGCTGAGTTTAAGGTAGCAGTGGGTTATAGGATATTGGAGTGTCACACTCTATCAGGAAGTGATGTAAAGAGGCTTCAAGGGGATTTGGACAGGCTGAGTGAGTGGGCAAGAACATGGCAGATGGAATATAATGTGGATAAGTGTGAGTTTATCCACTTTGGTAGGAGAAACAGAAATGCAGTGTCTTTCTTAAATGGTGAAAGATTGGGAAGTGTTGATGTCCAAAGGGACCTGGGGGTCCTTGTTCATAAGTCACTGAAAGCTAACATGCAGGTGCAGCAAGCAATTAGGAAGGTAAATGGTATGTTAGCCTTTATTACAAGAGGATTTGAGTACAGGAGCAAAGAAGTCTTGCTTCAATTGTATAGAGCATTGGTGAGGCCACACCTGGAATATTGTGTGCAGTTCTGGTCCCCTTGCCCGAGGAAGAATATACTTGCCATCGAGGGAGTGCAGCGGAGGTTCACCAGACTGATTCCTGAGATGGTGGAATTGTCCTATGAGGAGAGATTGAGGAGACTGGGTCTGTATTCTCTAGAGTTTAGAAGAATAAGAGGTGATCTCATAGAAACTTACAAAATTCTTACAGGGACAGACAGGGTAGATGCAGAAAGGATGTTTCCCCTGGCTGTGGGGTCTAGAACCAAGGGACACAATCTCAGAATAAGGGGCAGGTCATTTAGGACTGAGATGAGGAGGAACTTCTTCGGTCAGAGGGTGGTGAATCTTTGGAATTCTCTGCTCCAGAGGGTGGTGGAGGCTCCGTCACTGAGGAAGTTCATGACAGAGATCGACAGATTTCTCGTTGATAATGACATCAAGGAATATGGGGTTAGTGCGGGAATATGGCATTGAGGTAAACAATCAGCCATGATCTAGAATGGTGGAGCAGACTCGAAGGGCTGAATGGCCTACTCCTGCTCCTATGTTCCAGTATTACTATTAGTTAATAGTGTAATTTCAGTGAGTTACTCCTAGTTACTGGTAAAATCCAAGTTCCTCCCATTTGATTCCCACATTTCAAATGCTTCCTCTGCCCTCAGTTTCACCCCCTCTTCCCCACCTTCAGTTTTTTCCCCCTCAAGGTTCACCACCCACCCCCCCACCCCCCAAATGCCCCCGCCCTCAGTCTCTGCTACACAGATCATCTCCTAATTCTTTAAATTGTCTCACAACAGCTAATAACACAAATCCATGAGCAGGACATCAAATTATCAAACCTCCAGAAATGCCTTCAATGAGATCTACCCACTCTGCACTCAGTTTCAGAGCACAGAAGGAGGCGATTACAGATTCTGCTCCCTAGTTAGAGCCTCACTGATGACTGGAAATGTGTCAGTCAGGCAATCTATCAAAACCACATAGATTCAGAGCACCTCAACCAGGTCACCTCAACCCTTCTCACATACATGAAAACTGTTCAGACCAGTTTACATATGAACATATCAGACAGGAAAAGTCCAGCTTGTCCATCCAGAATGTCCCACATGGTAGTGATAATGTTTTATCACAATTCAGATACTCTGTACCTACTGGGAGCCCAGTAACCTCCAAGGAGAGAAGTTTCTCTCATCTCTACACTCAAAGTAATTTATTTATTGAGCAGACAAATTCAAAGCCCTAACACCTGCTCCCCAGGACATATCAAGGGAACTCCAAAGTGTAATTAGTAGCATCTAAATGTTAAAGCCCCTCAGCCCCGTGACAATGACTGACAATCGACAAATCTGAAATAAAAACAAGAAATGCTGGAAATATTCAGCAGGTCAGGCAGCATCTGGGGAGAAAGAAGCAGAGTTAATGTTTCAGGTCTGTGACCCTTCATCAGAACGCATAATGCCGAACTCCTTCAACATTTGCCACAACTTTCCGATCTCTAGACTAAAAGAAACCAAGTTCTGATGAAAGGTCACAGACCGGAAACATTAACTCTGTTTCTCTCTCCATAGATGCTGCCTGACCTGCTGAGTATTTCCAGCACTTTCTGTTTTTATTTCAGATTTCCAACATCTGCAGTACTTTGCTTTGATTTTACGCGACTAATCGGGTTTCACATTTACAGTTTCCCAGAATAAAGTGCATTACCGGCATGGAACAACAACACTTCACCGCACAATTAACCACAAACCCATTCCATGCATTGTGGTTGGAAGTACCAGGGCTTTTTCTACTGACAAGAGGAAGTGTTACAGTTGAACACAGGAAGCTTCTCATTAAACTCCAAGAGTCTCTAAACTTGTTATCAATTGCTTTATTCATACAATCAAGGTCACACCTTGGCCAAGTTTTATAGAAAAGAAATTTGTATTGCTGCAAGATGAATATTTTAAACATATCAGCACTATATAGACGTTATAGATAGAAAGAAGCCATAATAGACTAAGATTGCATCAAGGTGTTGAAAAGAGTTTGGTCAGAAAACAGCTCCTGTCATGGACAATGAGACACTGCCATCATCGATTTAATTCCGACCAGAGAAACCATAATTTTGTTGTTGTTGTTGTTCTTGTTGTATGATTTTCGTCAGCTGAAACACACCAGCAAATGCCATCACAATGAAGATTACGAAGACAAGGATGCTCAGCACTGTGGCTGCAATGTTGAGTGCTCGGGCTGTAGACGCATAGTGTCGAGCTCCTTCTACATCTGTTACAACTTTCCGATCTCTAGACTAAAAGAAAACAAGTGTGAATACATCCAACAAGACTTGAACATCTCCATTAGCTGGACACTACAATTCAGTGCTTGAAGTTATGGTAACTTGGAAATGATTTTAGTCTGTGCAAGGTACCTGCTAGTAAAAAGAGTGTCACTCTTATCCAGTTTCATTTGTGTTGTTGGTCAGAAAAACACTTGACTATTGCACACAATAATTTCCAACAACTAATACCAGTGGACTTTCTCAGGCTCAACTCAAAAATACAAGTCAATCCAGCAAAATATTAAAGCAGCAATTGCCCATGATTTACACCCAAAAACAAAACAATCCAAAATAACTGGTTCTTTAAAATAAACCTTATTACAGTGCATTAAAGTGAAAGAATGGTTTGTTTTCTCATCCTTAAAATTGTAGATTGCTTCAGAAATACTGCACTGTCGGAGGGTCAGTGCTGAGGCAGTGCTGCACTGTCAGAGGCTCAGTACTGAGGGAGTGCTGCACTGTCAGAGGCTCAGTACTGAGGGAGTGCTGCACTGTCAGAGGCTCAGTACTGAGGGAGTGCTGCACTGTCAGAGGCTCAGTACTGAGGGAGTGCTGCACTGTCAGAGGCTCAGTACTGAGGGAGTGCTGCACTGTCGGAGGGTCAGTACTGAGGGAGTGCTGCACTGTCAGAGGCTCAGTACTGAGGGAGTGCTGCACTGTCAGAGGCTCAGTACTGAGGGAGTGCTGCACTGTCAGAGGCTCAGTACTGAGGGAGTGCTGCACTGTCAGAGGCTCAGTACTGAGGGAGTGCTGCACTGTCGGAGGCTCAGTACTGAGGGAGTGCTGCACTGTCGGAGGGTCAGTACTGAGGGAGTGCTGCACTGTCGGAGGGTCAGTACTGAGGGAGTGCTGCACTGTCGGAGGGTCAGTACTGAGGGAGTGCTGCACTGTCGGAGGGTCAGTACTGAGGGAGTGCTGCACTGTCGGAGGGTCAGTACTGAGGGAGTGCTGCACTGTCGGAGGGTCAGTACTGAGGGAGTGCTGCACTGTCGGAGGCTCAGTACTGAGGGAGCGCTGCACTGTCGGAGGCTCAGTACTGAGGGAGCGCTGCACTGTCAGAGGCTCAGTACTGAGGGAGCGCTGCACTGTCAGAGGCTCAGTACTGAGGGAGTGCTGCACTGTCAGAGGGTCAGTGCTGAGGGAGTGCTGCACTGTCAGAGGGTCAGTACTGAGGGAGTGCTGCACTGTCAGAGGGTCAGTACTGAGGGAGTGCTGCACTGTCAGAGGGTCAGTACTGAGGGAGTGCTGCACTGTCAGAGGGTCAGTACTGAGGGAGTGCTGCACTGTCAGAGGCTCAGTACTGAGGGAGTGCTGCACTGTCAGAGGCTCAGTACTGAGGGAGTGCTGCACTGTCAGAGGCTCAGTACTGAGGGAGTGCTGCACTGTCAGAGGCTCAGTACTGAGGGAGTGCTGCACTGTCAGAGGGTCAGTACTGAGGGAGTGCTGCACTGTCAGAGGCTCAGTACTGAGGGAGTGCTGCACTGTCAGAGGCTCAGTACTGAGGGAGTGCTGCACTGTCAGAGGCTCAGTACTGAGGGAGTGCTGCACTGTCAGAGGCTCAGTACTGAGGGAGTGCTGCACTGTCAGAGGCTCAGTACTGAGGGAGTGCTGCACTGTCAGAGGCTCAGTACTGAGGGAGTGCTGCACTGTCAGAGGGTCAGTACTGAGGGAGTGCTGCACTGTCAGAGGGTCAGTACTGAGGGAGTGCTGCACTGTCAGAGGGTCAGTACTGAGGGAGTGCTGCACTGTCGGAGGGTCAGTACTGAGGGAGTGCTGCACTGTCGGAGGGTCAGTACTGAGGGAGTGCTGCATTGCAGGAGCCTCTGTCTTTCAGATGCGATGTTAAACCAAGCCCCTGTCTGCTCTCTAAGGTGAATGTAAATGATCCCATGTCACTATTTTGAAGAGGAGCAGGGACGTTATACCTAATGCCATGAAGAATATTCATCCCTCAATCACCGTCATAAAAAAGCTTTATCTGGTTCTATGATATTGCTCTTTGTGGGAGCTTGCTGTGTACAAATTGGCTGCCTCATTGCCTATATTACAACAATGATATATGTCAAATAAAGACTGAGCTCATTGGCCGTAAAACGCTTTGGGACATATTGAGTTCCTGAAAAGTGCTATGTCAATAAAAGTCTTGCTTTTTTAAAAACCTCTGGTAACAGAGAATTAACAGCACAGAAACAGACCATTCAGCCCAACTGTTCTGTGCCAGCATTCATACACTAGACAAGCCTCTGGAAATCTCCATGACAGGATATTCTTTAATTTCTTCCTGTGAAATGCATTTATCTAGTTTCCTCTTGAATGCAGCTCTGCTCTTCACCTCAACCACTATGTGGCAGCAAGTTTCACTTTCTCACCACTCTCGGATTAAAGACATTTCTCCTTAAATCCCCATTTTCCTACATTAAAACAATGACTGCACTTAATTGGCTGTAAAGCACTTTGAGACATTTGCTGGTCATGAAAAACGCTACAGAAATGCAAGTCTTGATTTTATTGGATTTATTAGTGACTATATTATATTTGTAGCCGCTAGTTTTGGTCTCCCCCCAAGTGGAAACATCTTTTGTTATCTCTAACCTATCAAACCTTTCATAATTTGAACTGCATCAGTTTGTAGATTACACACACACCATCTGTAACAGTGTGTCGGTTACAGATATAGGCAGATGTACAAATATGAGTTAATTAAGGAAAGACAGATTGGATTGTTAATGCCAAATCGTATCTAACTAATTTGACTGAATTATTTGATGAAGTAACAGAGAAGGTTGATCAAGGATGTTGCCAGGGACATCAGTTATCGGGAGAGGCTGGAAAAGTTAGGGCTGTTCTCCTCGGAACAAAGATTAAGAGGTGACTGAATAGAGGCTTTCAAGATGATCAGAGGTTTTGATAGAGTAGAGAGAGATAAATTATTCCCTTTGGTGAGTGAGTCAATAACCAGAGCTCAGAGATTTAAAATCATTGGAATAAGATAGAGTTGGCAGATGAGGAAAAATGTTTTCACTCAGTGTTGTCGGGATCTGGAACAGCCAACCAGAAAAGCTGGTGTGTAACTTGATTCCATAAATAATTTAGGGCAGAAACTTCGTGTTACTGACAATAAAGCAGGGCTGAAGAGCGAAGCATGACTGATTTTTCAAAGAGCCAGCATAAGCTCGAAGGGCCAAATGGTGTCTTTCTGTGCTATAAGTGTCAATGATACTCAGTCTGTAACACTTTGTAGGTAACATGTGTTCAGTCTGTAACCGTTTCCCGAGTAAGAAACAAAGCCAAATTATTTACAAAACAACAGAGATGCCTGGCAAACCCTTCCAATCATTAAACACAGTACATTGGAGCTGGGAGATCATTGCTGGGAGATCATTGCGCCGTGCCCTTTAACAGAAGTCTTGGCAAGTCGGCACGTTCTCATTTCTGCACAACCGTCCAGCAGTCTCTGCCTCTCCCTCCTGCCCGGGGTCTCTGCCTCTCCCTCCTCCCCGGGGTCTCTGCCTCCCCCTCCTCCCCGGGGTCTCTGCCTCCCACTCCTCCCCGGGGTCTCTGCCTCCCCCTCCTGCCCGGGGTCTCTGCCTCTCCCTCCTGCCCGGGGTCTCTGCCTCTCCCTCCTGCCCGGGGTCTCTGCCTCTCCCTCCTGCCCGGGGTCTCTGCCTCCCCCTCCTCCCCGGGGTCTCTGCCTCCCACTCCTCCCCGGGGTCTCTGCCTCCCACTCCTGCCCGGGGTCTCTGCCTCCCACTCCTGCCCGGGGTCTCTGCCTCCCCCTCCTCCCCGGGGTCTCTGCCTCTCCCTCCTGCCCGGGGTCTCTGCCTCTCCCTCCTGCCCGGGGTCTCTGCCTCCCACTCCTCCCCGGGGTCTCTGCCTCCCCCTCCTCCCCGGGGTCTCTGCCTCCCCCTCCTCCCCGGGGTCTCTGCCTCCCACTCCTGCCCGGGGTCTCTGCCTCTCCCTCCTCCCCGGGGTCTCTGCCTCCCCCTCCTCCCCGGGGTCTCTGACCACCGCCCCCCGCACTCACCTTGACCGAGAAAACCAGCGCCACGAATCCAAGGCAGCAGAAATTCATGAAAGCGAAGTTGAAGAGAGACCAGAGCAGGTGGTCCCGGACAGCGAGAACATTTGGGGCCAGGTTAATGACGGTGGTCGGGACCGACTGCCCGTCCTCCTTCTGCCCCTGGTAAGGGTAGGTGCGGGGATTCATCGGCACTTGGTCGGCTCTGTATTCCATCCTCGATACAGTGTCAGTGGCAGAGCGAACTGAATGTGAAACGCTCCGGAGTCGGCAATTTATAGACGGGGGTGGAGCAAGAGACTGGAACCTCCTCCAACAAACCAATTGACAGAGGCTGCCATTCTCCTGAGTGATTGACACAGAGCAAGGAAATCCACCCAGAGACATGGTAAACTCCCAATAACAGGTAATCCTCCCAAGGTGTGGAATATTCCCAGAGACAAAAGACAAGGCAGAAACATTTACAAACATCTTCAGCCAGAAATGTTGAGTGGATGATCCATTATTAGCTCCTTCTCAGGACCCCTGCATCTCAGATGCCAACTCAATTCCCTCCACATATCACCAAATGGCTAAACAAACTGGATACAGCAAAGGGCCCTGACAAAATAGAATGGTTACAGCAGAGAAGGAGGCCATTCATCCCATTGTGTTCGTGCTAATTCTCTGCAAGAACAACTCAGCAAGTCCTTTCTCTTCAGATAATTGTCCAAATCTCTTTTGAAAACCTTGATTGAACCTGCCTCCACCACACTCTCAGATCGTCCATTCCAGATCCCAAATACTCACTGAACCTGCCTCCACCACACTCTCAGACAGTGTATTCCAGATCCTAAACACTAACTGAACCTGCCTCCACCGCACTCTCAGACAGTGCATTCCAGATCCTAAACACACACTGAACCTGCCTCCACCACACTCTCAGGCAGTGCATTCCAGATCCTAAACACTCACTGAACCTGCCTCCACCACACTCTCAGACAGTGCATTCCAGATCCTAAACACTCACTGAACCTGCCTCCACCACACTCTCAGGCAGTGCATTCCAGATCCTAAACACTCACTGAACCTGCCTCCACCACACTCTCAGACAGTGCATTCCAGATCCTAAACACTCACTGAACCTGCCTCCACCACACTCTCAGACAGTGCATTCCAGATCCTAAACACTCACTGAACCTGCCTCCACCACACTCTCAGACAGTGCATTCCAGATCCTAAACACTCACTGAACCTGCCTCCACCACACCCTCAGACAGTGCATTCCAGATCCTAAACACTCACTGAACCTGCCTCCACCACACTCTAAGACAGTGTATTCCAGATCCTAAACACTCACTGAACCTGCCTCCACCTTACTCTAAGACAGTGTATTCCAGATCCTAAACACTCACTGAACCTGCCTCCACCTTACTCTCAGACAGTATATTCCAGAACCTAAACACTCACTGAACCTGCCTCCACCACACTCTAAGACAGTGTATTCCAGATCCTAAACACTCACTGAATCTGCCTCCATTAGAGACAGTGTATTCCAGATCCTAAACACTCACTGAACCTGCCTCCACCACACTCTCAGAAAGTGCATTCCAGATCCTAAACACTCAATGAACCTGCCTCCACCGCACTCTCAGACAGTGCATTCCAGATCCTAAACACTCACTGAACCTGCCTCCATTAGAGACAGTGCATTCCAGATCCTAACCACTCACTGAACCTGCCTCCACCACACTCTCAGGCAGTGCATTCCAGAACCTAAACACTCACTGAAACTGCCTCCACCACACTCTCAGACAGTGTATTCCAGATCCTAAACACTCACTGAATCTGCCTCCATTAGAGACAGTGTATTCCAGATCCTAAACACTCAATGAACCTGCCTCCATCGCACTCTCAGAAAGTGCATTCCAGATCCTCAACACTCACTGAACCTGCCTCCACCACACTCTCAGACAGTGCATTCCAGATCCTAAACACTCACTGAATCTGCCTCCATTAGAGACAGTGTATTCCAGATCCTAAACACTCAATGAACCTGCCTCCATCGCACTCTCAGAGAGTGCATTCCAGATCCTAAACACTCACTGAATCTGCCTCCATTAGAGACAGTGTATTCCAGATCCTAAACACTCAATGAACCTGCCTCCATCGCACTCTCAGACAGTGCATTCCAGATCCTAAACACTCACTGAATCTGCCTCCACCACACTCTCAGATAGTGCATTCCAGATCCTAAACACTCAATGAACCTGCCTCCACCGCACTCTCAGACAGTGCATTCCAGATCCTAAACACTCAATGAACCTGCCTCCACCGCACTCTCAGACAATGCACTCCAGATCCTAAACACTCACTGAACCTGCCTCCACCACACTCTCAGAAAGTGCATTCCAGATCCTAAACACTCAATGAACCTGCCTCCATTAGAGACAGTGCATTCCAGATCCTAACCACTCACTGAACCTGCCTCCACCGCACTCTCAGACAGTGCATTCCAGATCCTAAACACTCACTGAACCTGCCTCCATTAGAGACAGTGCATTCCAGATCCTAACCACTCACTGAACCTGCCTCCACCACACTCTCAGGCAGTGCATTCCAGATCCTAAACACTCACTGAAACTGCCTCCACCACACTCTCAGACAGTGTATTCCAGATCCTAAACACTCACTGAATCTGCCTCCATTAGAGACAGTGTATTCCAGATCCTAAACACTCAATGAACCTGCCTCCATCGCACTCTCAGACAGTGCATTCCAGATCCTCAACACTCACTGAACCTGCCTCCACCACACTCTCAGACAGTGCATTCCAGATCCTAAACACTCACTGAATCTGCCTCCATTAGAGACAGTGTATTCCAGATCCTAAACACTCAATGAACCTGCCTCCATCGCACTCTCAGAGAGTGCATTCCAGATCCTAAACACTCACTGAATCTGCCTCCATTAGAGACAGTGTATTCCAGATCCTAAACACTCAATGAACCTGCCTCCATCGCACTCTCAGACAGTGCATTCCAGATCCTCAACATTCACTGAACCTGCCTCCACCACACTCTCAGAAAGTGCATTCCAGATCCTAAACACTCAATGAACCTGCCTCCATCGCACTCTCAGACAGTGCATTCCAGATCCTCAACACTCACTGAACCTGCCTCCACCACACTCTCAGACAGTGCATTCCAGATCCTAAACACTCACTGAACCTGCCTCCACCACACTCTCAGACAGTGCATTCCAGATCCTAAACACTCACTGAACCTGCCTCCACCACACTCTCAGACAGTGCATTCCGGATCCTAAACACTCACTGAACCTGCCTCCAACACACTCTCAGACAGTGCATTCCAGATCCTAAACACTCACTGAACCTGCCTCCACCACATTCTCAGGCAGTGTATTCCAGATCCAAAATACTCACTGAACCTGCCTCCAACACACTCTCAGACAGTGCATTCCAGATCCTAAACACTCACTGAACCTGCCTCCACCACATTCTCAGGCAGTGCATTCCAGATCAAAAATACTCACTGAACCTGCCTCCACCACACTCTCAGGCAATACATTCCAGATCCTAAACACGTACAGAAGCTGCCTCCACCACATTCTCAGGCAGTGCATTCCAGATCCTAAACACACACTGAACCTGCCTCCACCACACTCTCAGGCAGTGCATTCCAGATCCAAAATACTCACTGAACCTGCCTCCAACACACTCTCAGACAGTGCATTCCAGATCCTAAACACTCACTGAACCAGCTTCCACCACACTCTCAGGCAGTGTATTCCAGATCCTAAACACTCAATGAACCTGCCTCCATCGCACTCTCAGACAGTGCATTCCAGATCCTAAACACTCACTGAATCTGCCTCCATTAGAGGCAGTGTATTCCAGATCCTAAACACTCAATGAACCTGCCTCCATCGCACTCTCAGACAGTGCATTCCAGATCCTCAACATTCACTGAACCTGCCTCCACCACACTCTCAGAAAGTGCATTCCAGATCCTAAACACTCAATGAACCTGCCTCCATCGCACTCTCAGACAGTGCATTCCAGATCCTAAACACTCACTGAACCTGCCTCCACCACACTCACAGACAGTGCATTCCAGATCCTAAACACTCACTGAACCTGCCTCCACCACACTCTCAGACAGTGCATTCCAGATCCTAAACACTCACTGAACCTGCCTCCACCACACTCTCAGACAGTGCATTCCGGATCCTAAACACTCACTGAACCTGCCTCCAACACACTCTCAGACAGTGCATTCCAGATCCTAAACACTCACTGAACCTGCCTCCACCACATTCTCAGGCAGTGTATTCCAGATCCAAAATACTCACTGAACCTGCCTCCAACACACTCTCAGACAGTGCATTCCAGATCCTAAACACTCACTGAACCTGCCTCCACCACATTCTCAGGCAGTGCATTCCAGATCAAAAATACTCACTGAACCTGCCTCCACCACACTCTCAGGCAATACATTCCAGATCCTAAACACGTACAGAAGCTGCCTCCACCACATTCTCAGGCAGTGCATTCCAGATCCTAAACACACACTGAACCTGCCTCCACCACACTCTCAGGCAGTGCATTCCAGATCCAAAATACTCACTGAACCTGCCTCCAACACACTCTCAGACAGTGCATTCCAGATCCTAAACACTCACTGAACCAGCTTCCACCACACTCTCAGGCAGTGTATTCCAGATCCTAAACACTCACTGAAGTTGCCTCCACCACACCCTCAGACAGTGCATTCCAGATCCTAAACGCTCACTGAACCTGCCTCCACCACACTCTCAGACAGTGCATTCCAGATCCTAAACACTCACTGACCCTGCCTCCACCACACTCTCAGACAGTGCATTCCAGGTCCTAAACACTCACTGAACCTGCCACCACAACATTCTCAGACACTGCATTCCAGATGCTGAACACCAACTGAACCTGCCTCCAACAAAAGTGCCTGCCTCCACCACACTCTCTGACAGTGCATTCCAGATCCTAAACAATCACTGAAGCTGCCTCCACCACACTCTCAGACAGTGCTTTCCAGATCCTAAACACTCACTGAACCTGCCTCCAACACACTCTCAGACAGTGCATTCCAGATCCTAAACACTCACTGAACCTGCCTCCACCACATTCTCAGGCAGTGCATTCCAGATCCAAAATACTCACTGAACCTGCCTCCAACACACTCTCAGACAGTGCATTCCAGATCCTAAACACTCAATGAACCTGCCTCCACCACATTCTCAGGCAGTGCATTCCAGATCAAAAATACTCACTGAACCTGCCTCCACCACACTCACAGGCAATACATTCCAGATCCTAAACACTTACAGAAGCTGCGACCACCACATTCTCAGGCAGTGCATTCCAGATCCTAAACACACACTGAACCTGCCTCCACCACACTCTCAGGCAGTGCATTCCAGATCCAAAATACTCACTGAACCTGCCTCCAACACACTCTCAGACAGTGCATTCCAGATCCTAAACACTCACTGAACCTGCCTCCAACACACTCTCAGACAGTGCATTCCAGATCCTAAACACTCACTGAACCTGCCTCCAACACACTCTCAGACAGTGCATTCCAGATCCTAAACACTCACTGAACCTGCCTCCAACACACTCTCAGACAGTGCATTCCAGATCCTAAACACTCACTGAACCAGCTTCCACCACACTCTCAGGCAGTGTATTCCAGATCCTAAACACTCACTGAAGTTGCCTCCACCACACTCTCAGACCATGCATTCCAGATCCTAAACACTCACTGAACCTGCCTCCACCACACTCTCAGACAGTGCATTCCAGATCCTAAACACTCACTGAACCTGCCTCCACCACACTCTCAGACAGTGCATTCCAGATCCTAAACACTCACTGAACCTGCCACCACCACATTCTCAGACACTGCATTCCAGATGCTGAACACCAACTGAACCTGCCTCCAACAAAAGTGCCTGCCTCCACCACACTCTCTGACAGTGCATTCCAGATCCTAAACAATCATTGAACCTGCCTCCACCACACTCTCAGACAGTGCATTCCAGATCCTAAACACTCAGTGAACCTGCCTCCACCACACTCTCAGACAGTGCATTCCAGATCCTAAACACACACTGAACCTGCCTCCACCACACTCTCTGACAGTGTATTTCAGATCCTAAACACACGCTGAACCTGCCTCCACCACAGTCTCAGACAGTGCATTCCAGATCCTAAACACTCACTGAACCTGCCTCCACCACACTCTCAGACAGTGCATTCCAGATCCTAAACACACACTGAACTGCCTCCACCACATTCTCTGACAGTGTATTTCAGATCCTAAACACACGCTGAACCTGCCTCCACCACAGTCTCAGACAGTGTATTCCAGATCCTAAACACTCACTGAACCTGCCTCCACCACAGTCTCAGACAGTGCATTCCAGATCCTAAACACTCACTGAACATGCCTCCACCACACTCTCAAACAGTGCATTCCAGATCCTAAACACTCACTGAACCTGCCTCCACCACACTCTCAGACAGTGCATTCCAGATTCTAAACACTCACTGAACCTGCCTCCACCACACTCTCAGACAGTGCATTCCAGATCCTAAATACTCACTGAACCTGCCTCCACCACACTCTCAGACAGCGCATTCCAGATCCTAAACACTCAATGAACCTACCTGGTCGAACCAGGGCCTTATAGAGCTGCAGCATAACCTCGCGGCTCTTAAATTCAATCCCCCTGTTAATGAAAGCCAACACACCATACGCCTGCTTAACAACCCTATCAACGTGGGCGGCAACTTTGAGCGATCTATGGACGTGGACCCCAAGATCCCTCTGTTCATCCACACTACCAAGAATCCTGTCTTTAAGCCTGTATTCTGCATTCAAATTCGACCTTCCAAAATGAATCACTTCACACTTTTCCAGGTTGAACTCCATCTGCCACTTCTCAGCCCAGCTCTGCATCCTGTCAATATCCCGTTGCAACCAACAACAGCCTTCCACACTATCCACAACTCCAGCAATCTTCGTGTCATCGGCAAACTTGCTATCCAGCCTTCCACTTCCTCATCCAAGTCATTTATAAAAATCACAAAGAGCAGAGGTCCCAGAACAGATCCTTGTGGAACACCACTGATCACCGAGCTCCATGCTGAATACTTTCCATCTGCTACCACCCTCTGACTTCTATGGGCTGGCCAATTCTGTATCCAGACAGCCAACTTTCCCTGAATCCCATGCCTCCTTACTTTCTGAATGAGCCTACCATGGGTAACCTTATCAAACGCCTTGCTAAAATCCATATACACCACATCCACTGCTCTTCCTTCATCAATGTGTTTTGTCACATCTTCAATGAATTGAATAAGGCTTGTGAGGCATGACCTGCCCCTCACAAAGCCATGCTGACTGTCTCTAATCAAACTATGCATTTCCAAATAATCATAAATCCAGTCTCTCAGAATCCTCTCCAATAAATTGCCCACTACCGACGTAAGACTGACTGGTCTATAATTCCCAGGGTTATCCCTATTCCCTTTCTTGAACAAGGGAACAACATTTGCCACCCTCCAATCATCCGGTACTACTCCAGTGGACAGTGAGGACGCAAAGATCATCGCCAAAGGCGCAGCAATCTCTTCCCTCGCTTCCCATAATATCCTTGGGTATATCCCTTCTGGCCCCGGGGACTTATCTGTCCTCATATCATTCAAAATTTCCAGCACATCCTCCCTCTTAACATCAACCTGTTCGAGCATATCAGCCTGTTCCACGCTGTCCTCACAAACGACCAGGTCCCTCTCACTAGTGAAGACTGAAGCAAAGTATTCATTTAGGACCTCCCCTACCTCCTCCGACTCCAGGCACAAGTTCCCTCCACTATCCCTGATCGGTCCTACCCTCACTCTGGCCATCCTCTTGTTCCTCACATAAGTGTAGAACGCCTTGGGATTTTCCTTAATCCTACCCGCCAAGACTTTTTCATGTCCCCTTCTAGCTCTCCTAAGTCCATTCTTCAGTTCCTTCCTGGCTACCTTGTAATCCTCTAGACCCCTGTCTGATCCTTGCTTCCTCACCCTTAAGTAAGCTTCCTTCTTCCTCTTGACTAGCTATTCCACATCTCTTGTCATCCAAGGTTCCTTCAATCTACCATCCCTTCCCTGCCTCATCGGGACAAACCTATCCAGCAGTCGCAGCAAGTGCTCCCTAAACAACCTCCACATTTCTGTCGTGTCTGAGAACATCTGCTCCCAATTTATGCTTCCTAGTTCCTGCCTAATAGCATTGTAATTCCCCCTCCCTCAATAAATATTTTCCCATCCCATCTGCTCCTGTCCCTCTCCATGACTATAGTAAAGGTCAGGGAGTTGTGATCACTATCACCGAAATGCTCTCCCACCGAGAGATCTGCCACCTGGCCTGGTTCGTTGCCAAGCACCAAGTCCAACATCATCTCCCCTCTAGTCGGCCTATCTACATATTGAGTCAGGAAACCTTCCTGGACACACCTGACAAAAACTGCTCCATCCAAACTATTTGCACTAAGGAGGTTCCAATCAATATTACTGAAGTTGAAGTCACCCATGACAACAACCCTGTTACTTCTGCACCTTTCCAAAACCTGCCTCCCAATCTGTTCCTCCATGTCTCTCTTGCTATTGGGGGGTCTATAGAAAACTCCCAACAAAGTGACTGCTCCTTTCCTGTTTCTGACTTCCACCCATAATGACTCAGTAGACAAACCCTCCTCGACGACCTCCCTTTCTGCAGCTGTGATACTATCCCTGATTAGCAATGCCACTCCCCCACCTCTTTTACCTCCCTCCCTATTCCTTTTGAAACATCTAAACCCCGGAACATCCAACATCCATTCCTGCCCCTGTGATATCCAAGTCTCCGTAATGGCCACAACATCGCAGCTCCAAGTACTGATCCATGCTAAGTTCATCACCCTTATTCCTGACACTTCTTGCGTTAAAATAGACACACTTCAACCCATCATACTGGCTGCAACTTTGCCGTGTCAACTGTCTAACCTTCCTCACAGACTCTCTGCACTCTGTATCTGCCTGTTCAACAGCTACCCCATCCACTGATCCGTAGCTCCGGTTCCCATCCCCCTGCCAAACTAGTTTAAACCCTCCCGAAGAGCTCTAGCAAACCTCCTGCCTAGGATATTGGTGCCCCTCCAGTTCAGATGCAACCCGTCCTTCTTGTACAGGTCCCACCTTCCCCAGAAGATATCCCAATCATCTACTGAATCTGAATCCCTCCCTCCTGCACCAGTTCTGTAGCCACGTGTTCAGCTGCACTCGCTCCCTGTTTCTAGCCTCAATAGCACGTGGCACCGGTAACAATCCTGAGATTACTACTCTGCTGGTCCTGCCTTTCAGCTTCCAACCTAACTCCCGATATTCGCTTTTCAGGTCCTGATCCCTTTTCCTAGCTATGTCATTGGTACCGATGTGTACCACGACTTCTGGCTGCTCCCCCTCCCCCTTCAGAATCCTGTCGACTCGATCCGAGACATCCCTGACCCTGGCACCCGGGAGGCAACATACCATCCGGGAGTCTCGTTCGCGACCACAGAATCTCCTGTCTGTTTCTCTAACCATTGAATCTCCTATCACTATCGCTCTCCTATTCTCCCCCCTTCCCTTCTGAGCCACAGAGCCAGGCTCAGTGCCAGAGACCTGGCCGCTGTGGCTTTCCCCTGGTAGGTCGTCCCCCTCAACCGTATCCAAAATGGTATACTTATTATTGAGGGGGACGGCCACAGGGGATCCCTGCACTGTGCGCCTCTTTCCTTTCCCTCCCCTGACGGTCACCCAGCTACCTTTATCCTGTGACTTAGGTGTCATTACTTCCCTATAACTGATCTCTATCACCCCTTCAGCCTCCTGAATGATCCGAAGTTCATCCAGCTCCAGCTCCAGTTCCCTAACGCGGTCTGCGAAGAGCTGGAGTTGGGTGCACTTCTCACAGTATGTTGGCCTTCATAGCGAGAGGATTCGAGTACAGGCGCAGGGATGTCTTGCTGCAATTATACAGGGCCTTGGTGAGGCCACATCTGGAATATTGTGTGCAGTTTTGGTCTCCTTATCTGAGGAAGGATGTTCTTGCTATAGAGGGAGTGCAGAGAAGGTTTGCCAGACTGATTCCTGGGATGGTGGAACTGACGTATGAGGAGAGATTGAGTCGATTAAGATTATATTGGCTGGAGTTCAGAAGAGTGAGGGGGGATCTCATAGAAACCTATAAAATTCTAACAGGACTTGACAGGGTAGATGCAGGAAGGATGTTCCCGATGGTGGGGGAGTCCAGAACCAGGGGTCACAGTCTAAGGATACGGGGTAAACCTTTCAGGACAGAGATGAGGAGAAATTGCTTCACCCAGAGAGTGGTGAGGCTGTGGAATTCACTACCACAGAAAGCAGTTGAGGCCAAAACATTGTATGTTTTCAAGAGGAGTTAGATATAACTCTTGGATTTAAAGGGATCAAAGGGTATGGGGGGAAAGCAGGAACAGGTTACTGAGTTGGATGATCAGCCATGACCATAATGAATGGTGGAGCAGGTTCGAAGGGCCGAATAGCCTACTCCTGCTCCTATTTTCTATGTTTCTATGTTTCCCCAGAACCATTCTCGTCAATCTTTTCTGTACTCTCTCCAATGTCTACACATCCTTCCGAAATTGTGGTGCCCAGATTGGACACCATACTCCAGTTGAGGCTGAACCAGTGTTTAATAAAGGTTCACCATAACTTCCTTGCTTCTGTATTCTGTGCCTCTGTTTATAAAGCCCAGGATCCTGTATTGCCTTTTTAACCACTTTCTCAACCTGCCTTTACACCGTCAACAATTTTTCACAGATATCACCAGGTCTTTCTGCTTCTCGACCTCCTGTAGAATTCTATCCTTTATTTTATATTCCCTCTTCTCACTTTTCCTACCAAATGAATAACTTCACACGTGTCTGTATTAAATTGCATCTGCTACATGTGTACCCATTCCACCAGTCTGTCAATGTCATCTTGAAATCTTTCAGTATCCTCCTCACAGTTCACTGCTCTCAAGTTTTCTGTCATTTGCACATTTTGATTTTTTTTTACTCTTTCATGGGATGTGGGCATCACTGGCAAGGCCAGCATTTGTTAACCAGCCTTAATTGCCCTGGACAACTGAGTGTCTTGCTAGGCCATTTCAGAGGGCAATTAAGAGTCAAACACATTGCTGTGGGTCTGGAGTCACATGTAGGCCAGGCCAGGTAAGAACAGTTGAGAGGGGAAATGAAGTGGAAAATAAGACTGGCAAAGATAGAATATGAGAATAGAATGACAGTTAACATAAAAAGGAACCCAAAAATTGAAAAGAAGAATATACTTTAAAAGCTGGCTCTGCTTGGAGTGGATAAGTCACCTGGTCTGGATAGCTTGCATCCCAGGATGCTAAAGGAAGTGGGGATGGAGATAGTGGAAGGGCTTTCCATAATCTTCCAATATCCCCTAGATATGGGGGAGGTGCCAGAGGATTGGAAAGTGGCAAATGTGACATCTTTATTTTTGTATGCAAAATTATGAGGGGCATTGATAGGTTAGATAGGAAGAAACTTTTTCCCTTAGCAGAGGGGTCAATAACCAGGGGGCATAGATTTAAGGTAAGGGACAGGAGGTTTAGAGGGGATTTGAGGAAAACCTTTTTCACCCAGAGGGTGGTTGGAATCTGGAACACACTGCCTGAAGGGGTGGTAGAGGCAGGAACCCTCACAACATTTAAGAAGTATTTAGATGAGCACTTGAAATGCCATAGCATACAAGGCTACAGGCCAAGTGCAGGAATATGGGATTAGAATAGTTAGGTGCTGGATGGCTGGCAGAGACACGATGGGCCGAAGGGCCTGTTTCTGTGCTGTATAACTCTATGACTCTATGAAAGGGTGTAAGGACATTCTTAGTAATTACAGACACGTGTTAGTTTAACATCAGTGATGGGTAAGGTTTTAGAAACAATAATGACAGGAAAAAATCCTTGGGTTAATTCAGGATAGCCAGCATGGATTTGTAAAAGGCAGATCATTTTTGACTGACTGAATTGTTTGATGAAGTAACAGAGAAGGTTGATGAAGGGAAAGCAATGGATTGCTACGACCAGGTGAGAATGGTGTCTAGGGGTCTTTCTCAGTCTTCACCTGGTCTTATTGTAACAGGGTTTAATTTTAAACACAGTGTTTTGAGCTCCCCCTTTGGTGAATCCTTGTTCACCACTTTCCAATTATAAGGCAAAGAAATGAGCACAAACAGGCTTTCTTAGGTTTAAAGAAGAAAAGTGAAATTTATTAAACTTAAAATAAAAACTCTAATTTGGTTAACGCCTACGGAGACACACTGCGCCCACGCTAGCATGCAAACACGATACGAACATGCAAATAGAGACATAAAAGAGCAGGAGAAACAATAAAGGTTTCATTAAAAGGTTTAAGAGAAATATAAGATACAGGAAGAAAAACCATGCATTTCTCTCATTCATTTCCATTCATTCATAACTCTTAAAGCTGATTAAAATTGTCTTTTCTGGGTGCCAGTGCTGCTTTAATTTCCCCCTTTTGGCCTCCCAGTAACCATGTGGTTCTTTGGGGAAGCTTTTCTTCAGTTTGCCCATTGCCATCACTGCCTAAGGTCTTCATTCCTGTTGAGATCGTTTTTTTTTAGTTGAGTTAGTAGTGGGCGGGTCTATCCTGAACTCTCTTTCAGGGCTTTGCTGAGTTATGCAAAGGCTTTTTGACTTCAGGGGATGAATCGTTCCCTTTTCCTCTGACATTGGGGGAGGATTCTTCACTAATCTTCCCTTTGTCCTCTGGGACACTCCTGCTTGCAGGTATTTTGCAGACTCTACTGCACTCCCCTGTGGCATTTTGAATAGGTGAGGCATCACCCTCACCGTTTCAGTGCTCCCTAGAGGTCTCGATTTGTCTCTGCAGGTTCCTATAAATGCTGTTAGCAACTCTGATGGGATGCTTCTAGAGTCTGCATTTAAATAGGAGGATGTCGGGGTCTAACTTTTCTCATTTTCCGGGGTTGGCTGATCAGACAGTAAGGGCTTTCATCTGGGATTCCCCCGGGACTTCACTTAACCTGCCCTCTTGTTCACTTTTTCCCCTTCTAATTCTAACCTTTTGCCAGCCTTGTTCCTGCCTGTCCCCTTCGGTTCTCTGTGGGGGTCCCTCACAGTTCACCAGCCCTCTGCTGGAGGGTCCTCCGAACACCGGTACAGGACTTAGGGGTGCAGATTTCACTGTAGGCTGGGGTTTCCCCTAAAACTGGCACATGTGACAACTCCTGCAGTACTCCACCACATCTTTGTGGAGTTTTGGCCAGTCAAACCGCTGTCTTATGCGGACTTTGGTCTTTTGTATACCGGCATGTACAACCACTGTAGTCTTGTGGGCCCTTCTTAATATTTCTGTCCGGTACCTCTGCGGCACCACTAACTGGTGAACTACTGTCCACTCCTTGCTCTCTGGTCTGTGAGGAGAACTCTATTTCCTCATCAGTACCTCATTTTTCAAAAAGTAGCAATCAGGGACTCCCTCGGCTTCATTTTCAGACTGGGCAGCCTGTGCTAATTCTCACAATACTGGGTTGGCTTGCTGAGCCTCAGCTAGGGAAAATCCATTTAATTCATTCCCTGGGTCTCCTAACTTTCCAAAGAAAGTCTCAGACAGACAGACCTGGTCATCTGCCTGCAGTGCCAATTCAGTCTCCTCTGGAGGAGCTGGTTTGATCATGGTCTGATCCACTACATATTCAGGGACACTGCGGGGGACTGTCCCCTGTCACTGCCCTGTCTCTCTGACTTCCTGTGGTCTTTCTTTCACTATGCGGGAAGGGGGGGGCTACCACCTTCACCCCCGCCAGATCATTACCTAGAAGTAGGTCAACCCCGTCCTCAGGCAAACTAGGCACAGTCCCCGTGGTCACCGGTCCTGAAACTAGGTCACACTCCAGGTGCACCCAGTGTACAGGTACAGGCATACACTGCCCTCCAATACCATTCACCACCATTCTGGTGTTTACTGCACTCTCTGGGGGAAAGGTCAGGCCTTTTCCCAGTAAAAGTGATCTAGTGGCCCCTGTGTCCCTGAGAATTACTATGGGCTTGCTTACCCCACTCGAGGGGTATGGGGTTACTTTCCCCTCAAACAAAAAACACTGATAACCCTCAGGAACCCTATTAAATTTTCCTGCACTGGTCATAGTAAGCTTCCTAGGTTGCATTCTTACTGCAGTTAAAGCCACAGCTGTTCCTGTGCTTTCCATCAGGGTCCTGTCTTCACTGAGCGAGTGTGCCCTGATTAACCCTGACAGATTTTCCCTTTAGTTTCCAGCAGTCAGCTTTTAAATGCACTGCCTTATAACAATGGTAGCACACAGGTCTCTGGGTCTCACTCTTGCTCACAGTACCTTCCTTTTTGGCTGGAAGAGGGCCCCCTGTGTCTCCTGCTTTCCTTTCTCTCCCAGGACTGCCTGGGTGGGGATCATCTTCCTACTCTTCATCCTTTTCGGATTTGTGGGGGTGATTAGGAAAGGTTCTTGCCTAGGAAACCAACATAAATTAAAGCACACTCATCGGCCAGAACGGCCATTGGCCGGGATCTCTGAACCCGCTGCTCCTCTACATGGGTCTTTAAGGAGAGTGGGAGAAAGTGTTTAAATTCCTCTAACAGAATTACTTCTCTGAGATTCTCATAGCTGAGCTGTACCTTAAGAGCCCTCCGCTACTGGTCAAAAGCCAGCTGCTTACTTCTTTCAAACTCCAGATAAGTTTGATTAGCTTGCTTCTTGAGGGTTCTAAACTTTGGCACTAAGCTTCGGGTACTAATTCATATGGCCCAAGGACAGCATTTTTGATCAGTTCATAATTTGATGAACTCTCATCTGGCAACAAGGAATAAACCTCATGGGCTTTTCCAGTTCCATATCTACATCCTCATTCTCTTGGGTGAAGACAGATGTGAAGTATTCATTCAACACCCTACCAATGTCCTCTGGCTCCACCCACAGATTTCCCCCTTGGTCCCTAATGGGTCCCACTCTTTCCCTGGTTATCCTCTTCCCATTGATATACTTATAGAATATCTTGGGATTTTCCCTACTTTTACCAGCCAGAGCTTTCTCATATCCCCTCTTTGCTCTCCTAATTGCTTTCTTAAGCTCCATCCTACACTTTCTGTACTCCACTAATGCTTCCATTGATTTGCTCTCCTTGTATTTGCTAAAAGCCTCTCTTTTCCTTCTCATCGTACCCGGAATGTTTCTGGTCATCCATGGTTCTCTGGGCTTGTTGCTCCTACCCATTAACCTAGAGGGAACATGTTGGGCCTGCACCCCCCCCCCCTCCCCCATTTCCTTTTTGAATGCCCCCCACTGCTCCTCTATAGATTTTCCAACAAGTAACTCTTTCCAGTCTACCTTGGCCAGATCCTGCCTTATTTTACTAAAATTCGTTCTCCCCCAATCCAAAACCTTTTTTTTGCAACTTGTCTATTTCTTTCTCCATAACAAGCTTAAATTGTACCATGTTGTGGTTGCTATCACCAAAATGCGCCCCCACCAATTAAAATTATTCAATGACTCCGCCTCCACCACCTCCTGGGACAGAGAGTTCCAAAGTCACACAACCCTCTGAGAGCAAAACAAAGTGCAACACTGATGGGGAGGGGGGAAGGAGGTAATTTTCTCAGTGTGGTGGGGGGGGGGGGAGGCGGGGTCAAATTAAGATCATGGGCAGAAGGATAGTGGGGAGGGTTGGAGTTCAAAGTTTGTGTAGTTTGTGGGGGGGGGGGAGGTCAGATGGTAAAGGTAAGTATTTTGGGGGGAAGGGCAAATAATTAATTTAATTGTTATTTGGGGGGGGGGTTGCGAGAGATGTATTTATTTAATTTCATTAAATCTTTCTTTAAATATTTAAATATGCGGGTAGGGCTAACAGCCCTTTAAAAAGAGTGGCAGTGCCTGTGCACAGGCAGCTGGCACCATTGCCAGGGACAGACAGCCCGCCCGCTGCACGTGATCGGGTGGGGGGGGGTCACGTGGAGCATGCTATTTAAATACGCCGCTGTGTTTGGAATCGTGGTGGACTTTTAGCAATTTTTTTAGGCGGTGGGTTGATAAAATTCAGCCCACTATGACTTGGCAGCATCTTCCTCCTTGTGAAGATAGATGCAAATTACTCATTCCGTATCTCAGCCAGACCCTCTACATCCAGGCGTAAATTCCCTTTTTGGTCCCTAATGGGTCCTGCAGCACCATTTACCACCCTTTTACTATTTAGAACATAGAACAGTACAGCACAGTACAGGCCCTTCGGCCCACGATGTTGTGCCGACCCTTTAACCTACTCTAAGATCAAACTAACTGCATACCCTTCATTCTACTATCATCCATGTACCTATCCAAGAGTCGCTTAAATGCCCCTAACGTATCTGCTTCTACTACCACAGCTGGCAGCGCATTCCACGCACCCACCACTGTCTGTGTAAAGAACCTACCTCTGACATCTCCCCGAAACCTTCCTCTAATCACCTTAAAATTATGCCCCCTGGTGATAGCCCTTTCCACCCTGGGAAAAAGTCTCTGGCTATCCACTCTATCTATGCCTCTCATCATCTTGTACACCTCTATCAAGTCACCTCTCATCCTTCTTCGCTCCAATGAGAAAAGCCCTAGCTCCCTCAATCTTTCTTCATAAGACATGCCCTCCAGTCCAGGCAGCATCCTGGTAAATCTCCTCTGCACCCTCTCTAAAGCTTCCACATCCTTCCTATAATGAGGTGACCAGAACTGAACACAATATTCCAAGTGTGGTCTAACCAGGGCTTTATAGAGCTGCAGCATAACCTCGCGGCTCTTAAACTCAATCCCCCTGTTAATGAAAGCCAACACACCATACGCCTTCTTAACAACCCTATCAACTTGGGTGGCAACTTTGACGGATCTATCTACGTGAACCCCAAGATCCCTCTGTTCCTCCACACTGCCAAGAATCCTGTCTTTAAGCCTGTATTCTGCATTCAAATTCGACCTTCCAAAATGAATCACTTCACACTTTTCCAGGTTGAACTCCATCTGCCACTTCTCAGCCCAGCTCTGCATCCTGTCAATGTCCCGTTGCAACCTACAACAGCCCTCCACACTATCCACAACTCCAGCAACCTTTGTGTCATCAGCAAACTTACTAACCCAGCCTTCCACTTCCTCATCCAAGTCATTTATAAAAATCACAAAGAGCAGAGGTCCCAGAACAGATCCCTGCGGAACACCACAGGTCACCGAGCTCCATGCTGAATACTTTCCATCTACTACCACCCTCTGTCTTCTATAGGCCAGCCAATTCTGTATCCAGACAGCCAAATTTCCCTGTATCCCATGCCTCCTTACTTTCTGAATGAGCCTACCATGGGGAACCTTATCAAATTCTTTTCGTTGGAGAGAAGGAGGAGGAGAGGTGACTTAATAGAGACATATAAGATAATCAGAGGGTTAGATTGGGTGGATAGTGAGAGTCTTTTTCCTCGGATGGTGATGGCAAACACGAGGGGACATAGCTTTAAGTTGAGGGGTGATAGATATAGGACAGATGTTAGAGGTAGTTTCTTTACTCAGAGAGTAGTAGGGGCGTGGAACGCCCTGCCTGCAACAGTAGTAGACTCACCAACTTTAAGGGCATTTAAGTGGTCATTGGATAGACATATGGATGAAAATGGAATAGTGTAGGTCAGATGGTTTCACAGGTCGGCGCAACATCGAGGGCCGAAGGGCCTGTACTGCGCTGTAATGTTCTAATTCTAATTCTAAATTCTAAATGCCTTGCTAAAATCCATATACACCACATCCACTCGTCTTCCTTCATCAATGTGTTTTGTCACATCCTCAAAGAATTCAATAAGGCATGGGAGGCACGACCTGCCCCTCACAAAGCCATGCTGACTATCTCTAATCAAACTTTGCCTTTCCAAATAATCATAAATCCTGTCTCTCAGAATCCTCTCCAATAATTTGCCCACCACCGACATAAGACTGACTAGTCTATAATTCCCAGGGTCATCCCTATTCCCTTTCTTGAACAAGGGAATAACATTTGCCACCCTCCAATCATCTGGTACTACTCCAGTGAACAGTGAGGACGCAAAGATCATCGCCAAAGGCACGGCAATCTCTTCCCTCGCTTCCCGTAATATCCTTGGGTATATCCCGTCTGGCCCCGGGGACATATCTATCCTCATGTCTTTCAAAATTTCCAGCACATCCTCCCTCTTAACATCAACCTGTTCGAGCATATCAGCCTGTTTCACGCTGTCCTCACAAACGACCAGGTCCCTCTCACTAGTGAATACTGAAGCAAAGTATTCATTTAGGACCTCCCCTACCTCCTCCGACTCCAGGCACAAGTTCCCTCCACTACCCTACCCTACCCTCACTCTGGCCATCCTCTTGTTCCTCACATAAGTGTAAAACGCCTTGGGATTTTCCTTAATCCTACCCGCCAAGACTTTTTCATGTCCCCTTCTAGCTCTCCTAAGTCTATTCTTCAGTTTCTTCCTGGCTACCTTGTAACCCTCTGGAGCCGTTTCTGATCCTCGCTTCCTCAACCTTAAGTAAGCTTCCTTCTTCCTCTTTGTTTCTCATTTCTCCTTTTTCACTTTTCCTCTGAACTTTCTTTATTCAGCCTGGTTCTCACTTGTACTATCAACCTGACATTTATATTTTCTGTGTGTATTACCTGTCTCTGCATGGATTATGGGACAATCACCCAGGAGCATTACAGACCCAGCCAGGAATGCATAGAGTGTGAAGTCAGGTGTTTGGTGAGTGAGGGGATCTTAATGGTTAATCTCTCTCTAAAGTCTACTTTTTGTTTACATTTAGCAATTAACTAAAAATTACCGTTTAAGTTAAGAGGCAAGTTGAGTTTCTTCCAGTCTTAAACAGGGATATACAAGCTCTCTGAGAGCAGCTGTAACTAGTTAATTAGGTAGCTAGTTTAAACTGGTTTCTGAGCTCTCGCAAAGATAACTCATCATTGTTTTTTCAAAGAGTATTTTTTGGTTCATGGGATGCAGGTGTCGCTGGCTAGGCCAGAATTTATTTTCCATCCCTAAGTGCCCTTGAACTAAATGGCTTACTAGGCCATTTCAGAGGCAGTTAAGAGTCAACCACATTGCTGTAGGTCTGGAGTCACATGTAGGCCAGACCAGGTAAGGATGGACGATTTCCTTCCCTGAAGGACATTAGTCTAATGGTGACCATGAAAATATTGTTGATTGTTGTAATGTCCTTTATGGAAGGAAATCTGCTGTCCTTACCTGGTCTGGCCTACATGTGACTCCAGACCCACAGCCATGTGGTTGACTCTTAACTGCCCTCTGAAATGGCCTAGCAAGCCACTCAGGTGTCAAGGGTAATTAGGGATGGGCAATAAATGCTGGCCTTGCCAGCGACACTCACATCCCATGAAAGAATAAAAAACATTAGACTAGCTTTTTAACGCCAGATTTATTAATTGAATTCAAATTTCACTATCTGCAGTGGTGGGATTCGAACCCATGTCCCCAGAGCACTAGCCTGGGCCTACTAGTCCACTGCCATTACCACTAGTATAAATACAGGGGTTGCTGATTGCTGGCTGTCTGCAATGAGTGCAAAATTAATTAAGAAAAATAAATTTAATTAACACTGTAAAGATGGCAAGACAAGTGATGTGTTGCAGCTGCAGCATGTGGGAGCTCCTGGATGCCACTGCAATCCATCGCAATCACATCTGTAGTAAGTGTCTGCGGCTTGGGGAGTTTGGGCACAGAGGTAATGAGCTGGAGGCCCAGCTGCAGACATTGTGATGTATCAGGGAGGGTAAAGTTACCTGGACAATTTGTTCCAGAAGGCAGTCACAGCCCTGTTATGAAAGTGCTTCTGTTTGTGTTAAATATACTTTTTGAGGAATTCATAGTCAAACTGAAGAAATGTTGGACCAATTTTTTTTCAAGAGGGTCATCAAGAGGACACTGAAAGGACTTGTTTGACAACAACATTTACTGGTTCTCACATGTCTCAAGTTAAAAATAGAACACAAACCCTAGTAACTCGGAAGATGTGCACAGAGGAGTGACAGGTCAGAAAGTGGACTTTCTGTTTACGGCTTTGCTTTCGAATTGTTTGGAGTTGGGAAGGAGCTGTTTAAAAGGGGTTGGTGTTTTAAAAAATAAAACTGAAGGACAGAATACCAGCTCAGCCCAACATGTTCTATTCTTTAAAAAGCCTGCAGAAAAAGGAGAGAATTCCCAAGGAAGGAGAGAAGAGCACGACCCAGCTCAGCTTTCCAGCACCTCTCCAAAAGACCCTGAGAAGTCCATTGTGTCAACTCATTGCGTCTTCAGTCTTTGAAAAAAAGCCTGCTAAATTAATTCTCATCACCACCTGAAAAGAGCTGTTTTACAAGATCCCAGTGACCCGTCTATGTGTACTCGGAGGCCAGACTGTATGTCAGTTTACAAGATCCCAGTGACCCGTCTATGTGCACTAGGAGACCAGACTGTATGTCAGTTTACAAGATCCCAGTGACCCATCTATGTGTACTTGGAGACCAGACTGTATGTCAGTTTACAAGATCCTAGTGACCCATCTACGCATACTCAGAGGCCAGACTGTATGTCAGTTTACAAGATCCCAGTGACCCGTCTATGTGTACTCGGAGACCAGACTGTATGTCAGTTTACAAGGCCCCAGTGACCCGTCTATGTGTACTCGGAGGCCAGACTGTATGTCAGTTTACAAGATCCCAGTGACCCGTCTATGTGTACTCGGAGACCAGACTGTATGTCAGTTTACAAGACCCCAGTGACCCGTCTATGTGTTCTCGGAGACCAGACTGTATGTCAGTTTACAAGATCCCAGTGACCCGTCTACGTGTACTCGGAGACCAGACTGTATGTCAGTTTACAAGGCCCCAGTGACCCGTCTATGTGTACTCGGAGACCAGACTGTATGTCAGTTTACAAGGCCCCAGTGACCCGTCTATGTGTACTCGGAGGCCAGACTGTATGTCAGTTTACAAGATCCCAGTGACCCGTCTATGTGTACTCGGAGACCAGACTGTATGTCAGTTTACAAGACCCCAGTGACCCGTCTATGTGTACTCGGAGACCAGACTGTATGTCAGTTTACAAGATCCCAGTGACCCATCTACGCATACTCAGAGGCCAGACTGTATGTCAGTTTACAAGATCCCAGTGACCCGTCTATGTGTACTCGGAGACCAGACTGTATGTCAGTTTACAAGGCCCCAGTGACCCGTCTATGTGTACTCGGAGACCAGACTGTATGTCAGTTTACAAGGCCCCAGTGACCCGTCTATGTGTACTCGGAGGCCAGACTGTATGTCAGTTTACAAGATCCCAGTGACCCGTCTATGTGTACTCGGAGACCAGACTGTATGTCATTTTACAAGATCCCAGTGACCCATCTACGTATACTCAGAGGCCAGACTGTATGTCAGTTTACAAGATCCCAGTGACCCGTCTATGTGTACTCGGAGACCAGACTGTATGTCAGTTTACAAGGCCCCAGTGACCCGTCTATGTGTACTCGGAGACCAGACTGTACGTCAGTTTACAAGATCCCAGTGACCCGTCTATGTGTACTTGGAGACCAGACTGTATGTCAGTTTACAAGATCCCAGTGACCCATCTATGTGTAGTTTAGTTTAGTAGAGTTTAGTTTAGTTTAGTGATACAGCACTGAAACAGGCCCTTCGGCCCACCGAGTCTGTGCCGACCATCAACCACCCATTTATACTAATCCTACACTAATCCCATATTCCTACCACATCCCCACCTGACCCTATATTTCCCTACCACCTACCTATACTAGGGGCAATTTGTAATGGCCAATTTACCTACCAACCTGCAAGTCTTTTGGCTTGTGGGAGGAAACCGCAGCACCCGGAGAAAACCCACGCAGACACAGGGAGAACTTGCAAACTCCACACAGGCAGTACCTAGAATTGAACCCGGGTCGCAGGAGCTGTAAGGCTGCGGTGCAAACCACTGTGCCACTGTGTACTCGGAGGCCAGACTGTATGTCAGTTTACAAGATCCCAGTGACCCGTCTATGTGTACTCAGAGACCAGACTGTATGTCAGTTTACAAGATCCCAGTGGCCCGTCTATGTGTACTCGGAGGCCACACTGTATGTCAGTTTACAAGATCCCAGTGGCCCGTCTATGTGTACTCGGAGGTAAGACTGTATGTCAGTTTACAAGATCCCAGTGACCCGTCTATGTGTATTCAGAGGCCAGACTGTATGTCAGTTTACAAGATCCCAGTGGCCCGTCTATGTGTACTCGGAGGTAAGACTGTATGTCAGTTTACAAGATCCCAGTGGCCCGTCTATGTGTACTCAGAGACCAGACTGTATGTCAGTTTACAAGATCCCAGTGGCCCGTCTATGTGTACTCGGAGGCCACACTGTATGTCAGTTTACAAGATCCCAGTGGCCCGTCTATGTGTACTCGGAGGTAAGACTGTATGTCAGTTTACAAGATCCCAGTGACCCGTATATGTGTATTCGGAGACCAGACTGTATGTCAGTTTACAAGATCCCAGTGGCCCGTCTATGTGTACTCGGAGGTAAGACTGTATGTCAGTTTTGAAACACAACATATTTCATCTGCTGTTTCTTCAAGAATGAGCAATTATTCAGCCCAACTGTTTCTTTGTCTGTAACAGAGCTCTAAACAAAAATCCTTTTAGTTTTCTGGTCAACTGGTGTGTGTGTGTGTGAGGGAGCTAAAGTAAAAAGGGAACTTTAATATTTCAATCTGTGTGTTTATGCTTTACTTTATTACTGGTTAAAACTTGTTTTATAATAAACTGATAAGTTTATTGTTTATTAAAGAAACCTGGTTGGTGTGTTTTATTCTGGGATAAAGAATAGAGTCTCTGATTGATCGTATCGGTAAGTGGAAAAAATGTAAATATATGTTGTGACCTGTGGAGAAGTGGAACTGGAATAAACAGTGTACTCCTCCCGGCTCGGTCATAACATATAATTGGGGGCTCATTACGGGCTAAACCCAACGCCGATGACGTACAATTGTAAGAGTGGGGTAACCAAAAAAGGAAAAATAAAAAGAACCAGGTTTCTTGTGCAGTAGATTAACGTTTCTCTATCGGAATGTCTTTAACAGTTGCTATGACCTTTTTGGGAAAGGAGGATGTATCCCTGAGTGATTTAAGACACTTAACCAAGTTTAAACTAAAGGATTTAGCAGAACTGTTGGTATTAGAGTTAAAACCAGGAGCTAGGAAAGCAGACATAATTGAAGTATTAGCACAACATTTACAATTGGAAGAAGACGACAAACCAAAGGTTAGTGCAGTTGAATTAGCTAAAATGTTGTTACAAATGAGGCAGCTTGAACTTGACAAGAAAAAGAAATAGAAATGAGAAAAATTAAGCAGGAAAAAGAATTGAAAATACCTGAGCTTGAAAAAGATTAGACAATGAAAAAAACTGAACTAGAATTTCAAAGAGAAAAAGAAAGAGAAGGAAGGGAATTCAAAATTAAAAAGCTGGAACTAAGACAACAGGGTGGCTTTGACTTCAAGGAAAATTCTGGTGAGGAAAGATCTGACTCCAGCCCAGGACGCAGTGGAGAGCTGTTTAAATTTGTGCAAGCCCTCCCTACATTTGCAGAAAGGGATGTCGAAATTTTTCATTTCTTTTGGAAAGAAGATGAAGTGGCCAAAGGAGAGCTGGACACTGCTTAGGTTGATGGGCAGAGCTCATGAAGTTTATGCAATGTTTTCTGAGGAGGCTTCTTCAGATTATGAGATGGTAAAAAAGGCTATTCTCGCTGCATATGAGTTAGTCCGTGAAGCTTACTGACAGAAATTTCGGAACCTCCGGAGGTTGTCTGGGCAGACTTATATAGAATTTGAGAAGATAAAGCAAGTTCATTTTGATCATTGGATATGGGCACTAAAGATGGAAGCCACGTATGAGAACCTTAGGGAACTAATTCTCCTGGATGAATTTAAAAATTCACTCCCTCCGTTCGTAAAAACCCATGTAGAGAACCAGAAGGTGTCAACAGCCAGACAAACAGCGGAAATTGCTGATGATTATGAGATTGTTCATAAGCCAAAACCTTTTGTCTGTCACCCCCACAAACCCGAGAAGGATAGAAGCGAAAGGAAGGCAAGTAGCCGGGCACAAGAAGGGACAGTTGGGAATGCCCCAGAATCTCCTCCTCAGGCAAGAAAGGAAGAGGCTGACAGTGGAAGTGAGGTCCGCAAGCCTAAATGTTACCATTGTCACAAGGTGGGACATCTTCATGCAGAATGCTGGAAATTGCGGGGTAAACCCATGGGGTTTTTTGGGGTACACGAAGCTAATGCAGAGAAAGGGGCTCTGACCGAGAGAACAGCAGATCAGGCTGTAGCTCTGACTACAGCTGTAAGGCTAAATACAAAAAACAATGTGAGTGCAGGAGCTGAGAAGAAGATATCTGAGAGTTATAGGGAATTCTTGTCGAAAGAAAAAGTAACTCCTAACCCTCAAGTGAGGCAGGTAAACCTATAGTTATATTTAGGAAACAGGAGCAACCCAAACTCATTTGCTGGGGAAAGGTATAACATTTCCACCAAAGAGTGCACTGAATGCTAAGGTTTTAGTGAATGGTATTGGTGGGGAGTATATACCCGTACCTTTGTATCGAGTGCACCTAGAATGTGACCTAATGTCTGGAACGGTAACTGTGGGAGTTGTCCATAGTTTGCCAGTAGATGGAGTTGACTTACTCCTGGGGAATGATTTGGCTGGAGTGAAGGTAGTAGCTTCTCCAGTAGTCATGAAAACCCAACTGAAGTTAAAGAGACAGAACAGTTACAGGAAAAGGTTCCGGGAATTTTTCCTTCATGTGTAGTAACCCGAGCAATGGCTACACAAGTTTCATTGTCGGAGGTAAAATTGGCACCACAGATAGATAGCCGAATATCTGAAACTTTCTTTGGGGATTTGGATAATCCAAAGGAAATGTTGAATAAGTCTTCTCTGATCAAGGCTCAGCAAGCCGATCCAGAGTTAAATAAAGTGGCACAATCAACTCTAACAGAAGCTGAGGCAAAAGGAGTTCCAGAGGGTTATTATATTAAAAATGGGATTCAGATGAGGACGTGGAGAACTCCTCACAGACCTGCAGATGTCACTGGATTAGTAACCCAGAGACCGAGGGTATTGCTCTGGGGACATGGATTTAAATCCCACCACAGCAGGGGTGGAATTTGAATTCAATTAATAAAATCTGGAATTTAAAAAAAAAGCTAGTCTAATAATGGCCATGAAACCATTGTCGATTGTTGTAAAAACCCATCTGGGTCACTAATGTCCTTTAGGGCAGACTCGGAGGGCGGAGTTCCAGAGCGGTTACCTCGGGTGGGGAAAAAAAACTGAAAATGTGAAGTCACAGGAAAGCTGTGACCTGATTGGCTGGTAGGGAATCTGTACTGAATTTGAAAATAAAACTGATAAAAATTGATTAAAACACTAATTAACTAATTAATAAGTAGAGTAACTAAACCAGAGGGAGGAGATTACTGTATTTAGACAGCATTTAATATTTATTGTCGAAATCTAGCACTAGGGACCACATAGTTAAGTGTATCATAATTTAGTAAGGATTTAATAAGTATTTATTTATTTTATATTAATTAACTAATTAGTGCTAGAAATGTCAGTTAGAGGGGTGAAGTGCTTCACCTGTGAGATGTGGGAGGTCCGTGACGCTTCCAGCGTTCCGAGCGACTACATCTGCAGGAAGTGTACCCAGTTGCAGCTCCTCACAGACCGCATGGATCGGTTGGAGCAGCTACTGGATGCACTTAGGAGCATGCAGGTGGCAGAGAGCGTCATAGACAGGAGTTTTAGAGAAGTGGTTAGACCCAAGGTGCAGGCAGATAGATGGGTGACCGCTAGAAGGGGCAGGCAGTGCAGGAATCCCCTGTGGCTATCCCCCTCTCTAACAAGTATACCGTTTTGGATACTGTTGGGGGGGATGGCCTATCAGGGGAAAACAGCAGCAGCCAGAGCAGTGGCACTACAGCTGGCACTGTTGTTCAGCAGGGAGGGACAAAGCGCAGAAGAGCAATAGTTATAGGGGACTCTATAGTCAGGGGCACAGATAGGCGCTTCTGTGGACGTGAAAGAGACTCCAGGATGGTATGTTGCATCCCTGGTGCCAGGGTCAAGGATGTCTCTGAACGGACAGGGGGCATTCTGAAGGGGGAGGGTGAACAGCCAGAGGTTGTGGTACACATCGGTACCAACGACATAGGCAGGAAGAGTGACGAGGTCCTGCAGGGGGAGTTTAGGGAGTTAGGTAGAAAGTTAAAAGACAGGACCTCTAGGGTTGTAATCTCGGGATTACTCCCTGTGCCACGTGCCAGTAAGGCCAGAAATAGGAAGACAGTGCAGCTAAACATGTGGCTGAACAGCTGGTGTAGAAGGGAGGGTTTCAGATATCTGGACCATTGGGATCTCTTCAGGGACAGATGGGACCTGTACAAGAAGGACGGGTTGCATCTAAACTGGAGGGGCACTAATATCCTGGCTACAAGGTTTGCTAGCGTCACTCGGGAGGGTTTAAACTAGTGTGGCAGGGGGTTGGGAACCAGAGCAGTAGGACAGCTAGTGAAGTAAATGAGGAGGACATAGTAAATAAGGCCAGTAGGACTAAGAGGAAGAGCAGGCAGGGAGATGTTGCGGAGCACAGCGGGACTGGTGGTCTGAAGTGCATTTGTTTCAATGCGAGAAGTATAACAGGTAAGGCAGATGAACTTAGAGCTTGGATTAGTACTTGGAAATATGATGTTGTTGCTATTACAGAGACTTGGTTGAGGGAAGGGCAGGATTGGCAGCAAAATGTTCCAGGCTTTAGAAGCTTCAGGCGGGATAGAGGGGGATGTAAAAGGGGTGGGGGAGTTGCATTACTGGTTAAGGAGAATATCACAGCTGTACTGCGGGAGGACAACTCAGAGGGGTCATGCAGCGAGGCAATATGGGTGGAGCTCAGGAATAGGAAGGGTGCAGTCACGATGTTGGGGGTTTACTACAGGCCTCCCAACAGCCAGTGGGAGGTAGAGGAGCAGATATGTAGACAGATTTTGGAAAGATGTAAAGGTAACAGGGTTGTAGTGGTGGGTGATTTTAACTTACCCAATATTGACTGGGACCCGCTTAGTGCTAGGGGCTTGGATGGGGCAGAATTTGTGAGGAGCATCCAGGAGGGCTTCTTGAAACAGTATGCAGATAGTCCAACTAGGGATGGGGCCGTACTGGACCTGGTATTGGGGAATGAGCCCAGCCAGGTGGTCGAAGTTTCAGTGGGGGAGTATCTCGGGAACAGTGACCATAATTCCATAAGTTTTAAGGTACTTGTGGATAAGGATAAGAGTAGTCCTCGGGTGAAGGTGCTAAATTGGGGGAAGGCTAATTATAACAATATTAGGCGGGAACTGAAGAATTTAGATTGGGGGCGGCTGTTTGAGGGTAAATCAACATCTGACATGTGGGAGTCTTTCAAACGTCAGTTGATTAGAATCCAGGACCAGCATGTTCCTGTGAGGAAGAAAGACAAGTTTGGCAAGTTTCGGGAAGCTTGGATAACTTGGGATATTGTGAGCCTAGTCAAAAAGAAAAAGGAAGCATTTGTAAGGGCTGGAAGGCTAGGAACAGACGAAGCACATGAGGAATATAAAGACAGCAGGAAGGAACTTAAGCAAGGAGTCAGGAGGGCTAAAAGGGGTCCTGAAAAGTCATTGGCAAACAGGATTAAGGAAAATCCCAAGGCTTTTTATACATATATAAAGAGCAAGAGGGGACCAGTGAAAGGGTTGGCCCACTCAAGGACAGAGATGGGAATCTATGCGTGGAGCCAGAGGAAATGGGTGAGGTACTAAATGAGTACTTTGCATCAGTATTCACCAAAGAGAAGGACTTGGCGGATGATGAGCCTAGGGAAGGGAGTGTAGATAGTCTCAGTCATCTCATTATCAATAAGGAGGAGGTGTTGGGTGTCTTGCAAAGCATTAAGGTAGATAAGTCCCCAGGGCCTGATGGAATCAACCCTGGAATACTGAGGGAGTCAAGGGAAGAAATTGCTGGGGCCTTGACAGAAATCTTTGCATCCTCATTGGCTACAGGTGAGGTCCCAGAGGACTGGAGAATAGCCAATGTTGTTCCTTTGTTTGAGAAGGGTAGCAAGGATAATCCAGGGAATTATAGGCTGGTGAGCCTTACGTCAGTGGTAGGGAAACTATTAGAGAGGGTTATTCGGGAGAGGATTTACTCCCATTTGGAAACAAACGAACTTATTAGCGAGAGACAGCATGGTTTTGTGAAGGGGAGGTCGTGTCTTACTAATTTGATTGAGTTTTTTGAGGAAGTGACGAAGATGATTGATGAAGGAAGGGCAGTGGATGTTACCTATATGGACTTTAGTAAAGCCTTTGACAAGGTCCCGCATGGCAGACTGGTACAGAAGGTGAAGTCACACGGGATCAGAGGTGAGCTGGCAAGATGGATACAGAACTGGCTCGGTCATAGAAGACAGAGGGTATCAGTGGATGGGTGTTTTTCTGAATGGAGGGATGTGACTAGTGGTGTTCCGCAGGGATCAGTGCTGGGACCTTTGCTCTTTGGAGTATATATAAATGATTTGGAGGAAAATGTAGCAGGACTGATTAGTAAGTTTGTGGACAACACAAAGGTTGGTGGAGTTGCGGATAATGATGAGGATTGTCAGAGGATACAGCAGGATAAAGATCGGTTGGAGACTTGGGCGGAGAATGGCAGATGGAGTTTAGATGTTTAGATTTATGATTTAAAGATTTTTTAGAGATACAGCACTGAATCCGGACAAATGTGAGGTAATGCATTTTGGCAGGTCTAATGCAGGTGGGAGGTATACAGTAAATGGCAGAACCCTTAGGAGTATTGACAGGCAGATAGATCTGGGCGTACAGGTCCACAGGTCACTGAAAGTGGCAACGCAGGTGGATAAGGTAGTCAAGAAGGCATACGGCATGCTTGCCTTCATCGGTCGGGGCATAGAGTATAAAAATTGGCAAGTCATGTTGCAGCTGTACAGAACCTTAGTTAGGCCACACTTAGAATATTGCGTGCAATTCTGGTCGTCACACTACCAGAAGGATGTGGAGGCTTTGGAGAGGGTACAGAAGAGGTTTACCAGGATGTTGCCTGGTCTGGAGGGCATTAGCTATGAGGAGAGGTTGGAAAAACTCAAATTGTTTTCACTGGAACGACGGAGGTGGAGGGGCGACATGATAGAGGTTTACAAAGTTATGAGCAGCATGGACAGAGTGGATAGTCAGAAGCTTTTTCCCAGGGTGGAAGAGTCAGTTACTAGGGGACATAGGTTTAAAGCTGCGAGGGGCAAAGTTTAGAGGGGATGTACGAGGCAAGTTTTTTACACAGAGGGTGGTGAGTGCCTGGAACTTGCTGCCAGGGGAGGTGGTGGAAGCAGATACGATAGAGACGTTTCAGAGATATCTTGACAAATATATGAATAGGAAGGGAATAGAGGGATATGGGCCCCGGAAGTGCAGAAGGTGTTAGTTTAGGCAGGCATCAAGATCGGCGCAAGCTTGGAGGGCCGAATGGCCTGTTCCTGTGCTGTACTGTTCTTTGTTCTTTGTTTGTTCTTTGAAATCTGCTGTATTTACCTGGTCTGGCCTACATGTGACTCCAGACCCACAGCAATGTGGTTAGCTCTTACATGCCCTCTGAAATGGCCTAGCAAGCCACTCAGTTGGCAGGGCACTGCCACCTTCTAAAGGGCAATTAGGGATGGGCAATAAATGCTGGCCTGGTCAGTGATGCCCACATCCCAAGAATGAATAAAAAAAAAGAATGGATGCTAGTTCATCAGATAGTGATAACGCTGGGAGTTATTATGGATAGAGCATGAAATTCCTATAGAGGGACGTGTGGGGATCCGGAAGACCAAATTGCGTATAAGTTGCCATTTTTACTGGTCATGTCTTTCCAAGACTTGCAGGTTGATAGGTAAATTGGCCATTATAAATTGCCCCTCGTATAGGTAGGTGGTAGGGAAATATAGGGACAGGTGGGGATGTTTGGTAGGAATATGGAATTAGTGTAGGATTAGTATAAATGGGTGGTTTGATGATCGGCACAGACTCGGTGGGCCGAAGGGCCTGTTTCAGTGCTGTACCTCTAAATAACTAAAAAATAAAATAAATAAGAACATGGTGCAATTTTGTAAAATGTGCCATACATGCCAGATTATGGGAAAACCACAACCTGCCATAAAACCGGCACCTCTAATTCCCGTACCAGTTATTGGGGAACTATTTAGTAGGGCATTGGTAGACTGTGTAGGATCATTACTGAAAATAAAAGCAGGACATTAATATATACTCAATATTATGGATATGGCTATGGATATGGATTATGGTTCCGAAGAAGGGTCACTGACCCGAAACGTTAACTCTACTTCTCTTTTCACAGATGCTGCCAGACCTGCTGAGTGATTCCAGCATTTCTTGTTTTTATTATGGATATGACTACTCGGTTCCCAGAGGACATTCCCTTGAGAACAATTTCTGCTGAGTTGGTGGTAGAGAAGTTAACCCAGTTCTTTACTAGATATGGATTACCGATTGAGATTCAGTCAGATCAAGGTTCAAATTTTATGTCGAAGATATTTCAAAAAGATTTGGGTATAACACATTTAAATTCTTCAGTATACCACCCACAGACACAGGGAGCTTTGGAAAGGTACCATAAGACACTCAAAATGATGATCAGGAAATACTGTCATGAATATCCCCATGATTGGGATAAAGGGCGAGAATTTCTTTTATTTGCTGCTAGAGATTCACCTAATGAGTCTACAGGTTTTATTTATTTTGAGTTGGTTTATGGACATGAGATAAGAGGTTCTCTAAAACTAATTAGACTAATGAAAACTAACTAAAAGAAAGGTTTTTCGAACAGAGAGAGATGAATCCCTGTAATAAAAACAGAAAGTGTTGGAAATACTCAGCAGATCTGGCAGCATCTGTGGAGAGAGAAACAAAGTTAATGTTTCAGGTCAGTGATCCTTCATCAGTTCCCAAATAACTATGAAGAAATGGGCAGACAAGCAAGCACAGACCCGAACATTTCAACCAGGGGATGAGGTGTTAGCATTACTGCCTTTACAGGGTGAACCATTGAAAGCACAGTTCAGTGGTTCATATTAAGTGGTCAAGAGAATTGGTAAAGTAAATTATTTGATTGACACCCCAGATCGCCAGAAAAAGAATCGGCTGAGTTACATCAATATGTTCAAACAATATTGTCACCAGGAGGAGGATAGGCAATGTTGGGGCTGTACTACAGGCCTCCCAACAGCGAGCGTGAGATAGAGCGACAAATATGTAAACAGATTATGGAAAGATGTAGGAGCAACAGGGTGGTGGTGATAGGAGATTTTAATTTTCCCAACATTGTCTGGGATTCACTTAGTGTTAGAGGTCTAGATGGAGCAGAATTTGTAAGGAGCATCCAGGAGGGTTTTCTAGAGCAGTATGTAAATAGTCCAACTCGGGAAGGGGCCATACTGGACCTGGTGTTGGGGAATGAGCCCGGCCAGGTGGTTGAAGTTTCAGTAGGGGACTACTTTGGGAATAGTGACCACAATTCCGTAAGTTTTAGAGTACTCATGGACAAAGACGAGAGTGGTCCTAAAGGAAGAGTGCTAAATTGGGGGAAGGCCAACTATACCAAAATTCGGCAGGAGCTGGGAAATGTAGATTGGGAGCAGCTGTTTGAAGATAAATCCACATTTGATATGTGGGAGGCTTTTAAAGAGAGGTTGATTAGCGTACAGGAGAGACATGCTCCTGTGAAAATGAGGGATAGAAATGGCAAGATTAGGGAACCATGGATGACAGGTGAAATTGTGAGACTAGCTAAGAGGAAAAAGGAAGCATATATAAGGTCTAGGAGGCTGAAGAAAGACGAAGCTTTGAAAGAATATCGGGAATGTAGGACCAATCTGAAACGAGGAATTAAGAGGGCTAAAAGGGGTCATGAAATATCTTTAGCAAACAGGGTTAAGGAAAATCCCAAAGCCTTTTATTCATATATAAGGAGCAAGAGGGTAACTAGAGAAAGGATTGGCCCACTCAAGGACAAAGGAGGAAAGTTATGCGTGGAGTCAGAGAAAATGGGTGAGATTCTAAACGAGTACTTTGCATCGGTATTCACCGAGGAGAGGGACATGACGGATGTTGAGGTTAGGGACAGATGTTTGATTACTCTAGGTCAAGTCAGCATAAGGAGGGAGGAAGTGTTGGGTATTCTAAAAGGCATTAAGGTGGACAAGTCCCCAGGTCCGGATGGGATCTATCCCAGGTTACTGTGGGAAGCGAGAGAGGAAATAGCTGGGGCCTTAACAGATATCTTTGCAGCATCCTTAAACACGGGTGAGGTCCCGGAGGACTGGAGAATTGCTAATGTTGTCCCCTTGTTTAAGAAGGGTAGCAGGGATAATCCAGGTAATTATAGACCGGTGAGCCTGACGTCAGTGGTAGGGAAGCTGCTGGAGAAGATACTGAGGGATAGGATCTATTCCCATTTGGAAGAAAATGGGCTTGTCAGTGATAGGCAACATGGTTTTGTGCAGGGAAGGTCATGTCTTACCAACTTAATAGAATTCTTTGAGGAAGTGACAAAGTTGATTGATAAGGGAAGGGCTGTCGATGTCATATACATGGACTTCAGTAAGGCGTTTGATAAGGTTCCCCATGGCAGGCTGATGGAGAAAGTGAAGGCGCATGGGGTCCAAGGTGTGCTAGCTAGATGGATAAAGAACTGGCTGGGCAACAGGAGACAGAGAGTAGCAGTGGAAGGGAGTTTCTCAAAATGGAGACGTGTGACCAGTGGTGTTCCACAGGGATCCGTGCTGGGACCACTGTTGTTTGTGATATACATTAATGATTTGGAGGAAAGTATAGGTGGACTGATTAGCAAGTTTGCAGACGACACTAAGATTGGTGGAGTAGCAGATAGTGAAGGGGACTGTCAGAGAATACAGCAGAATATAGATAGATTGGAGAGTTGGGCAGAGAAATGGCAGATGGAGTTCAATCAGGGCAAATGCGAGGTGATGCATTTTGGAAGATCCAATTCAAGAGTGAACTATACATTGCGGGGTAAAATAATGTTTAAAATCTTTTAAAAGCACGCCGCAAAACCCCAAATCTGTCCGTTGTTGGGAAGCGCGACATTTTTAAACAAACTGACCGAGCACAAAGCTGCTGTGCTGAGTGCTCCTGCTCAGTGCAACTGTCAGAAAGAGAGAAAGAGAGAGATGGGGAGGCGGGGGAAACAGAGGGAGAGGGAACAGAGAGAGAGGGGGAACAGAGAGGGGAACTGAGAGAGAGGGGGGAAACAGAGAGAAGGGGACAGAGACGGCAAGGGGGGAAAAATGAGAGAGAGGGGGAAACAAAGAGAGAGAAGTGGAAACAGAGAGAGGGGCACAGAGAGAGAGGAAGGACAGAGAGAGATGGGAAAACAAAGAGAGCGGGAAAACAGAGAGAGAGAGGGGAAACAAAGAGAGAGGGGGGGAAGAGAGGGAGGAACACAGAAAGGGGGCAAAACAGAGAGAGAGGGACAACGGGAGGGGGACGAGGATGAGAATACAGACAGCAGGGACAACACAGAGAGGGGGAACACACAGGGAGAGAGAGAGAGCGAGATCAGGATCTCTCTTGAAAGGTGGACATCTATAAAGAATACTCTGCATCGCGACATCAAGTTTGTGGACAGAGTTTGACTACTAATGAAAGCAAAAACAATGCCAGGTATGTCACTAAATCAGTTTTCAATACAGTGACGAGAAAGTAAGTCAATGATTTTTTTTTTAAATTCGTTTTTACAGGGATGTGGGTGTCACTGGCCAGGCCAACATTTATTGCCTATCCCTAATTACCCTTGAGAAGGTGGTGGTGAGCTGCCTTCTTGAACCGCTGCAGTCCATGTGGGGTAGGTACACCCACAGTGCTGTTAGGAAGGAAGTTCCAGGATTTTGACCCAGCAACAGTGAAGGAACGGCGATATAGTTCCAAGTCAGGATGGTGTGTGACTTGGAGGGGAACTTGCAGGTGGTGGTGTCCCATGTATCTGCTGCCCTTGTCCTTCTAGTTGGTAGAGGTCACGGGTTTGGAAGGTGCTGTCTAAGGAGCCCTGGTGCGTTGCTGCAGTGCATCTTGTAGATGGTACACACTGCTGCCACTGTGCGTCGGTGGTGGAGGGAGTGAATGTATGTGAATGGGGTGCCAATCAAGCGGGCTGCTTTGTCCTGGATGGTGTTGAGCTTCTTGAGTGTTGTTGGAGCTGCACCCATCCAGACAAGTGGAGAGTATTCCATCACACTCCTGACTTGTGCCTTGTAGATGGTGGACAGGCTTTGGGGAGTCAGGAGGTGAGTTACTCACCGCAGGCTTCCTAGCCTCTGACCTGCTCTTGTAGCCATGGTATTTATATGGCTGGTCCAGTTCAGGTTCTGGTCAATGGTAACCCCCTGGATGTTTATAGTGGGGATTCAGCGATCAAAATGCTGATTAGATTCTCTGGTTAGATTCTCTCTTGTTGGAGATGGTCATTGCCTGGCACTTGTGTGGCGCGAATGTTACTTGCCACTTATCAGCCCAAGCCTGGATATTGTCCAGGTCTTGCTGCATTTCTACACGGACTGCTTCAGTGTCTGAGGAGTCACAAATGGTGCTGAACATTGTGCAATCATCAGCGAACATCCCCACTTCTGACCTGAAGATTGAAGGAAGGTCATTGATGAAGCAGCTGAAGATGGTTGGGCCTCGGACACTACCCTGAGGAACTCCTGCAGTGATCTCCTGGAGCTCAGATGATTGACCTCCAACAACCACAACCATCTTCCTTTGGGGTAGGTATGACTCCAACCAGTGGAGAGTTTTCCCCCTGACATTGACTCCAGTTTTGCTAGGGCTCCTTGATGCCATACTCAGTCAAATGCTGTCTTGATGTCAAGGGCAGTTACTCTCACCTCACCTCTTGAATTCAGCTCTTTTGTCTATGTTTGAACCAAGGCTGTAATGAGATCAGGAGCTGAGTGGTCCTGGCGGAACCCAAACTGAGCGTCACTGAGCAGGTTATTCTAAGCAAGTGCCACTTGATAGTACTGTCAACGACAACTTCCATCACTTTACTGATGATTGAGAGTAGGCTGATGGGGCAGTAATTAGCCGGGTTGGACTTATCCTGCTTTTTGTGTGCAGGACATACCTGGGCAATTTTCCACATTGCAGGGTAGATGCCAGTGTTGTAGCTGTCCTGGAACAGCTTGGCTAGGGGCGCGGCAAGTTCTGGAGCACAGGTCTTCAATACTATTGCCGGAATGTTGTCAGGGCCCAAAGCTTTTGCAGTATCCAGTGCCTTCAGTTGTTTCTTGATATCACGCGGAGTGAATCGAATTGGCTGAAGTCCGGCATCTGTGATGCTGGGGACTTCAGGAGGAGGCCGCGATGGATCATCAACTCGGCACTTCTGGCTGAAGATTGTTGCAAATGCTTCAGCCTTATCTTTCGCACTGATGTGCTGGGCTTCCCCATCATTGAGGATGGGGATATTTGTGGAGCCACCTCCTCCAGTTAGTTGTTTAATTGTCCACCACCATTCACGGCTGGATATGGCAGGACTGCAGAGCTTAGATCTGATCCATTAATTATGGGATCGCTTAGCTCTGTCTATCGCATGCTGCTTATGCAGTTTGGCACGCATGTAGTCCTGTGTTGTAGCTTCACCAGGTTGACAACTCATTTTGAGGTATGCCTGGTGCTGCTCCTGGCATGCCCTCCTGCACTCTTCATTGAACCAGGCTATATTATAATGCTAGTGTGGGAGATATGCTGGGCCATGAGGTTACAGATTGTGGTTGAATACAATTCTGCTGCTTCTCATTGAAAGCCTCTTCACAAAAATGCACGTTTGTTTTTGTTTTTATTAGTAAGATAAATTTGTAATGCCTTTATCTTTCAAAATTTGCTCAACGGCCGAGCAAAAATCTTAATGTGGCCCCCCACCTGAAAAGGTTGGACAACCCTGGTCTAACATTAGTTGTAGGGAAAATTTTAGAATCTATAGTAAAGGATGTGATAACAGAACACTTAGAAAATAATGGTAGGATTAGGTAGAGTCAACATTATTTATTTATGAAAGGAAAATCATGTTTAACAAACTTATTAGAATTTTTTGAGGATGTAACTAGTAGAATAGATAAGGGGGAACCAGTGGATGTGGTGTATATTTTCAGAAAGCTTTTGATAAGGTAAAACACAGCAGATTAGTAAACAAAATTAGAGCACATGGGATTGGAGGGAATATACTGGCATGGATTGAGATCTGGTAAATGGACTGAAAACAGAGATTAGGAATAAATGGATCATTCTCAGGTTGGCAGGCTGTGACTAGTGGGGCACCGCAGAGATTAGTACTTGGACCCCAGCTGTTCACAATATATATCAATGGTTTGGATGTGGGGACCGAATGTAGTGTGTCCAAGTTTGCGGGTGACACAAAACTAGGTGGAAGTGTGAGTTGTGAGGAAGGTGCAAAGCGGTTTCAAGGGGATTTGGAAAGACTTAGTGAGTGGGCAAGAATGTGGCAGATGGAATATAATGTGGAAAAATGTGAGGTTATCCACTTTGGTAGGAGGAATAGATGTGCAGAGTATTTCTTAAATGGTAAGAGATTATAAAGTGTAGATGTACAAAGTGATCTGGGTGGCCTCGTCAATAAGTCACTGAAAACTAACATGCAGGTGCAGCAAGCAATTAGGAAGGCTATTGGAATGGTAACCTTTATCACAGGAGGATTTGAGTACAGGAGCAGTGAAGTCTTGCTTCAATTGTATAGAACCTTGGTTAGACTGCACCTGGAGTACTGTGTGCAGTTTTGGTCCCCTTACCTTAGGAAGGATATTATTGCCATAGAGGGAGTGCAATGAAGATTCACCAGACTTGTTCCCAGGATGGTGAGACTGTCCCATGAAGAGAGATTGGGGAAACTGGGCCTGTATTCTCTCGAGTTTCGAAGAATGAGAGGTGATCTCACTGAAACCTACAAAATACTGAAAGGGATAGACAGGGTAGATGCAGCTAAGATGTTTCCCCTGGTTGAGGAGTCTAGAACCAGAGGACATCATTTCAAAATAAAGGGGAAGTCACTTAGGACAGAGATGAGGAGAAATTTCTTTACTCAGAGGGCAGTGAATCTTTGGAATTCCCTACCCCAGAGGGCTGTAGAAGCTCAGTCATTGAGTCTGTTTAAAGCAGAGATTGACAGATTTCTAAATACCAGTGAGGATAGAGTGGGGGAAAAAGGAATTGAAGTAGATAATCAGCCATGATCGTATTGAATGGCAGAGCAGGCTCGATGGGCTGAATGGCCTACTCCTGCTCCTATGTTCCTAAAGACGCTTCAAGGGGATTTGGAGAGGCTAAACAAGTGGGCAAAAATTTGTCAGATGGAATACAATATGGAGAAATGTGAGGTTATCCACTTTGGTAGGAAAAACAGTAATACAGAGTATTTCTTAAATGATGAGGGGCTGGGAAGTGTTGAACTTCCAAGGGAATTGAGTGTCCTTGTTCATGAGCCACTGAAAACTAACATGCAGGTAGAGCAAGTAATTAAGAATGTAAATAGCAGGTTGGCCTTTATTACAAGAGACTTTGAGTGTAAGACTAAAGATGTCTTTCTGCAATTATATGGAGCTTTGGGCAGATCACACCTGGAGTATTGTGTGTGGTTTTGGTCTCCTTACCTAAGATATACTTGCCATAGAGGGAGTGCAACGACGGTTTATCAAACTAATTCCTGGGATGGAGGGAGTGTCTTATGAAGAAAGATTAAATAGACTGGGCCTTTATTCTCTGGAGTTTAGAAGAATGAGAGGTGATCTCATTCAAACATACAAACTCTTACAGGGCTAGACAGGGTAGATCCAGGATGGATGTTTCCCCTGGCTGGGGAGTCTAGAACAAGGGGACACAGTCTCAGATTAAGGGGCAGGCCATTTAGGATTGAAATGAGGAGAAATTTCTTCTCTCAGAAGGTGGTGAATCTTTGGAATTCTCTGCCCTAGAGGTCTTTGTCGGCTCAGTTGTTGAGTATGTTCAAGACTGAAGGGATCCAGGGATAGTGAAGGAAAATGGTATTGAAGTAGAAGATCAGCCATGATTTCACTGAATGGCAGTGCCAGCTCGATGGGCTGAATGGCCTACTCTTGCTCCTATTTCTTATGTTGTTATGTCAGTTGGGCTGTTGGAGGTGTTTCAGTTCCTTGCTCTGCTGCAGTCTATAAATTGAGTGGTTCAGGTTCAGTTTGCTCTCTGACTGAAGGAAAAACCAGTTGGTTCCAGTTGAAAATTTCAAATGGTTGTAACTGGACTGAATTGACTTCATCTGGAAACAGTTGGATAAGAATAACTGGAAGGCAGTTGGGATTCCAGTTGTCCAGTATTAGGCAGTATTATCCAGCCAACTTAACCTGGAATCAGCTCAAGTTCACTGGTCCCAGTTAAGGTTTGACTGGAACCGGTTGGAGTTAATTGGAGCCAGTTTACAAGCAGTTGTTTTAACTGGAACAAGTTAGTGTGCGGATGAACATTCTGAAAGTAAACTGATTGATTAAAGCTCAGGAGAATGGCAGCCTCTGTCAATTAGTTTGTTGGAGGAGGTTCCAGTCTCTTGCTCCACCCCCGTCTATAAATTGCCGACTCCGGAGCGTTTCACATTCACTTCACTCTGCCACTGAATCCAGGATGGAATACAGAGCCGACCAAGTGCCAATGAATCCCCGCACCTACCCTTACCAGGGCCTGAAAGAGGACGGCCAGTCGGTCCCGACCACCGTCATTAACCTGGCCCCAAATGTTCGCCCGATCCGGGACCACCTGCTCTGGTCTCTCTTCAACTTCTTCTACATGAATTTCTGCTGCCTTGGATTCGTGGCTCTGGTTTACTCGGTCAAGGTGAGGGGAGGGGGAGACCCCCGGGGGGGAGGAGGGGGGAGGGAGGCGGAGACCCCCGGGGGGGAGGAGGGGGGAGGGAGGCGGAGACCCCCGGGGGGGAGGGGGGAGGGAGGCGGAGACCCCCGGGGGGGAGGAGGGGGGAGGGAGGCGGAGACCCCCGGGGGGGAGGGAGGCGGAAGGGAGGCGGAGACCCCCGGGGGGGAGGGAGGCGGAGACCCCCGGGGGGGAGGAGGGGGGAGGGAGGCGGAGACCCCGGGAGGGGGGAGGGAGGCGGAGACCCCCGGGGGGGAGAGGGAGAGGGAGGGGGAGGGGGTGTGGAGACCCCCGGGAGGCGGAGACCCAGAGAGAGCGGGGCGGGGGACTCCCGGAGCCGCTGAACACCCCCTCCCTCTCGGCCGGGTTGAAGATGAGCTTTTGCGGACAAAGTGTTTCATTTCTGTAGTATTTTGTTGGATAATGTTTGCCGTTTGTTAAATATTTTGGGATTATTTTGGCTCGGGGAACGATCGCAGATTAAATGTATCTGGAATGAGTCACGTTGGAAAGGTGCGGCCCATCAAGTCTCTGCTGGTTCTGCAAGAGCAATTCAGACAGTCCCATTCTTTCCCCTAGCTCTGGTTTCCTTTTCCTTTTAGATATTTATTCAATTCTGCTGAGAAATCAAATAGTGAATCTGTTTTCAGCGGCCCTTCAGAGCGTGCATTCCAGATGTTAACCACTGCTTGTGTTTAGAAATGAATTCTTACTGATGTTGTCTTTGGCCCTTTTGGCCAATCGCCCGAAGTCTGAACCGTCTGGTTATCGTCCTTCAGCTGGAGAAATGCCGGTCTGATTGAGTCATTGGGAGAGTTTGTGGGAGATCCTGGGTATTAGTGATTGTCAAGACTGGTACATGAAACAGTGCAGTTCGACCTGGGTGAGCTGTCTGACAATGTAAGAAAGAGCAGTATTCGGTCCTTGCATTCTGCTGCATCATTAAGATCATGGCCAATCTTTTACCTTGCCCCTACCTTCCTGCCCATTCTCTCTTCCTGAATTCCTCTTGTACCTACTCAATGACCTGAGCTTCCAATTCTCTCTCTCTAGGGTAGAGAATTCCCAAGATCAAGCCCTCAGTGGAGAAATTCTCCTCATTAGTCCTAACTGGCTGACCACTTATCCTTTGACTGTGGCCTCATGTACTAGATTTCCCCAAGCCAGGGGAGAACAGTCACTCAGCACCCACCCTATCAAGCCCCTGAACAATTTTGTTTCAATTAGATCACCTCTTCTAAATTCCAGAAAATGTAGACCTCGTCTCTTCAATCTCTCCTTCAGAGGACTGCCCCCTCATCCAAGGAATCAGTGTAGTGAACCTTCATCACACTCCCTCTAGGGCAAGTATATCTTTCCTTAGGTAATGAGACCAAAACTGTACACAATACTCCAAGTGAGACCTCATTGAAACACTACATAATTGCAGTAAGACTTCTTCACTCTGAAGCTTTAATCCCTTTTATAGCAAATGTGAACATACCTTCTAACTGGTTCCTGTACCTGCATGTTAACTATCTGTGAGTCATGTACAAGGATGCCCAGATCCTTCTGAATTTTTTGCATTCTTTCATTTGATTTGAACATTGGTGGGAAGACCAGCATTTATTGCCCATCCCTAATTACCCTTGAGGAGGCAGTGGTGAACCACCTTCATTAACCACTTCAGTCCATCTGGTGTAGGTATACCCACACTTCTGTTAGGAAGTGATATCTATAGAAGATATAGTTCAAAGTCAAGATGGTGTTACTTGGAGGGAAACTTGCATGTGGTGTTCCCATCAATCTGCCTGTGTCCTTCCAGGTGATGGAAATTGCGAGTTTGGAAGGTGCTAGGTTGGGCCTAAGACACTACCCTGAGGAACTCCCGCAGCAATGTCCTGCGGCTGAAATGTTTGGCCTCCAACAACCATCTTTCATTCTGCTATTCCACTCCGACCAGTGGAGAGTTTTCCCTCTGATTCCCATTGACTTCAATTTTGTTGGGGCTCCTTGATGCCATACTCTGTCAAAGGCTGCCTTGATGTTAATGGCAGTCACACTCTTAACCTCTGGAATTCAGCTCTTTTGTCCATCCTTGGACCCAGGCTATAATGAGGACAGGAACCGAGTAGCCCTGGCGGAATGCAAACTGAGCATTGGTGAACAGGTTATTGCTGAGTAAGTGCCATTTGTTAGCACTGTCGATAATGCCTTCAATCAATTTGCTAATGGAGAGTAGACTGATGGATGGTAACTGGTCAGATTGGAATTGTCTTGCATTTTGTAGACAGGACATAACTGGTCAATTTTCTGGTGTCTGGTAGGTGCCAGCATTGTAGCTGCAAACATTTCCCAGTCTTTCACCATTCAAAAAAATATTTTTATCTTTCCTACCAAAGTGGATGGATGCCCTGCCCTAGTTGCATGAACAATACTCCAATTTGCATTAAACCTGGGCTTCATGTAGTAATGGAAAGAGGCAGAGCAAACCACCATTGTGCTGATTGGCCAAGTGATCTGGAAGACCAATTCAAACCCCTCCATGGCAAGTTGAAATTAGAATTCCTTTAACATCTGAAAATGAAGCTGTTGGTCAGTAATTGTGGCCATGAGGCTGTCCAATTCAGTTTTAAAAGCCCAACTGGTTCAGTATGTCCTTCCGGGAATGATACCTGCCATCTTACCCAACCTCAATCTTTGTGACTCCGTTCCACACCAATGTGGTTGACTCCTAACTGCCCTCTGAAAAGGCCTGTTGAGCTCATCCATGTAGCAAATCACAACAAAGAATGATTTGCGCATCCTGAGAATGAAATAAATAAAGCAAGTTGTAACTATCTGCTGGAGGTACTCCTGGTCTGTTGGGAGATCCTATTGGAATTTAAGGACTGGGTCTTGATACTTGAATGTCAACAGCCAACTTATCCCATTCAGTCTTCATTGGTGCTTCCCTGCAGTAGCAAATATAACCAGGGAAATTACTAATTCAAAAGCATGGGAGTGGGACTAATGCTGGCACTTTCAAAGCACGAGTACAATGGGCTGAATGGCCTCCCTTTGTTTGATTTTATGATGGAGATGTGGGTGAAAAATTTTTGGTCTGAGAATAAATGTTCCAGGCAGCCATGTCTGATTGCAGGATTCCAATTAAGACTATTCATAGTTCTCATAGGTAATGAACCTAATAAAGTGTAGGAATGTTCAGATAGAGGATCTGGATCGGCGCAGGCTTGGAGGGCCGAAGGGCCTGTTCCTGTGCTGTAATTTTCTACTTTGAATTCGCTTTACAGATTATTTGAAATTTGTGGGGATTCACTGAATTATTTGGAATATATTTTTACATTTGCATTTTCTTGGCTAAACATTCAATAATGTCACTAAACCCTCCTAACTGGGTTCCCTGTCAGTCAGTTGCTCCTGAGTTTACTCGACTGCTAGTAGAATGGGAAATACCAACTAATGAATGGCAAAACATGTTTGCATCAACCAAGTTATTGTACATTAGCTGTTTAAAAACTGTTTAATTGCCTTATTCTGACCTTTTGGAACACAACAAATCTGAAGTTTTTTGAAATTTGATAAATCAGTTACTTAAGTAATTGAGCTTTATACAAATGTAAGTTGTTGGCTGTTGAGGTTTTATGCCAGTGACTATTGCAGCTGCCGATCTCAGGATGCCCAACGACTTGATGAATGTTCTTGCTAAGTTCTGTATGGAGACATGGGTACTTGAATACAGAGTCAAGCCTCTGGAATTCTGCTCCAAGTTGAGCAGTATAACTACTTTCTCCTCAAGGAGGCTGATCTGGGATTCACATAGTTAGAGAATAGAATGAGGACATTCTACCCATTGAGTCCATGCCAGGACTCTGCACAGCAATCCAATCAGTCCCAGTCCCATTCCCTTGCCCCAAAAGCCTGCAAGTTTATTTCCTTCAAATGTCCATCCAGTTTCCTTTTGAAATCATTCTTCATCTGCTTCCACCACCTTGGGCAGTGGGTTCCAGGTCATTACCACTCTGAATTTAAAAAAAAAAATTCTTCCTCACATTTCCTGTGCATCTCTTGACCAAAGCCCTCAATTGTGTGTCCCCCTAGCCCATGTACCATCAGCTAATGGGAATAGCCTTTCTTTGTCTACCTTACCCAAACTTGTCATCTTGTACACCTTGATCTCCTTTGCTCCAAGGAGAACAAATTTCAGTTTCTCCAACCTAACTTTATAACTAAAATCCTCCATCCATGGAACCATTCTGGTAAATCTCCTCTGCACCCCCTCAAGGGCCCTCACATCCTTCCTAGAGTGTGGTAACCAGAACTGGATACAATACTCCAGTTATATGTATCCTAACCAGAACTTTTATAAAGGTTCTGCATAACTTCCCTGGTGATAGACCATTGTTAGCAAGGAACTGAGCTGATTTCCTAATTTCACTTCATCCAATCTGTAAAACTGGAGACATTAATCCATTAGACTGGGCTAGATTGGAATTGGGTCCCAGTATTGAAGGGTGAATGCTTTGACTTGCTGTGTGACCAGCTCTTGTGTTCCTTCTAATAACTTATGACTTAGTTTAACTTCTCCACAATTTCTGGCAGAGGAGGAGTATATGTTAAAAGTGGATTACCTCAGAAGTTCAGAAGAATGTAATTTGTAGATTTATAGAGCATTGGAGCTTTCAGTGGAAAATTCTAGAAGGCACTGTTGGCCTATTTTCTGAAACTTGATCTAATGCCAAACACTTGAGAATCTAGAGATTCTCTGAAGGATCACTGACCCTGAAATACTAACACTGCCTCTATCCACATGTTGCCAGACCTGCTGAGTATTTCCAGCATCTGCAGTATTTTGCTTTTATTTTCAAATCTATTCTGTGATCAGAGTTTTGTGTTAAGGATGACTGTGATGCTTGATCAAGCCAGGCAAATTTAGTTATAGGAAATTGGAATAAAAATGCATTGTAATTCCAGGGCTGGTGAATTCACTGCTTTCAAGGTGAAATCATTTAAATTGTAACTTTTTTTTTTAAAATGAGGGAAGTCAATTGACTTCCATCAGTTGTGACCCTGTCCATGAATGGTGTAACCTAGTGCTCCATCCTCTCCATTAGCTGGTTTGAGGGGGTGGGGGACAGTGGGGCACAGTGCTAATTTTTCCTACTGTCTGATCCTAAATCACCAGATATTTTTAAATTCAAGTCACAATTTACCATAGTGGGGTTTGAACTCTTGGTTTGCTGCTCAACTTGTGCCAATAGCATGGGGCTGCTGTGGGCATTGATAGTCCATTCACAGACTTGTATTTAAGAAAAGCCACACACTGAGCACTTCAGGTAATCTGGCTAGCAGTTTGAATCAGTATTATAGCCTGTGCTGGATAATTAGGGAGCTGGTAGTTGGACTATTTTTGGCATTTGCACAGGTAGCGGGTTAGCTGGCTTCTGATCAATTGCTTTTGGGCCTGAGTCCCCTCAAAGCTGCTCCTCCTCCCCAGATAGTGTTTTTTCCTACAGTGGAAAATTCTAGAAGGTGCTGTGGGCCACTTCCTGAAACTTGATCAAATGCAGATTGTATTAACACATTCAGGGAACAGACAGGTGTAATACAATGTGCTTGGGGTCATGTATATGAACTCTTGTGTACAGTGTTGTAGGATTTCTACATGCTTAACTAACTCAATTGAAGTTGGGCACTTTGCTTTGATAGAATATTCGAAGATTGTGAATCTTGTGTTTTCCATTTGCATTCTATATTTGCACTTTCTTGGCTGAACTTAACTAAGCCCCAGTAACTGGGCTCCCTGTCAGTCAGTCTGCTGCTGTCATGGAATCTTCCACATACAATGTAGAGTCATACTGGGATGTTTTTGATCTTGTTTTAAGGAGCCTAGAAAATCTCTCTTGCTGTGAGGGAACCAGAATGCAAGAGTTTCTTTCTTGTGTTGTGTTGTAAGATTTCTGGTTGTAACCAGTACAATCATCAATGAATGTCTGCTTAATCTTCACCAAGGAGCCTCCAACATTCATTAGTTTAACCCTTCGCTGCAAGATCTGACTAGGCACAGAAAGGACTCCGATCCTGCTCTCGTCTGCTAAAACTACTCGCTATTCCAGGATTGTTTTCTCTACTGCAAACCATCATCTTGACCCTTCTCTGTCTCCTCCACCTCACCTCAAACAAGAGAGGAACTCGTGGACAACTTTGTCAGTAAGATTGAGTCTGATCATCTACCTCTGACTCTTCCCTCCCTTCCCCTCACCCATTGGGCCAAACTTCCTCCAGGGTTCCACCTGCCCTCACCCTGAACTCTCTCTCCTCTTTCTCTAGTTTCTCTCCGATCTCCCCTCATTCCCTCAGCTCATCTTGTCCACGGGACCTACCTCCTGCTCCCTCAACCCTCCTACTGAACTGCTGATCACACAACTTCCTTTCTTGGCTCCCATGTTAGCTATTAATGGTTCACCTCGCATGTTCTTCCCCCCCCCCCCCCCCCCCCCTCTCTCCTGTCCTTTTAAATCTGTTGTCTTCACCCTCAAAAAAAAAACCCTTTGACTCCACTATCCTTACAAATTACTGCCACATCCCCAACCTCTTTCTCCTCTCAAGTCCTTAAATAAATCACCTCCTAAATCCTATCATTCCTGGAGCACAATGTTTGAATCTCTCCAATCAGGTTTCTGCCCCTGTCATAGTACCAAAACAGCTCTTATCAAAGTCACAAATGACATCCCATGTGACATTGACAAAGGTCAACTTTCCCTCCTTGTCCTTCTCAACCTGTCTGTAGTCTTGGACATGTTGACTATGCTTTTGTCCTGTAACACTGCTGCACTGTTGTCCAGCTGGGTGGGACTGCTCTCATCTGGTTCCATTCTTATCTGATTGTAGCCAGAGACTCACTTGTAATGGTTTCTCTTCCTGTTCCTGCACTGTTAGCTCTGTCAACCCCCCACCACAAAGGATTTATCCTTGCCCCCCCCAAATGTTTTCATCAATATGCTACCCCATCTGAAATCACTTTAGCTTTCACATTTGCTGACAGCACTCGGCTGTACCTCACCACCTCTCCTTGATTTCTGCACTTTTACTAAATTATCCAACTGCTGATCCTTGTTTTCTATTCACTCCATAGCCTCAACCCCTCTATCTCTAATCTCTTCCAACCCTACAACCCTCATGTAAGTTCATACACCTGATGTTTTGCTTCCAGTTTTTTTTCTTAAATGGAAGCTTGGCCTGATGAATTCACTTGCATTACCACTAATACTTTGAAGGTTTTGAATCACTGTCAACACTGAGCAATGGGCAAAACTGCATTCCCTTTTATGGTGACAAATCTTGCCCTGACATTTGAGAAACCACTTCCTCCTTTTCAGAAGATGTTTAAACAGGTTTGATAAGACAGGAAAATCTGACACGCAATTTGTTTTGTGCCTTTCACATACATGGGACATCCCAAAGCATTTTACAGCCAACAAGTTTAAAGGGTAGAATTTAGAAGGCCAGCCAGGTGTGCATTAGAATAGTCCAGGGCAGAGCTAACAAACATGGGGAGTTTCAGTAACAGCTGAGACGAGCAAAGTCTGGCAATGTTGGAGGTGGGAATAGTGAAGTGTAGTTGATGTCGTGTATGCAGATGCAGTAGCCGAGTTGTACACAGCAAGACCCTAGAAACAATGAAGTAATGAGGGTGATTGTGAGATGGAGGAGGTGATAGCAGGTGTGCAGAAAGGTAATACTTTATTGCACAGATTGTGATCATGCATCTTGTTTGCCCTGACTATAACCACCTGTTCAGCCTCTACATTCCACATTGGGAAGTAGCAATCAATGATGTCCTCAGTATTCAGCAGCTCCCTTTTAGTTTTGCAGTGCTAGGTTGTGCAGTGCACAGTAGACCACTGCAAGAAGTGAGACCCTCACTAGAGCATACAGAAGTGCTCCACTAGAGTGATCTAGGCACCTGAATCTCATCTTCAGCAGACCAGTGGCCTGTTCAATGTCTCTGGTGGACCAATGGCAGATGTTGTACCTCTCCTCTGCTGCAGTGAGGGTTCCTCACAGGCATGAGCTGCCATGTCTTCAATGGATAGCCCTGTCCCTGAGAATCTGTCCATGAAGGCACACTAGGCAGACAACCTGGGATTGCCTTAGTATGTCCATGTCATAGCTGCTTCCTGACAACCTTGCACACATCTGAAGGATCTGCTTTTAATGGTCATGGCCTAGTTGAACGCTGGAATGGAAGGCCTTCCTGTTGAAGGCTGCTGACCTGCTCCATGGGAGCCTTGATGGCCTCGTGTGCAGTTGATGACACTTTGCACCTGGAGGAATCCAGTGATGGCCTCTTCACTTGACTGTGTTTTTTAATTTAAGGGGATGTGGGTGTTGCTGGCTATGCCAGCATTTATTGCCCATCACTAATTCACCTTGAAAGTGGTGATCTGTCTTGAACCCCTGCAGTCCATGTTGGGTAGGTAGTGACTTCAGTGACAGTGAAGGAACGGCAATATAGTTCCAAGTCAGGATGGTGTGTGACTTGGGGAACTTGCAGGTGGTGGTGTTCCCATGCATCTGCTGCATTCTTTCTAAGTTGTAAAGGTCATGGGTTTAGAAGGTGCTGTCTAAGGAGTCTTGGTGTATTGCTACAGTGCATCTAGTAGATGGTGCACACTGCTGCCACTGTCAGTGGTGGAGGGAGTGAATGTTTGTGGATAGGGTGTCAATCTAGTGGTCTGCTTTGTCCTGGATGGTGTTGAGCTGCTTGAGTGTTGGAGCTGCACCCATCCAGGCAAGTGGAGAGGATTCCATCACACTTCTGAATTGTGCCTTGTAGAAGGTGGACAGGTTTGAGCTGTTAACAGGTGAGTTACTTGCTGCAGGATTCCTGTCCCAGCCTCTGATTTGCTCTTGTAGCCATTGTATTTATATGGTTACTCCAGTTCAGTTGCAGGTCAATGGTAACCCCCAGGATATTTTTAGAGATACATCACTGACACAGGCCCTTTGGTTGTTGGTTTGTGCCGACCAACAACCACCCATTTATATGAATCCTACATTAACCCCATATTCTCTACCATATCCCCACCATTCTCCTACCACCCACCTACACTAGGGGCAATTTACAATGGCCAATTTACCTATCAACCTGCAAGTCTTTGGCTGTGTAGAGTATTAGTAGGGGATTAAGCCCCCAGGGCTAAGTGAGGAACTGAAAGAAATCAGTATTAGTAGAGAAATGGTGTTGGGGAAATTGATGGGATTGAAGGCTGATAAATCCCCAGGGCCTGATGGTCTGCATCCCAGAGTACTTAAGGAAGTGACCCGAGAAATAGTGGATGCATTGGTGGTCATCTTCCAAGATTCTATAGACTCGAACAGTTCCTACAGATTGCAGGGTAGCTAATGTAACCCCACTATTTAAAAGGAGGTAGGGAGAAAGCAGGGAATTATAGACCAGTCAGCCTGATGTCGATGGTGGGGAAAATTCTAGTCCATTATCAAAGATTTTATAGCAGAGCACTTGGAGAACAGTGGTAGAATCGGACAGAGTCAGCATGGATTTACGAAAGAGAAATCATGCTTGACAAATCTACTAGAGTTCTTCGAGAATGTAACTAGTAGAGTTGAAGAGGGGGAGCCAGTGGATGTGGTTTATTTGGACTTTCAGAAGGCTTTCAACAAAGTCTCAAGAGATTAGCATGTAAAATTAAAGTGCATGGGATTGGGGGTAGTGTATTGCGATGAATAGAAAATTGGCAGACAGGGAACAGGGGTAAATGGGTCTTTTTCCGAATGGCAGGCAGTGACTTAGTTTGAGATACAGCACTGAAACAGGCCCTTCGGCCCACTGAGTCTGTGCTGACCATCAACCACCCATTTATACTAATCCTACACTAATTCCATATTCCTACCACATCCCCACCTGTCCCTATATTTCCCTACCACCTACCTAAACTAGGGGCAATTTATAATGGCCAATTTACCTACCAACCTGCAAGTCTTTGGCTGTGGGAGGAAACTGGAGCACCCGGAGAAAACCCACGCAGACACAGGGAGAACTTTCAAACTCCACACAGGCAGTACCCAGAATTGAACCCAGGTCGCTGGAGCTGTGAGGCTGCAGTGCTAGCTACTGTGCCGCCCCTTTTTTCTTTTTTTTTTTAATCATAAGGTCAGAAGTGGGGATGTTTGCTGATTGCACAATGTTCAGCACCATTCACAACTCAGATACTGAAGCAGTTTTAGTTTTTTTTTTAAAGAGGGGTACCACGGATTGGTGCTCGGACCCCAGCTATTCACAATATACATTAATGATTTAGATGAGGGAATTAAATGTAATATCTCTAAATTTGCAGATGAGAAAAAACTTGGTGGGAGGGTGAGTTGTGAGGAGGATGCAGAGAGGCTTCAGGGTGATTTGGACAAGTGAGAGTGGGCTAATCCATGGCAGATGCAGTATAATGTGGATGAATGTGAGGTTATCCACTTTGGTAGCAAAAACAGGAAGGCAGATTATCATCCGTCTATAAACAGGGGGAGATATGCAGCGAGACCTGGGTGTTCTCGTACACCAGTCGCTGAAGGTAAGCATGCAGGTGCAACAGGTGGCTAAAAAAGGCAAATGGTATGTTGGCCTTCATAGTGAGAGGATTCGAGTACAGGAGCAGGGATGTCTTGTTGCAATTATACAGGGCTTTGGTGAGACCACATCTGGAGTATTGTGTGTGGTTTTGGTCTCCTTATCTGAGGAAGGATGTTCTTGCTATAGAGGGAGTGCAGCGAAGGTTTACCAGACTGATTCCTGGGATGGCGGGACTGACGTATGAGGAGCGATTGAGTCGGTTAGGATTATATTTGCTGGAGTTCAGAAGAGTGAGGGGGGATCTCATAGAAACCTATAAAATTCTAACAGGACTTGACAGGGTAGATTCAGGAAGGATATTCCCAATGGTGGGGAAGTCCAGAACCAGGGGTCATAGTCTAAGGATACAGGGTAAACTTTTCAGGACTGAGATGAGAAATTTCTTCACCCAGAGAGTGGTGAGCCTATGGAATTTGCTACCACAGAAAGCAGTTGAAGCTAAAACATTGTATGTTTTCAAGGAGTTAAATATAGCTCTTGAGTTTAAAGGGAGCAAAGGGTATGGGGGGAAAGTGGGAACAGGTTACTGAGTTGGATGATCAGCCATGATGATGAATGGTGAAGCAGGCTTGAAGGGCCGAATGACCTTCTCCTGCTCCTATTTTCTATGTTTCTATGATTCAGTGATGGTAGTCATTGAATGTAAACGGGAGATGGTTAGATTCTTGTTGGTGATAGTCATTGCCTGGCATTTGTGTGGAACGAATGTTCCTTGCCACTCATCAGCCCAAGCCTGGATATTGTAGCTGAAGGTGGTTGGGCCTACGACACTACCCTGAGAAACTGCTGCAGTGATGGCCTGGGACTGAGGTGATTGACTTCCAACAACCACAACCTTTGCACTAAGTATGACTCCAGTTTTGCTAGGGCTCCTTGATGCCATACTCAGTCAAATGCTGCCTTGTTGTCAAGGGCAGTCACTCTCTCCTCACTTCTTGAGTTCAGCTCTTTTGTCCATGTTTGAACAAAGGCTGTAATGAGGTCAGGAGCTGAGTGGCCCTGGTGGAATGCAAACTGAGCATCACTGAGCAGGTTATTGCTCAGCAAGTGATTTTTGATAGCACTGTCGACAAGCCCTTCCATCACTGTACTGATTGAGTAGACTGGGTGTTAATTGATTGGGTTGGACTTGTCCTGCTTTTTGTGTACAGGACATACCTGGGCAATTTTCCACATTGCAGGGTAGATGTCAGTGTTGTAGCTGTCCTGGAACAGCTTAGCTAAGGGCGTGGCAACAGTACAATTTCTGGAATGTTGTCAGGGCCCTTATCCTTTGCAGTATCCAGTGCCTTTGGTGATTTCTTGGTATCACTTGGAGTGAATCGAATTGGCTGAAGTCTGGCATCTGTGATGCTGGGCACCTCAGGAGGAGGCAGAGATGGATCATCAACTGGGCACTTTTGGCTGAAGATTGTTGCAAATGCTTCCATTTTATCTTGTGCTACCAAACCAGCCTGCTTGAGCAGGGCATTGGTCACTTCCTTCATGCACCAATGGGCTGCAGCCTGGGAGACCCCACATATCACCAGTGGTTCCTAGAAAGATCTGGAGGCATAGAATTTGAAAGCCACAGTGATCTTCAAAGCCTATCCCTGTGAGTCTCTGTCCTGAAGCATGTTGCATCAATCGAAGGCAACCCTCAGTCTGCGCTAACACTGCTGCTCGGACATAGAGATAGTTGAGCCCTATACAGTAGTCTCTTGCTCATGCCCACTTTGAGTAGGTGGCTGTTGGCATCCCCTCCCAGAGGCTAGTCCTCTTGCTCCTGATATGCCCCTACTGGTGCCTGGACTGACCTCTCTTCCTCAGGGGGTGGGAAGGGGCAGTGGTTCCAGCCTTTGGCAGGTGAACACTGAGTCTTGCATGTTCTGTTTGGCCCACCTCCCTCCACACCTTTCCCTGGCCAGTCCTTTGGGAGTTTGTGCCACTACCCCCTGCCCTGCAGTGAGTGCTGGCACCCTTGTGAACCCTGGGCTCTCATCCAGCAATGTTGTCCATTCACCACCCTCCCACTGCACATTGGCGCTCTCTCGCGACAGGACTCTGATTCCAGTGCACCACTGACTAAGTTTGTAAAGAGATATAAAACTTGGGTTTAATGTTTTAATGACCTCTATTTGAGAGGTTTCCCCCCCCCCACCAAGTCTGAAGTCCATCCTCCATCGTTCCTGCTGTGTGAAATCTGGAACTAACATCAGACCTTCAGCCAAACGTGTCCTACTATTTTCCAGCAATCCTGGAGTGAGGCCCAAACCTATGACAACTGTTGAGAGCTTCCAGTGCTTCAAGCTGACAATTACACAACCATTCATTAGAGTTTGAGCACAACACCATCTACTTCTACTTTCCAATCTGCCTGGTCTACAGTCAGACTGGACAACATCAAATGTTATACTGACCACAACAATAGAGCAACATTCCTCCTGAGCACTTGCAGGCTTTTTTTTTTTTTGAAGGATGACTGATTGGGACCTGAATATTGAAGGGTACATGACATGTAGGAAGGACAAGAAGCTAGGAAAAGGTGGAGGGGTATCTGTTAATGATAGCACAATAGAGAGGGATGACCTAAATTCAGGAGACCAGGATGTAGAAGCAGTTTGGGTAGAGATGAGATGATAAAGGCAAGAGGTCACTTGTGGGTGTGGTGTACAGGTCCCTTAACAGTAACCACAAGGTAGAATGGGGTATAAAGGAAGAAATAATGGGAGCTTGTCAGAAAGATATGGTGATAATCATGGGGATCCAATTTAAATGTAGATTGGAAAAATTAGATGGGCAAAAGTTGCCTAGTTGAGGTTATAGAATATTTTTGGGGTAGTTTCTTGGAAGAGTATGTTCTGGAGCCAACCAGAAAGCATGTTATACTAGAACCAGTATTGTAGAACAAGATGGGATTAACTGAGTTCCGAAGAAGGGTCACTGACCCGAAACGTTAACTCTGCTTCTCTTTCCACAGATGCTGCCAGACCTGCTGAGTGAATCCAGCATTTCTTGTTTTTGTTTGGGATTAACTGACCTCTGTGACGGCTAGGCAGCAGCAATTGAATTTTGCATTCCATTTGAGGGAGAGAGGAGTGGGTCTAAGGCTAGTACTTTAAACTTTGAGGGCATGAAAGCAAAGCTAGCAAAAGTGAACTGACGCAGTAGGTTAAAGGATAGGTCAATAGAGATGCAGTGGCAGACATTTAAGGGGATATTTCAGAAAACACTGAATAGATACATTCCAATGAGAGAAATTTCAAGTGGAGGGCCCACAATCTGTGGTTAACAAAAGTTAAAGATCATATCAAACTGAAAATAAGCATAATTACACAGATGGGTGGCAGGTCAGAATATTGGACAATGTTTTTAAAAGGCAAAGAATGCCAAAGATTAATGAGGGAAAAATTAGAGTACAAGAGAAGCTAGAAATATAATTTTCTATAATAGCAAAATAGTGCAGATGCTGTAAATCTGAAACACAAATGCTGGAAATACTCTGCAGATCTGGCAGCATCTGTGGAGAGAAGCAGTTAATGTTTCAGGTCAGTGACCCTTCATCAGAACTGGCAGATATTACAAATGTAATTTGCTTTAAGCAAATAAAGTGGGGGTGGGGCAAGAGCTAACCAAAGAGAAGGTGTTGATGAGACAAGGTCACAGAATAGTCAGTTTCTGTTGCTATTTTTAAAAAAAAAGTTAGAGCATTGGTGCTATAGAAAATGAGTCTGGGGAATTAATGATGGAAAATAAGGAGATGACAGATTAACTGAACAGGTATTTTGCATCAGTCTTAACCACAGAGGATACAAGTAACATCCAGGAAATGGGAGGGAGGAACTCAAATTACAATCACCAGGGAAGTGGTACTGAGCAAATTGTTGGAGCTGTGGGCTGACAAGTCCCCAGGTCCTAAAAGAACAAAGAAAATTACAGCACAGGAACAGTCCCTTCGGCCCTCCAAGCCTGTGCCGATCCAGATCCTCCATCTGAACATGTCGCCTATTTTCTAAGTGTCTGTATCTCTTTGCTTCCTGCCCATTCATGTATCTGTCTAGATACATCTTAAAAGACACCATCGTGCCCGCATCTACCACCTCCGCTGGCAATGCGTTCCAGGCACCCACCACCCTCTGCGTAAAGAACTTTCCACGCATATCCCCCCTAAACTTTTCCCCTTTCACTTTGAACTCGTGTCCTCTAGTAATTGAATCCCCCACTCTGGGGGGGGGTGAAAAAGCCTCTTGCTATCCACCCTGTCTATACCTTTCATGATTTTGTACACCTCAATCAGGTCCCCCCTCAACCTCCATCTTTCTAATGAAAATAATCCTAATCTACTCAACCTCTCTTCATAGCTAGCGCCCTCCATACCAGGCAACATCCTGGTGAACCTCCTCTGCACCCTCTCCAAAGCATCCACATCCTTTTGGTAATGTGGCGACCAGAACTGCACACAGTATTCCAAATGTGGCCGAACCAAAGTCCTATACAACTGTAACATGACCTGCCAACTCTTGTACTCAATACCCCGTCCGATGAAGGAAAGCATGCCGTATGCCTTCTTGACCACTCTATTGACCTGCGTTGCCACCTTCAGGGAACAGTGGACCTGAACACCCAAATCTCTCTGTACATCAATTTTCCCCAGGACTTTTCCATTTACTGTATAGTTCACTCTTGAATTGGATCTTCCAAAATGCATCACCTCGCATTTGCCCTGATTGAACTCCATCTGCCATTTCTCTGCCCAACTCTCCAGTCTATCTATATTCTGCTGTATTCTCTGACAGTCCCCTTCACTATCTGCTACTCCACCAATCTTAGTGTCGTCTGCAAACTTGCTAATCAGACCACCTATACTTTCCTCCAAATCATTAATTTATATCACAAACAACAGTGGTCCCAGCACGGATCCCTGATGGACTTCATCCTAGGGTCCTAAAAAGTGGCTAGTGAGATAGTTAATGTGTTGGCTTTAATTTTCCAAAATGCCCTAAATTTGGGGAAGATTCCATTTATATTGGTTATTTTCCAATGTAACTCCTTTATTCAAAAAGGAGGGAGACAGAAAGCAGGAACCTACAGGCCAGAGACCTTAAAGTCTGTCTTCGGGAAAATGTTAGAATCTATTCAAGACGTTATAGCAGGGTACTTAGAATAATTCAAGGTAATCAGACAGTCAACATGATTTTGTGAAAGGGAAATCATGTTTTTAATTGGAGTTTTTTGAATTAATGTGCTGTGAATAAGGGGAACCAGTAGGTGTACTGTACTTAGATTTCCAGAAGGCATTTGATAAGGTGCCACAAAGGTTATTGCAGAAAATAAAAGCTCATGGTATGGGGGTAACATAGGCATGGATAGAAGATTGGCTATCTAACAACAGTAGGTAGAAATTAGTCATTTTCTAGTTGGCAAGATGTAACAACTGGTGTGCCACAGGGATCTGTGCTGGGGCCTCAACTTTTTACTATTTATATAAATGACTCGGATGAAGGGGCTGAAGGTATGTTTGCTAAATTTGCTGATGACTGAGGTGGGAAAGTAATTGTGAAGAGGACATGAGGCTACAAAGGGATTTGGTCTGAGTGGGCAAAGATCTGGCAAATGGCATTTAATGTGGGGAAATGTGAAATTTATTTTATTTAGAGATACAGCACTGAAACAAGCCCTTTGACCCACCGAGTCTGCCATCCAAGAACCACCCATTTATACTAACCTTACAGTAATCCCATATTCCCCACCACCTACATACCCTGGGGGCAATTTACATTGGCCAATTTACCTATCACCTGCAAGTCTTTGGCTGTGGGAGGAAACCGGAGCACCCGGTGAAAACCCACGTGGTCACAGGGAGAACTTGCAAAGTCTGCACAGGCGGTACCCAGAATTGAACCCGGGTCCCTGGAGCTGTGGTGCTAACCACTGCCACTGCCGCCCAGGAAGAATAAAAACTTGTATCTAAAATGTGAGATTGCAGAGGGATCTGGGTGTCCTAGTGCATGAATTGCTAAAGGTTGGTATGCTGGTTCAGCAAGTAATTAGGAAAGCTAATAGAATTGTTTGTGAAGGGAATTGAATCCAAAAGTAGGGAGATTATGCTTCAGCCACACAGGGCATTGGTGACTCCACATCTGGAGTACTGTGTACAGTACTAGTCTTATTTAAGGAAGGATGTAAATTTGTTGGCAGACTAATACCTGGAATGGACAGCTTGTCTGAGAAGGTGGACAGGCTAGGCTTGTAGGTGCTGGAGTTGGAGGTGACTGAATTGAAACAAGATCCTGAGGAGTCTTGACAGGGTGGATGTGGAAAGGATGTTTCCTCCTGTGGGGGAATCTGGAACTAGGGGTCGCCCATTTAAGAAATGAGTATTTTTTTTGAGGGTGGAGTCTTTGGAACTCTTCAAAAGCCACTAGGCTGAGGTAGATCCTTGATGGGCAAGGGGGTAAAAGGTTATCTGGGTTGTGCAGGAATATGGTGTTGAGATACATCTTAAAAGACGCTATCGTGCCCGTGTCTACCACCACCTCTGGCAACGTGTTCCAGGCACCCACCACCCTCTGCGTAAAGAACTTTCCACGCATATCCCCCCTAAACTTCCCCTTTTCACTTTGAACTCATGACCCCTAGTAATTGAATCCCTGCAGTCTGGTGGGGGGGGGAGGGGGGGGGAAAGCTTCTTGCTATCCACCCTGTCTATACCTCATGATTTTGTACACCTCAATCAGGTCCCCCCTCAACCTCCATATTTCTAATGAAAATAATCCTAATCTACTCAACCTCTCTTCATAGCTAGTGCCCTCCATACCAGGCAACATCCTGGTGAACCTCCTCTGCACCCTCTCCAAAGCATCCACATCCTTTTGATAATGTGGCGACCAGAACTGCACGCAGTATTCCAAATGTGGCCGAACCAAAGTCCTATACAACTGTAACATGACCTGCCAACTCTTGTACTCAATACCCTGTCCGATGAAGGAAAGCATGCCGTATGCCTTCTTGACCACTCTATTGACCTGTGTTGCCACCTTCAGGGAACAGTGGACCTGAACACCCAAATCTCTCTGTACATCAATTTTCCCCAGGACTTTTCCATTTACTGTATAGTTCTCTCTTGAATTGGATCTTCCAAAATGCATCACCTCGCATTTGCCCTGATTGAACTCCATCTGCCATTTCTCTGCCCAACTCTCCGATCTATCTATATTCTGCTGTATTCTCTGACAGTCCCGTTCACTATCTGCTACTCCACCAATCTTAGTGTCGTCTGCAAACTTGCTAATCAGACCACCTATACTTTCCTCCAAATCATTTATGTATATCACAAACAACAGTGGTCCCAGCACGGATCCCTGTGGAACACCACTGGTCACACGTCTCCATTTTGAGAAACTCCCTTCCACTGCGACTGTCTCCTGTTGCCCAGCCAGTTCTTTATCCATCTAGCTAGTACACCCTGGACCCCATGCGCCTTCACTTTTTCCATCAGCCTACCATGGGGAACCTTATCAAACGCCTTACTGAAGTCCATGTATATGACATCTACAGCCCTTCCCTCATCAATCAACTTTGTCACTTCCTCAAAGAATTCTATTAAGTTGGGAAGACATGACCTTCCCTGCACAAATCCATGTTGCCTATCACTGATATTCCCATTTTCTTCCAAATGGGAATAGATCCTATCCCTCAGTAACTTCTCCAGCAGCTTCCCTACCACTGACGTCAGGCTCACCGGCCTATAATTACCAGGATTACCCCTGCTACCCTTCTTAAACAAGGGGACAACATTAGCAATTCTCCAGTCCTCCAGGACCTCACCCATGTTTAAGGATGCTGCAAAGATATCCTGTTAAGGCCCCAGCTATTTCCCCTCTCGCTTCCCTCAGTAACCTGGGATAGATCCCATCTGGACCTGGGGGACTTGTCCACCTTAATGCCTTTTAGAATACCCAACACTTCCTCCCTCCTTATGCTGACTTGACCTAGAGTAATCAAACATCTGTTCCTAACCTCAACATCCTTCATGTCCCTCTCCTCGGTGAATACCGATGCAAAGTACTCGTTTAGAATCTCTCCCATTTTCTCTGACTCCACGCATAACTTTCCTCCTTTGTCCTTAAGTGGGCCAATCCTTTCTGTAGTTACCCTCTTGCTCCTTATATATGAATAAAAGGCTTTGGGATTTTCCTTAACCCTGTTTGCTAAAGATATTTCATGACCCCTTTTAGCCCTCTTAATTCCTTGTTTCAGATTGGTCCTACATTCCCGATATTCTTTCAAAGCTTTGTCTGTCTTCAGCTGCCTAGACCTTATGCATGCTTCCTTTTTCCTCTTAGCTAGTCTCTCAATTTCACCTGTCATCCATGGTTCCCTAATCTTGCCATTTCTATCCCTCATTTTCACAGGAACATGTCTCTCCTGCACGCTAATCAACCTCTCTTTAAAAGCCTCCCACATATCACATGTGGATTTACCTTCAAACAGCTGCTCCCAATCTACATTCCCCAGCTTCTGCTGAATTTTGGTATAGTTGGCCTTCCCCCAATTTAGCACTCTTCCTTTCGGACCACTCTCGTCTTTGTCCATGAGTATTTTAAAGCTTACGGAATTGTGATCACTATTCCCAAAGTAGTCCCCTACTGAAATGTCAACCACCTGGCCCAGCTCATTCCCCAACACCAGGTCCAGTATGGCCCCTTCCCGAGTTGGACTATTTACATACTGCTCTAGAAAACCCTCCTGGATGCTCCTTACAAATTCTGCTCCATCTAGACCTCTAACACTAAGTGAATCCCAGTCAATGTTGGGAAAATTAAAATCTCCTATCACCACCACCCTGTTGCTCCTACATCTTTCCATGATCTGTTTACATATTTGTACCTCTATCTCACGCTCGCTGTTGGGAGGCCTGTAGTTCAGCCCCAACATTGTTACCGCAGCCTTCCTATTTCTGAGTTCTGCCCATATTGCCTCACAGCTAGAGTATTCCTTCGTGCCTTCCTTCAGCACAGCTGTGATATCCTCTTTGACCAGTAATGCAACTCCTCCACCCCTTTTACCTCCCTCTCTATCCTGCCTGAAGGGATACTGTAGGGTTAGTATAAATGGGTGGTTGTTGGTTGGCACAGACTCGGTGGGCCAAAGGGCCTGTTTCAGTGCTGTATCTCTAAATAAATAATTGTAGATTCCATGAGAAAACAAACCATTCTTTCACTTTAATGCACTGTAATAAGGTTTATTTTAAAGAACCAGTTATTTTGGATTGTTTTGTTTTTGGGTGTAAATCATGGGCAATTGCTGCTTTAATATTTTGCTGGATTGACTTGTATTTTTGAGTTGAGCCTGAGAAAGTCCACTGGTATTAGTTGTTGGAAATTATTGTGTGCAATAGTCAAGTGTTTTTCTGACCAACAACACAAATGAAACTGGATAAGAGTGACACTCTTTTTACTAGCAGGTACCTTGCACAGACTAAAATCATTTCCAAGTTACCATAACTTCAAGCACTGAATTGTAGTGTCCAGCTAATGGAGATGTTCAAGTCTTGTTGGATGTATTCACACTTGTTTTCTTTTAGTCTAGAGATCGGAAAGTTGTGGGAGATGTAGAAGGAGCTCGACACTATGCGTCTACAGCCCGAGGATTCAACATTGCAACCACAGTGCTGAGCATCCTTGTCTTCATAATCCTCATTGTGATGTTGTTCGCTGGCGTGTTTCAGGCATTGCAAATCATAAAACAACAACAACAACATGATGGCTTTGGAAGTGGGAAATGAAGCAAATCAATGATGGCAGTGTCTCATTGTCCATGGCGGGAGCTGTTTTCTGAGCAAAGTCTTTTCAACACCTTGATGCAGTTTTAGTCTATTATGGCTTCTTTCTATCTATAATGTCTTTTTAGTGCTGATATGTTTAAATGTTCATCTTGCAGCAATACAGATTTCTATAAAACTTGGCCAAGGTGTGGCCTTAATTGTATTAATGTAATTGTTTAGAGACTCTTGGAGTTAATGAAGCTTCCTGTGTTCAACTGTAACACTTCCTCTTGACAGAAAAAGCCACATTGCATAGAATGGGTTAATGATTAATTGCATGAAGTGCTGACATTTCATGGCAGTGATGTACTTTGTTCTGGGAAACAGTAAATGCAAAACTTGATTTGTAGACTGTCATTTAGATGCTGCTAATTACACTTTGGAGTTGCCTTGATTTATGTCCTGGGGTGAAGGTGTTGGGGCTTTGAATTGATCTGCTCAATAAATGACTTGAAGGCCAGAGAAAATGGACTTTTTTTTTTAACTGCTGAGCTATTTGAGGAGCAGCAATGAGTTTTGATAGCCTCCCGAACTTACCCAATTCCACTCCACCCCTCTGGTAGAAGCTGTTGGCCTTTTTTTCTGTTTGAACCATCTCTGGTGAAGGCTGAATCTAAATAGTCACATTCTGACAATGCAAAGGCTATTTGTAAGAAAGACTGCAGATGTTGGTGGCTGTGAGCCTCCTGAGCCACTCAATGTCAGCTGATATCTGAGAAGGGGCAAATGGAATTTGTGAAGCCAAACCATGAGACAACCTCCCGAGGGATGTTACCGGTCAGTCTAACTGCAGTAGAATGTGTCTAGAACAGGAAATTGATGAATAATGTACATGTCACAAATGCCTTTTAGTGCAGCTAGGCACAGGAATCTGTTATAGACCAATGGTGCTTCATACTTTTATCTGTAGGGTTTATCCAGATTAACACCTCTTTCTCAGTTATATATAGAGTAATTTAGCTCCTTTTAATAACATGGTGGTAATATTACAAATAAAATGGTAATCTTGAAGAATTATTTTGTTGGTCTTCACTGAGTAACAGAATAATTGATATTCTGAGGAAGTTAATAATGGATCAAGAACTACAAGCCAAAAACCAATTTTGGAAAAAAACTAATTGCACTAAAGACTGACAATTGCCTAGGACCTGATGGTTTCCACCCAGAGATAAAAAGATGAGGAAATTCCAGATTCTCTGTTAATCGGGACAATGACTGAACACTTTGGGCTAATTTCATCTATCTTACTGTTTTCTCTCCTTGTCCAGTCTCTTCCCAGCTGTCAGTGATTCTTCCATCACTTTAACAGTTTCTAATTTCCTGGCCCCCTCTGACTCCCTGTACAAGCTATATTAGAGGCATGGGCAAGATTAGTGTACTTAATAAGTACTTTGTATCCTTCTTTAAGGAAGAAGGATCTGACAAAATATTGTTAGAGGCTGCACTTAGGGCAGATTAGTCATCCGGTCCAGAAGGTTTACATCCTGGGGAAGTGGCAAAGGAAATAGCTGAAGGGCTAACCATAATCTTCCCTAGATATGAAGGCAGGTGTCAGAGGCTTAGATTGGAAAATGTGACCCCCCCCCCCCCCCTTTTATTCAAGGAAGCATGTAAGGAAATTCCAAGCAAATACAGGCAGTTAGTTTAACATCTGTGGTGGGTAAAGTTTTAGAAACCATAATTGGGGGGAAAAACTCAACAGGCACTTGGAGAGCTTTGAACTAATTAAGGAGAGCCAGCATTGAATCAGTTGTTACAGGAAGGAGGCTATTTGGCCCATGTCTGCACCAGCTCTCCTAATGAACATTCCTTCTAGCATCACTCCTATCTCCTTTCCATATCACTCAGTAATTCCCTTTTTTTGAATGCTTCAATTGAATCTTCCTCCACCACACTCTCTCCAGTGCATTCCAGGCCTTAGCCAGTCACTTTGTTTTCATTTGAGTTCCAGCATCTGCAGTATTTTGCTTTTTATTTTAGTGTTTTTAATTCACTGCCACTTCTCTTCCACAAATGTCTACCTTGAAATTCTGCTCTTTCTGATGGGATTTCCATTTATCTTTTTTAACCTAGCTCCCCTTCATTGCTTTCCATTTCACTTCTGGTATTTAAGATTTCTGCTAAAACTTGTTTTCACAGCCATGTCTCATTTCTCACTGACTCTGCGGCTCCAACTTATTCCATGTGGATTCCAACTGAAGTTTCATCCTTATGTTTTGAATCCACCCAAGATTACAGGTATTGCCAAGAAATGCAACATTCCTCCGACTGCTCTTGCCACATCCTGAGATCCACACGCCATGCAACAGCACATGTATGTGCTTGACCTCAGTCATCCTGCATCTACCCTCAAGTCCTGTTAGAATTTTATAGGTTTCTATGAGATCCCCCCCTCCCCTTGCTGAACTCTAGCGAATATAATCCTAACTGACTCAATCTCTCCTCATCCCAGGAAGCAGTCTGGTAAACCTTTGCTGCACTCCCTCTATAGCAAGAACATCCTTTCTCAGATAGAGACCAAAACTGCACACAATATTCCAAATGTGGCCTCACCAAGGCCCTGCATAATTGCAGCAAGACATCCCTGCTCCTGTACTTGAATCCTCTCGCTATGAAGGCCAACAAACCAATGGCCTTTTTTACCGTCTGTTGCACCTGCATGCTTACCTTCAGCGACTGGTGTACGGGAACACCCAGGTCTTGTTGCATATTCCCCTCTCTGTTTATAGCCGTTCAGATAATCTGTCTTCCAAATTTTGCTACCAAAGTGGATAGCCTCACATTTCTCCACATTATGCTGCATCTGTTATGCATTTGTCCACTCACTCAACTTGTCCAAATCACCCGGAAGCCTCTCTGCATCCTCCTCACAACTCACCCTCCCACCCAGTTTTGTCATCTGCAAATTTGGAGATAAATTTAGTTCCCTCATCTAAATCATTAATATATATTGTGAATAGCTGGGGTCCCAGCACCGATCCCTGTGGTACCCTGCTAGTCGCTGCCTGCCATTCAGAAAAAGACCCATTTATCCCTACTCTTTGTTTCCTGTTTGCCAACCAATTTTCTATCCATCACAATACACTACCCCCAATCCCATGCGCTTTAATTTTACACGCTAATCTCTTATGTGGGGCTTTGTCGAAAGCCTTAAAGTCCAAATAAACCACATCCACTGGCTCCCCCTTCAACTCTACTAGTTACATTTTCAAAGAATTCTAGTAGATTTGTCAAGCATGATTTCCCTTTCGTAAATCCATGCTGACTCTGCCCGATTCTACCACTGTTCTCGAAGTGCTCTGCTATAAAATCTTTGATAATGGACTCTAGAATTTTCCCCACTACTGACATCAGGCTGACTGGTTTATAATTCCCTGCTTTCTCTCCACCTCACTTTTTAAATAGTGGGGTTACATTAGCTACCCTCCAATCAGTAGGAACTGTTCCAGAGGCTGTAGAATCTTGAAAGATGACCACCAATGTGTCCACTATTTCTAGGGCCACTTCCTTAAGTACTCTGGGATGTAGATTATCAGGCCCTGGGGATTTATCGGCCTTCAATCCCATCAATTTCCCCATCACCATTTCTCTACCAATACTGATTTCTTTCAGTTCATAAGAACTAGGAGCAGGAGTAGGCCGTCCGGCCCCTCGAGCCTGCTCTGCCATTCAATAAGATCATGGCTTATCTTTTCGTAGACTCAGATCCACTTACCCGCGCTCTCACCGTATCCCTTAATTCCTTTATTCAAAAAGATATCTACCTTAGCTTTAAAAATGTTTACTGAAGAAGTGTCAACTACCTCACTGGGCAAGGAATTCCATAGATTAACAACCCTCTGGGTGAAGAAGTTCCTTAATTCAGTCTTAAATCTGCTCCCTCTAATCTTGAGGCTTTGCCCTCTTGTCCTAGCTTCACCTGCCAGTGGAAACATCCTCTCTACTTGTATCTTATCTATTCCCTTCATAATTTTATGTTTCTATAAGATTCCCCCCCCTCATTCTTCTGAATTCCAATGAATATAATCCCAATCTCCTAAATCTCTCCTCATAAGCCAACCCCCTCAACTCCGGAATCAACTTAGTGAACCTCCTCTGCACCCTCTCCAGTGCCAGTACATCCTTTCTCAAGTAAGGAGACCAAAACTGCACACTGTTCCAGGTGTGGCCTCACCAGTACCTTGTACAGCTGCAACATAACCTCTCTGCTTTTAAACTCAATCCCTTTAGCAATGAAGGACAAAATTCCATTTGCCTTCCTAATTACTTGCTGTACCTGCAGACCAACCTTCTGCGATTCATGCACAAGGACACCCAGGTCCCTCTGCATAGCAGCATGCTGCAACTTTTTACCATTCAAGTAATAATCCTTTTTCCTGTTACTCCTACCGAAATGAATGACTTCACATTTATTAACATTGTATTCCATCTGCCAGACCTTTGCCCACTCACTCAATGTATCTATGTTCCTCTGCAAAGTTTCACAGTCATCTGCACACTTTGCTCTGCCACTCATCTTAGTGTCATCTGCAAACTTTGACACCCTACACGTGGTCCCCAACTCCAAATCATCTATATAAATTGTAAATAATTGCGGTCCCAACACCGATCCCTGAGGCACACCACTAGTGACTGACTGCCAACCAGAATAGCACTCATTTATCCCCACTCTCTGCTTCCTGTTAGTCAACCAATCCTCTATCCATGCTAATACTTTACCCCTAACGCCATGCATCCTTATCTTATGCAGCAGCCTCTTATGCGGCACCTTGTCGAAGGCCTTTTGGAAATCTAGGTACACCACATCCACTGGGTCCCCATTGTCCACCTTGCTCGTAATGTCTTCATAGAATTCCAAAAGATTTGTCAAGCATAACCTGCCCTTCATGAACCCATGCTGCGTCTGCCCAACGGGACAATTTCTATCGAGATGCCCTGCTATTTCTTCCTTGATAATAGACTCAAGCATCTTCCCCACTACAGAGGTTAAGCTAACCGGTCTATAATTCCCCATCTTTTGTCTACCTCCCTTTTTAAACAGTGGTGTCACATCTGCTGTTTTCCAATCTGCTGGGACTACCCCAGAGTCCAGCGAATTTTGGAAAATTACTGCCAGTGCACCTGCTATTTCTCCCGCCATCTCTTTTAGTACCCTGGGATGCATTCCATCATGGCCAGGAGACTTATCAATCCTTAGCTCCATTAGCTTGCCCAACACTACCTCTTCCATAATAATGATTGTTTCCAGGCCCTCACCTACGTTCGTCTCTGTCAATTACTGGCATGTTATTAATGTCCTCCACTGTGAAGACCGATACAAAATACCTGTTCAGTGCCTCGGCCATTTCATCATATCCCATAACTAAATTCCCCTTCTCATCCTCTAAAGGACCAACATTTACTTTAGCCACTCTTTTTCGTTTTATATATTTATGGAAACTTTTGCTATCTGTCTTTATATTCTGTGCTAGTTTTTTCTCATGTTCTATCTTACATTTCTTTATAGCTCTTTTTGTGGCTTTCTGTTGACCTTTAAAGTTTTCCCAATCTTCTAGTGTCATGCTGTTTTTGGCCACTTTGTATGTCTTCTCTTTCAATTTGATAGCCTCCCTTATTTCCTTAGACATCCATGGCAGATTACCCCTTTTCTTCCAGTCCTTCCTTTTCACTGGATTATACTTTTGCTGAGCACTTTGAAAAATTGCTTTGGAAGTCCTCCACTGCTCGTCAACTGTCCCACCATAAAATCTTTGTTTCCAGTCTACTTTAGCCAAGTCCTCCCTCATTCTATTGTAGTCCCCCTTGTTCAAGCGCAGGACCCCCTGGTATTGGATTTTATCTTCACACTCTCCATCTGTATTCTAAATTCAACCATACTGTGATCACTCCTTCCAAGAGGATCCCTAACTATGAGGTTATTAATTATTGCTGTCTCATTACACAGGACTAGATCTAGGATAGCTTGCTCCCTCGTCGGTTCCATTACATACTGTTCAAGAAAACTATCACGGATACACTCAATGAACTCCTCCTCAAGGCTACCCTGACTGAGCTGGTTCGACCAATCTACATGTAGATTAAAATCCCCCATGATAATTGCCGTACCATTTTTACAGGCATTAGTTATTTCTTTGTTTATTGCCCGCCCCAATGTGATATTATTTGGTGGCCTATAGACTACGCCTATCAATGACTTTAACTTCTTAGAGTTTCTAATTTCCACCCAAATGGATTCAACCTCATTCTCCATAGAACCTATATCATCTCTCAGCACCGCCCTGATGTCGTCCTTGAATATCAGAGCTACACCACCTCCCTTACCTTCCTGTCTGTCCTTCCGAATAGTCTGGTACCCCTGGATATTTAACTCCCAGTTGTGACCAACCTGTAACCATGTCTCCGTAATGGCTACCAAATCATATTCATTCGCGATGATTTGTGCCGTTAACTCATCAACCTTGTTACGAATGCTACGAGCATTCAGGTAAAGTGCCTTTATGCTAGCTTTCTTACCCTCATGATTCCCAACATCTCTAATAATATCTCCTAAGTTATCCTTCCTTTCTGCTTCTATCATAGTCTGCCTTGAACTTAAACCCTCCTGCACACGTTAACCTGCTGCTTACCTTTTTATTTATCATACTCCCTGTCGTTTTCCCTTTCCCTTCCCCCCGAGTCACTAGTTTAAAGTCCTAGAGACCACCCTATTTATCCGTTTCACTAGAACACTGGTTCCAGATCGGTTCAGGTGGAGACCGTCCCATCGGTACAGATCCCCCCGGTTCCAAAACTGATGCCAATGCCCCATGAAATGGAACCCCTCTTTCCCACACCACTCCCTTAGCCAGGTGTTCCTCTCTCTCACTAAACCCTTTGTTCCCCAACATTTCTGGTATGATATTTGTGTCCTCCTTTGTGAAGACAGAACCAAAGTATGCGTTTAGTTGGTCAGCCATTTTTTTTTATTCCCCATAATAAATTCCCCTGTTTCTGACTGTAAGGGACCTACATTTTGTCTTCAATCTTTTTCTCTTCACATACCCATAGAAACTTTTAGTCAGTTTTTATGTTCCCTGCAAGCTTGTTCTCGTACTTTATTTTCCCCTTCTTAATCAATCCCTTGGTCCCCCTTTGAATTCTAAACTGCTCCCAATCCTCAGGTCTGTTGTTTTTTCTGGCAGATTTATATGCCTCTTCCTTGGATCTAATGCTATCTCTAATTTCCATTGTAAATTTCCATGGTTTGGCTACCTTTCCCGTTTTACTTTTGCACCCGACAGGGATAAACAATTGTTGCAGTTCATCCATGCGCTCTTTTATTTTTTCCCCACCCTCTGTCCTATCACAGTCCTTCCTTCCTTGTTCTTTTCCCCCCTTCACTTACTCCAAGACTGTTGTATTTCTAAATTTTGTCAGTCCTGTTAAAGGGTCACAGACTTAAAATGTTAACCTGAAATGCAGCCAGACCTGCTGACTATTTCTGGTACTTTCTGCACCTGTAATATTTTGCTCTTAACTACTTGCTGCGTGA